>NC_132821.1:3162559-3503393 GCF_048594095.1 Paramormyrops kingsleyae | reverse complement strand
TCAGGAAACCCACGAAATAGAACCGGAGTCCTATTCCATTATTCCTAGCTGCAGCATTCAGGCGACCGGGCCTGCTTTGAACACTCTGATTTTCTCAAAGTAAACGCTTCGGACCCCGCGGGACACTCAGTTAAGAGCATCGAGGGGGCGCCGACCGGCAGGGGCCGGGACAGGCGGTAGCTCGCCTCGCGGCGGACCACCAGCCCGATCCCGAGATCCAACTACGAGCTTTTTAACTGCAGCAACTTTAATATACGCTATTGGAGCTGGAATTACCGCGGCTGCTGGCACCAGACTTGCCCTCCAATGGATCCTCGTTAAAGGATTTAAAGTGTACTCATTCTCATTACAGGGCCTCGAAAGAGTCCTGTATGGTTATTTTTCGTCACTACCTCCCCGTGTCAGGAGTGGGTAATTTGCGCGCCTGCTGCCTTCCTTGGATGTGGTAGCCGTTTCTCAGGCTCCCTCTCCGGAATCGAACCCTGATTCCCCGTTACCCGTGGTCACCATGGTAGGCACTTATAGTACCATCGAAAGTTGATAGGGCAGACATTCGAATGAGCGACCATTTAATTTATCAAAATCACAACAAAAACACACTAATCAATTAAAAACATATACAAAACAGTTATATCCATAAAAAAGTCCATGTCAGTAGTGGGTAATTTGTGTATATATATATATATATATATATCGATCTCGGTTTGTATGATTTATATACATTTATATTTTCCCTTAGCTGCATTTTTATCTTTTGTGTACTGTTTGGCCATGTCCAGAGTGGGTCATTTGTATATATATATATAAAAACAGGGACAACGTTGCATAATGCACCTGACGTTCCACATGATCCCACTGCCACGGCCGGAAGATGCGTACTAGTTTGGATGTTCTGGCTCCTCCATCTGCTGTTCTTGATCCTTCACAACTTCGGAAGCGTGTACTGGCACGGCAGGAAGACATGAAATTGCGCTTTGATCACTCACGTCATGTTCGTCCTACTTCTTTCAAAAAAGGGGATAGAGTGCGGATTAAAAAACCAATGCATGTGATGAAAGCACACCCAAAGTTCACTCCTCCTGTGGAGGTGAAAGAGAAGGTTGGCTCTTATACTTACCTTTTGGAAGATGGTAAGAAGTGGCATGCCTCCTGTCTGGCTCCTGTGCCAGATGTGGCGTCAAAGGGAACTGGTGA
This sequence comes from Paramormyrops kingsleyae, assembly GCF_048594095.1. Classification (NCBI taxonomy): domain Eukaryota; kingdom Metazoa; phylum Chordata; class Actinopteri; order Osteoglossiformes; family Mormyridae; genus Paramormyrops; species Paramormyrops kingsleyae. The sequence goes on along the minus strand of NC_132821.1, from coordinate 3,502,199 downwards.
CACTGAAACTGAACAAGGGAAGCCTTCTCATGCTTTTTTGTCGGGACACACACACACACACACACACACACACAAACACGCTGTGGGCTAAATGTTTAATTTTAAGTAAAAGCTACCAGTGTTTCCAAAACGAACTGCAAATACAGGGTTTCCTTATATATATATATATATATATACACACAGCATAACAATTCAGTATAGACATTTGCATTATTGCAAACAAGTCTCAAAATGAAGACAAAAATAAATTATGCATAGGCTTATATCTTTGTTGTGGAGGTTCAATGAATCAACCTCGACATGCACTGCACTTAAAAAGAGAAGGTGAATGTTTATGAACAAAAAATATCCTGCTAGCTCTTTGATTTATAGATTGTCAATATGTTAAGGCGATGTGAAGGGGATATAGGGCTCTTGAATGAACAAACAGGCACACTTAGGTTCGCTTCTAAAAACGCTTTATTACAAGTAATAAAAAATAACCAAACGTATCTTGTACTATATTTGCTTTTAATGGCTTATTAGTTCTTTTATTGAAATACAATGTCAACCTTACATGATTTTAGTACAACAGTGTTTCATAATGTACTTTTGTTTGTTTAGTTTAGTCCATCGTCTGTGCTCTAGCTCAGCTGACAGGTGTGTCCACACAGAAAGCAGAGAACTTGTTCCTTGCTGGTCTTCAGCACAGCAGAAGGTAAGAGTTGCAGGAAAACACCTGCAAGGTCAAATGGTGCATGTAACATTGTTAACTGTGTACTTTTTTGTCTGTTCTAGTGAGATTGAAGACTTTGACCAGAGAATAACCTGTCAAATGAAAAAGGACGGTCTGCTGTAGGACTGTACATTTTTATTATTGCTTTTCACTTATCTAAGTGTTTTTTTTCTTTTCTCAAAAGAGAATTTTTACTTTACACAATTTGCAATAAATAATTTATATATAAAGCAAGTACTGACTACCCTCATAGTGTTTTTGCTCTTCACTTATTCTTCACTTTCCACAATAAATGAGTTGCACACAACCGGAAGACAAATTGATCTTGAACTTACCACTGCTAATGCTATCTGCACACTGACCTAATATTTTATTATGTTCTTGTATTGCTTAGATTTGCATTTCTAGTATTTCTTCTGTCATTGTTTCATTCCTTATATAGATCTGAGCTACATACTGTACAATGCACCATTTCAGGTTGACACTGTGATAATTTTGTTTTGCTTACACTATGAAGATCTTGATAACTTCTCAAAACATAATAAGCACATTTAGGGAGGGCCACAGTTCCCCACAGATTAAATACAGCAAAGAAAATGTGAGAGGACCCAAGATTCTAAGAAGCAGTCCGGACGTAGTGAGTCTTTTAAGCATGGACACTTGGTGTAAGACAAAATATATGGGAAATGTATTGTTAGTTAAATATACACAGCATACAAAACACTATGAACAGTATTTAAATATTGAAGACACAAAAGGATCAACATCCACTTTTCAGTCTGTTTATTAGGAATATTGCAGTTATTTTAGGTGAATATTTATCTGATTCATTTACTTATATGTATTCCAACAACTAACTGTTATTAGTGGTATTCAATATTTCTGAGCAGAAATTGTAGCATACACTTCCTTAGAATAAGACATTCTACTGCATTCCATTTTTCTACAAATGCATTATTGCCTGCACATAGTTGTGAGTAAAGCAATGATTACCAATTACTGTATGATGATCTGTCAAATATGTAATGTTGTTTTGTAATGTCAAAACATAATCAGGTAGACATTTCACGATAGTCAGTGCATTGCGCAGCGTTCGCAGTCATCAGTGCATTGCGTATGTGCTCGCCTATCGGCCAGGCAGTCAGTATACAGATCAAGTAGTGACATACATGGAAAACCAGTGTGCGCATGCCTTCGCAGATCGGGCACCAGTGTGCACATGTGTGGTAGAAAAATTAAATAAATCAACCTCTCTGATAACAGAGAGGCACTTAGAATAAAAGTCTGGACCTCTTAGTTTGGTGAGTAAAGAGAATCTCTTTTATTCCAGTGATTTCAGCAAAGCGCTCCCATCACACTCTGGCACTCTTTACCAAGTCACACCCAGCACACAGAGCAACCAGTTGATAAACCATAACTCCCAGGACTGCTAGGTCCTGATTGGTCACAAAACACCAACAAACTCAGCTGAAACGTATAACAAACACAATTCTGCTGCTCCATTGGTTCACCTTGGTAGCAAGGTAAAGTTCACCCATTTTACGCAATTTCGGCTTCTAGACTCTACTTGAGATATGTATATAGATATTAATTAAATGACATTGAATCACTGTTAATGTTTGGGTGTTCCATTGATTAATAATTAACACATTGATGTATTGTCCCTGAATCACTGCAAATACATGGTTAACATATGATTAGTATGATTAACATTAGTATGATTAACATGATTACTTATACATTTCCAATTGCGTAACATAATATATATTGTCTACTGCAACTACTTTATTAAGCTATAATTCTTTGTGCACCAGTTGGGGCGGCTTCGAGTCTCTTCCTGCAGGTGGTTTCTCCCCCTCTTTGCTCCACTGTCTGCCTCTCCAAGGTCCGATCTCTCTTCAGGGTCTGTGGAACCAACTGCAGGCAGCTATCACAAAGTAAGGTCATACAGTATTCAAAACAATCTTTTCTTGTTTAAGGCCTAAGACATAACAGACCCAATATGCCTCCCCTCACAGGCCTACTAATGTCCAGTTTTACTTCCACACATGCGTCCGCAGATCGGGCCAGGATCGCAGATCGGGCAGTCACAGCCCAGTCTACACGATACGTCAGTGCGTCCGTCATATTGCGAGTGGCAGAAGTGCCATTTAAACTAATACAGGTGGACGTGGAAACCGGGTTTTCTGATGAAAAACAGCATTGTTTACATACAACAGATTTTGGTGAATCGTTTAACTACAATTACTTATATCCGTTTATACACTAATAATGGCAATTATTCAGACAAAAACTTGACCATTGTCTGAAAGTCAAAATAGTAAGACTTCCACTGGAATATGGTGCAGCCTTAGTTTGTGGAAGACAGACACAACTAAAGACATGAGCATAAAATGATGGTTGTCAATTTCAAACTGTGTTTCCTGAATGTGCTTCTTGAGAAAAAACACATCATCTGAACCAATCTCAGCCCGAACAAACTGATCAAAAATACACTGACAGCTTGCCCTAATGTCGACTGTCGGATAACACGCTCAGCTACTTTGACCACCTTGACTGTACCCTCAGAAGGAGTCATCAAACCTCCATTGTTTTTTAATGTGAGCAAGTGGTAGCTTTGATCATATGATGCCGGTACAGCATCTGTTACCAAACTAGCACGGCACACATCACAGGACAGCTTTCTCAAGATCTGTCGAACGACAAACCCTGAGATGTAAACAAGGGCATTTTCCACGATGCCACCTAAGCGTGTTGGTAAGTAGCTATGGTCACACACATTTGCAAGGATGTTTGCAAAAGGAGATCTTCTGCTGCTGCTGCTGCTGGTGTAGAAAACACCTCAACAGCAGACAGGGAGACAGTCTCATCCTGTGCTGCCACGTTTCCAGATGTGCTTGGAGAGGCACCACATCGAACCATGAGACAACGGAAAATGGCCCGGAACCGACTAGCTGAAGGGTTGTTATTCCAGCCCCCGAAAACACACATGCACCACTTTTACAGATCTTTACTCTTTTTCAGATGAATTTCTTGAGAAAGAAAAAAAACTGCACTGCTAGTAACAATTTGGCTTCATAAATTGTACAAAGTGATAGATTTACATGCATGTCTGTTTGTCCCCACAAAGTTGATCATAGCTGTCAGTCTGAGGATATTATAAAGACAATGCAATTACCATGGTAACACAGGATAGCTGTGACTGGCCACAACTAGGTACCATGGCAAACAAATAGTCTTATGGAAACCTTTATGGAAACAGACAGATATACATACATACATACACACAAAATGGTGTGTGGTTAAATAAATAAACCTAAATTCTAAAATACCTACCCGATGCCCTGATTGAATTAAATAGGAGCTCTAAGTGGTCTTGACTGAAACGATAGGTGCAGATGTATCGCTGACACTGAAGCAGTTCTGGAATCATCATCATCAGGGTGTCAATGTTGATGATGAACCCCACAACAGATAGGTACCTTCAAAACAAAATGTTTTGTCAATATTATTACTGTAAACCAAGATACTTCAAGAGAGCGTGATATAAGACAACTTGAAAAAATAAAACAGATATGGCCAAGGTTGAAAATATGAACACCGCCATACATAAGGCATACTGTAGGTGTGATGATGCCACACTGCCATTATGACACCTCCAAGAACTGGAAAAACAAACAAAACAAAACAAAAAAACAGCAGACTGCAACAACATTAGAAGCAGAGAACAGAGCATCATATGAACTAATGATGCAGCATGCAGGAAAAGAAAACAGAGTAGGATTAATAATGTAATACGAGTCAAAAGTTTAGACAATTATGCTTTATGGAGCTCTTTTTATGACTAAAACTACAACATAACACAGATGGGGTTATGAAGTAAACAAAATAAGTGTACACAAATCTAAAGAAAAGGAATTCCTTCCAGTAGTCCTGAAAGAGTTCCCATATGTGTTGAGCAATTGTTGGCTGTTTTAAAACATACTTTGTTATAGTTAAAGTTAAATAAAAAAAAATAAAAAATAAACACGAGTTGCATGCCTAAACTTTTGACTGGTACTGTATGAACATAAATGAAAGCATCAATAGCCATCTCTACAATATTCTTTGAATATTTTGGTCAAAAAAAAAAAATCCATTTCTCCCAGCCTTGAAATAACATCATATGAACTTGATGTCATGAACTTATGAACTCCTCATGAAAAGAAAAGCTTCACTATTTCCTAAAACCTCTTTGATCAATGAAGGGGTGTGCCATCTTTCATCACCAAACTCATCAAGTAGTTCCTGCCTCACAACAAAAACTCTACTCTCTCTGCCCAATTCAAACAGCTCAGTGGAGTTTTGAAACCTTTGGCATGGGGATTGCAACTGTTCATGATGTCAAACAGCCTGTCAATCATCTAAAAGCAAATATATGTATTATAACAGGAGGAATCTGAATCATTAGCATAAATAACATGTTTCCATGTATTTATTATTAAACTTTGCATGTAACATTACCTTAATGAATTCGGCTGTTGCTTCACAGTGTTGAAACTGTGAATAGCCGAGGTCCCTCAATGTGCGCTGAGCTACTGTCACAGAGCGACTCAGTGTTTGTGCAGCCACGGACACCTTCATTTTCTGTGAATCAAAATTCACATGCTTGTCTGTGATTGTGTTGGCAGCATGCAGCCCTTCTTTTGCTTGGACATCATTCAGATTAACTATGTATGTCCAGTTGATCTGGCTAGTGGTGCTGCTTATTGGGCTGTAGGCCTGCAACATATTTCGTGCCAAGTTCAAGATGTGGCAAGGATCCATCGTCACAAACACCTTTGCACCAGTCACTGGATGTGCAAAAAAAGTTTTTAACGGTTCACCAGGGTTGACCTTCAGCCGGCATCCAAGCTGATTACACATGCTGACATTGGAGGCATGTCCATCCATTGTAACAGACGCCACTGTCATCCCATGCTCATGCAGTTCCTCCAATGCATGAACAAGTAGCACCTTCTGTGTCTCTGGCAACAGGGAGTTGATCAGGTAGTATGCAGTTGGAGCCTTCCAATGGCCTTATAGGCCAACCACCATAAAAACAAGAGCCTGTGTGGCCACATCCGTTTCATTCACTCCATCCCCCATATCCACAAAGCCAGACATTTCCTAGGTATGTGGATCATATTGCACATGTTTTTTGATGGTCATGGCATCCAATAGAAGACTCACGTGTCTATATTTAGCCGGATCTTCATCATGTTGAGTCCAGGGTTGGCATCTAAAAGAACTTGGTATAATGAAAAAATCCAGTTTAATCCAAATGCCCAATTCAGGATTTTTTCGACCAATTAATAATCACTGTGGGTGATAACCATAAGCAACAATTTGATCACATGATGAGGATTCACTTAAAATTTATTATGCATCATTATTTATTTATGGTATTGATTAACTACACCACCTTTTACATGTCATGATTAAGGGATAAAAATAAAAGCTTAGAAAGAATACATCAAATGGATGAATACCTTTGCAATGTATGTGGATGTGGGAAATTAAGATGGAGAGACTCTCTGAGATAATTGTAGGCTTTGGGACCATGTAGGTGGAGACTGAGGGCAAACTCTTTCTGATCTTTTGTATACTCATGGCTCTGTTTGGACAGGAGATGCACTGGAAGAGCTAAAATTCAGTTAGCACACACAAATTAGAAACTCCCTTTGAAATAATAATTAGGATGGCTTTTGGAATTTTACCCTTAAGTACATACCACTTTCTCCATATTTGTATTTTATTTCTATTCTACCTGAGTATAAATCCAGCCTCTCTTTCAGCCCTTCATTAATGAGGTTCTTCTCCCTCAAATTTTGCAGAAGACCACATACTCTGTTCTTTGCTCTCCGTTCTCGATCCTTAGCGTTTCTCTTTTCTCTTTCCATGCTCTCCACCCTAGAAAAGATTTCATTGAGTCTAGTCCTTAGATTTTCAAGAGATGTAGGCAGCACGTAGGAATGGTCCTAGTAGACACAAGGAGTCAAGTTTATATCACATCAGTCAATTCATAGTTAGTATAACGTGCTGTCTGCTGGTCTGTATTTGTAATCACGTCACCCCGCAATTCCACTGTGAGCACTGCATGCGTGCGTGTATCTGATTTAACAGCAGCATGTTTCAATGTGTATGCATGTGTATGCATTAGTTTATCTGAAAAGCATGACAGGGGGTAGGGTTTTGTGTCAAAAGAGGTTTGAAAAGGACCTTAGTACTCACAACACTAGGATCAGGCAGAGCTTCAGTCTCTTGGACAGGCAAAGAACAGTCTACTGACAGGTTCTCCTGTGCCCTCACTGAAGTCAGTGTGGTCCTGGTTGCCATGGGCTAATTTGAAAGAAAATAAAATGCTTAAAAACATTAACAGAGTTAGATATGTCACAGCCTAATGCTATGGAATACATGACTGATTCCTTTAAAAAAAAATAACTTTTCACTGACTATCTAATCCTTATAGCCAGTGGCGGAGCCAGGAAATTTTCTGTGGGGTGGCCAGGATGATTATGTGATCATTTTGGGGGTGGCATAAATTAGAACTATATTTAGGTCACCTACTGTAAACCATACACCTCCTTAAGAAAGAACATACAGGAAACAGTTGTCTTATTATAACCATTAGTTGTTTTATTTTAGTTATAAAAAAGTTTTTACTATCTTTTCTTTTGTATTAGATTAATAGTGTTTAAACAAGATTACCTGTAATTATTTGTTGTTCCGTCGCATTTTCAAATTCCCGCCAGTGGTATTGGACTCCTCTCCGCTCCACTCCACTCCACTCATAGAAATATATCCGCTCCACTCAATGACAGTAAAAGAACTCCACTCCACTGGTGGTACCAGGATGTGCGCACACAAAAGTGTCCGGCATTGCTGTGGCAGTACAAAAAAGGTTCCGCGTCGCGCATGGATGGCTGTGGTCAGACCAGGGGGGGCCAATAGGGTGGCCGGGGTTCGGCGGGGGGTGGCCACGGCCCCCCCCGGCCACCCCCTGCCTCCGCGCCTGCTTATAGCCTAACTACACACCTACCCTTTGGAGATGAGTTGGAAACCTGAACACAGAGGGAAGAGCTCCATCTCTGATTCTCACAGTCTGACCTGTCCTGTCAAAATCCTCCTGTCTAAAGTGCTCATGGCAGAGCCTGGATGCATCATTGGCGCTAAAACCTTCACGCCTAAGGGCTACCTCCCACTGCTTCCTGAGGTGGATTTCTTAGGGAAACCTTCAAAGTTTGAGAAATGATTGATGATTGATTAGGAAATAGAATGTACATATTATCCAAAGATAAAACTAAATGAAAACCGAAGAAACAGTGCTCAGTATTTACTTGCAGTGGTACTCCAAAAAGCAGTTTCTCCCCTCTGAAAAGCGGAGATGGAGATTGCACTTCCCTTTGGGATTAATAAAGTTCTTTGAATCTTGAATCTTGAAAAATCAATTTCAGTGTAGGATTTGGAGGCTTTGTTTCAGCATTGCATCTTTTGCACTGGTTCTGGGATCAAAGAGCCGAACCACTAATGGGACACAGGTGAAGTAACAAATGAGCAACACAACACAATAGATGATGAAGTGATGGAAATGCTCAGGTGTAATATCTTGTGTGTTTACAGAGATATATATTTCATATGATAATGTGTATGGTCAGAAATCATGAGTAAGTTGTGATTTGTGTTTTTTAGACACATTTTTCGCTAGCACAACTCCTTAGATGGCTGGACATTTTCCTGTCCTCAGATGTGGAAGCACACAGATGACTTCAATTGTGGGGTGTTGGTATGCACGGTATGTTTAAACAGTTTTTTTTTGTTGTATTTTGGTAATATTGCAAAAACCTACTAAGTTGTAGCTTTTTAACAGTTGGCTGAGATAGATGTTAAGGAAACAAGAATGTCACCTGAGGTACTTCAACTTGGACAGCTGTGTCATCTTTGAATATATCACGCATCATGTCTGGTAAAAGATATTTCACCTGAGGTATGCAGTGATGGCTTTTATTTTATAGCCATTATATTTCCTTTGACAAACTGTGTCTTCAACCATCCAAAAAGAGGAAAACAAACTGAATATTCTGGAAGTCACTGCCTTACAAAAGGCATTTATTTTATCAATTAATTGGTTTTCCATTATTTCTAACGGGGAAAATTCGATCACAATTCGAACTTTTTAGGATTCGATCCGGGGTACTGAAGGGATTAAATTCGAGGTCTGAGGTACCAGAGTGTGTGTGTGTGTGTGTGTGTATATATATATATATATAAACTGGACAGGTCAAAGCTCATTTGCTTTAGAGGTCATGGTTCCAGAAGTAAGGTTATGTCTTTATGTACTGGTTTTTATTACTGAAATCTAAACCGGATGAAAATGGTGGACGTATCCTGTAATTACGCTAAATGCACGGTAACTTTTACGACGATAATTTAATAGTTACGACCTGGAACTATCATGCCAACTTTGAGTGTAACACGTTTAAACCACAGTATGTTAACCTATGCTCGAAAAGGGATTAATATTTGTTTTGTAACCAAGTCCATGTTAACTTTATGATCGCTCAGAAAATGTTGAATGCTAAGGCGCCAAAGAACAAATATTGTGCACGAGTATATTTGCACTTTATTCTTAAACACTGGGTAAGCAATATAAGGAAATCATGGGTGGATACACTGTACAATGTATTGGTGGTAGTCAGTCAGTTTAGGGAAATTAATGTGGAATAGGTCACTATAAAATAAAAGATCCACTCCCGACGCACGTTATATAGGGTACGATATAAGTGCAGCTTCACTAAGCACATCAAACTGCAGTCTGCCCAGGTGAACACACAGTTCTCAGTCAATTATCTTCATTGTGGGAAGGTATGAAAGAACTTCTAAACTACCACGGAAGATTGTGCTTTTATCCTGAAGGATCACTTTGTTGACATCAAGACCCGTTGCAAAATGCCGCCAGTACGCGGAGCTTTATATGGTTGTCTGTGGAGGTAAAAATGTAAGGTCGACGGGCTGAAATATTAACGTGTGAATTATTGCCGTCTTTTTATGTTCGCATTCGCGTGCATTGCCTAACATTGCCAGTGTGCAGGCGTGAAACGATCTGCTTCTAGACGAAAGGACGCTTCGGCCATGACGGCCTTCCATAAGCTCCGCCCCCGATGACGTATTTTCCCCGTCTACGTTGCAGTGAGGTTGTTAACATAACATATGTTCTAGAACCCGGGCAGACGATTCTCATTTCCTTTTAGTAGTTCCTGGAGGAAGCAGCAAGTGATAGCGATGGCCAGTTTATTTCGCTATTTCCAGCCGCGCCATTTGCTCTGCGCAACCGGAGTGGTGCTTGCGGCAGCCGGTACAGCGTACCTTGTACGGCGACTCAGTAAAAGGGTGGAGCTACAGGAAGGTACCTTGATACTTATAGTCTATGTGTGTAATATACAGTGGTACCTCGGTTCTCGAACTTAATCCGTTCAGGACTCCGGATCGAATCCTAAAAAGTTCGAGTTCTGATCGAATTTTTCCCATAAGAAATAATGGAAATGCCCCGATCGTCCGCACGTACCTTCCGTGTGCCACGCCCCCTCGTTAACCTCGTGTGGGATCCCCATGTGATCAGCTGTTTCTGATTGTTGTCATTAGTCCTCTGTGTTAAGTTTGCTTTTCAGTTTGTTTCCCCAGTCCGGTCATTGGGTGCGTTCGACTGGCTTACAGCGCTGGCTTAAGCAACGCATTCTGATCCTGACGCAATGCATTACGGTTAGATGCATTGCGACCTCTCATCCGGCTGCACAAACTGGAACCGCCTCCGTGACGACACACCTTTGCCCTTATTGGCTGAAGAGTTTAGTTACACGCATGACGTTTGTATCTCAGGCAGTTCCAATGCGTAATCTGCTATTTCTCCCGAATATCACGTAAAGCTGTGTGAACTGGTTTTCAGTTAATTTACCTGGTAAAATAAAGTTTAAATAAATTACATAAATGCTCTAATAATACACGTAAGTTAGTGGTTTATTTATTGTTTGTTACTGTAATGTTGCGCTGCTTTATTTGGTTAATCGTCCAGTCTGTGAAGAAGGCATTCAAGTAAGAATTGCATTGTAGTATGACTCATTTCCTGGCATGTACAATTTATATTCACGTTCACGGTTCGACTTCTGATATTCAGATCAAGTTCTAGGTCAAACTGGTTTGTTCGACTTTCAAGAAATTCGAGTTTTAGTGAGTTCGAGAACTGAGGTACTACTGTATATACATTTCGCAGTAGATTAAAAAAAACCACATTTTTACACACGTATGCCCTATACCCTTGAAAGAGTAATAAATAATATGTCCACAGATCAACACTTAAAACAATAATAATTTGTTTTGATTAAATATATGTTTAGTAACATATCACTTACACTTAACAATGGCAGTGCCCAGGGAACCAGAGGAGCTGACCAAACCCTGCACATCGCCCAGCCCTGCCGGACACACAGCGGAGCCGCCAAGGTTGAACAAGCCACGTAAGTGTCCCCACCACTCCCATCCAAAGGCCTTTCTCATGTTATTTCCCAGGTTTCCCATTTTTATGTAATGTAAGAGATGCTGGTCCGGACCAATAAGTACATAAGTAAGCTATCCAATGGATGGATGGATAAATTCTTTGATCGTCTTTAGTTATTCTGGTAGTAATTGTTGATCTTCAGATTTATGAATATCAAACAGGAAAGTAATTACTTCCCTTTTTTTCTTGCTAAAGCCTTTCCCTGGTTCGGAATGGACATTGGTGGGACCCTTGCGAAACTAGTCTACTTCGAACCAAAGGACATAACAACAGAGGAGGAACAGGAAGAAACTGAAAACCTTAAAAACATCCGCTCCTGTTTGACCTCTAATGTGGCTTATGGCTCTACCGGCATCCGGGATGTCCACCTGGAAATGAAGGGTCTGGAGCTGTGTGGCCGAATGGGGAACCTGCATTTCATTCGTTTCCCCACCCAAGACCTCCCTGCCTTTCTGCGAATGACCCGTGACAAGCAGTTCTCCAGGCTCCATAAAACACTCTGTGCCACGGGTGGTGGGGCCTACAAGTTTGAGGCTGATTTCCAAACGGTGAGTTCAGCTGATGTTTCTGACTCAGATTTTTACAATGTAATGCGATTCACTTTGTCTTTGAAAAGGGGAAATTTCCAGAGGAAATCACAAATCCTATTATCAGTTTTGTTTTCCCCGTAACCCCTTCAGATTGCTGGTCTACAGCTCGTGAAACTGGATGAGTTGGATTGTGTCATCCGTGGGGCCCTGTACATGAACTCCAGTGGACCCTCCGAGTGTTTCTACTTGGAAAATCCAACTCATCCAGAGCAGTGCTTCCTCAAACCTTACCCACTGGAGAACCCTTACCCATTCCTTCTTGTCAACATCGGGTCTGGGGTCAGCATTCTCGCAGTCCATTCCAGAGATAATTTCAAACGTGTCTCTGGAACAAGGTGAGCTAGGCTCTGATGATAATTTTTATATCTTCTAAAGCTAACATTGATATAACAGTTTGATTAATGTCTGGCTTTCAGTCTCGGTGGAGGGACTTTCCTTGGGCTGTGCTGTCTGCTGACGGGTTGCTCCACGTTTGAGGAAGCACTGGAGATGGCCTCACGTGGGGACAGTACACAAGTAGACAAACTTGTGCGGGACATATATGGGGGCGACTATGAGAGGTTTGGTCTCCCAGGCTGGATTGTGGCCTCCAGGTAGGATGTGGTCATATAATATAGTGTAAGTCAGCCTAGAATGACCTGCAACCCCGGCCCTGATACAAGGCTTAAAATTGTGCTCAAGCAATGTAATACTGTAAGAAGTCACAAGAGCAAGGAAGGATGCCTGGAGGTGCTGGGTGCTGAGTAATCTGAAAAGCAGCTGTCGTTCAGTAACCCTCAGTCATATTTAAACCTAGAGGTATTAGCAATAACCTGCATGATACCTGATGCTGCAGGATTAACCAAGACATGTCAGAGAAGAAAAAAATAGGGTTTATTTATTGCTGTGTACTCTCTGTTTCAGTTTTGGAAACATGATTTATAAAGAGCAGCGCGATTCAGTGTCCAAAGAAGACCTGGCCAGGGCAGCATTAGTTACCGTCACGAATAACATCGGCTCCATCAGCAGGATGTGTGCCTTGAATGAGGTAAGCCTTTGTCACAGCTTACACACTAGGGTGGGGTGAAAAAATCAAAATTTCCAATAGCAATTTCCTATAGTGCGGAAAAGTTGTCACTGGACCTCGTTATTAAACGTGCGAAATATCTTTGAAATAGGTTAATATTTTCAGGCTCTGCAACGCGATCGAAGTTTTCACCTGTCACATCAATGCGCAGATCCACGCTATGTATCATCCATATAACGCAATGTAAATTGTTACAATTTAATACAAGAACCTAACAATCAGTCAGTGACAATGAATAAGTGGGGAACGACTCATTCAGAAATGTGGAGCATGCTTACACTGACATACTGGCAATATACACTATCCATTATCTATACCATCCATCCATTATTTATACCGCTTTATCCATCTGGGTCTTACCAAAAATATTGGGACGCCACTCCAAATCATTGAATTCGGGTGTCCCAATATTTTTGGTAATATAGTGTATCTAACCATTTTGACTGTCATGCTTAATACTTTTCAATTTGGTGGCACTGAGGAACAATTTTACATTGTGTTATGATATGGATGATACGTAGCATGGATCTGTGCATGACAGGTGATTAATCGTAATGACGTAGAGCCGCAGAGCGACGTTATGTATGTGTATGGCTGATACCCAGTAAAAATCTGCGTTACCTGAACGTTGGTATTTTGTAGTGATTATCACCTGAAAATATTAACCTTCAAAATTTCAAAGAAATTTTGCACGTTTAATAACGAGGTCCAGTGACAACTTTTCTGCACTATTGGAAATTTTGATTTTTTTCACCCCACCCTAATACCCACAAACTGGTATTTTGTAGCGATTATCATGTTGTGAAGGTGCACAAGCACAACATCGATGAGTATAGATAATGGATAATGTATACTGCCCATTGATGTGACAGGTGAAAACTTCAATCGCGTTGCGGAACCTGAAAATATTAACCTATTTCAAAGTTATTTGGCACGTTTCATAACGAGGTCCAGTCACAACTTTTCCGCACTATTGGAAATTTTGATTTTTTTCACCGCACCCTATTACACACACCGTGCCTGTGTACTCTGTTCACATATGATTCACATACGTGATACAGAGTGGGATGAACCGCATTACTAAAGAAATTTCCCACTATGTAGAGCAAAACCATACCTCCAGAACAAAGACTTCTGGCTTATCTCTACTAAACAGCCCTGCTCTCTGTTTTGTTAAGATATTAAAAATTTCTTACTGTGTTTTTGTGTCTAGCAAGTCTCATAAGGCAGTTTCTCTGTAATGTCTCCCATGATGCAAAACCCAAATTCCATTAGTAGTAAAGGCCTTTCCTTCATGCTGTTCAGTGACCACTGGGGCAAGAAGTATATTTTTGTTTTAAAAGGGGGAATTTGTTTAAAACTGCTTGCTAGCTGCTTTCTTTATTCTCTGAAGAACATCGAGAGAGTGGTGTTCGTGGGCAACTTCCTGAGGGGTAACATGCTGTCCATGAAGCTGCTGGCCTACTCTATGGAGTACTGGTCTGCTGGACGATTGAAAGCACTGTTTCTTCAGCATGAGGTATGAGTCATTTTAACCTCAAGCCTCCCTTAATGTTTTGTAGTAGCCAGAGGTGGAAATTTCAGGTCCAGAAAGTAAAAATTCAGACCTGGATTTTGTTTCAACCAACCAATTGTGTATGAAGAGTCAATGTCACAGAGTACTCAGCTGGTTGGTTGAAACAAAATCATGGTCTGGATTTATACTTTCTGGATCTGAAATTTCCACCTTTGGTAATAGCTAATGAATGTTAATGGCCGCTAGCTTATGAACTTTTTGTATATGCTGCTAAAGAATCAGCCATTTTGTTGATGCACAGTTTTTCATTTCGTTGTTCATGTTTTTTTTCCTCATTAAGCAGTTATTTGCTTGGAGCACCACATAATGAATGTATACTGTTTATAATGTGTATAATGGTTTTTTTACAGGGCTACTTTGGAGCTGTTGGGTCACTTCTGGAGCTGTTAAAATCCTCCTAAGCCCAGAAGTATAAATGACCAGAGTGATATTCTACCGCCCTCCTGTACCTCTGCAACTCCATCTTTGCCATGTGGCCAGGTAGTGTATTCTAGTGTCTAATTCAGTTACTGTGTATTCTGTTTTTATTTTTGTCTTCTAAGTTTTTCTTTCTAACGTAGGTCCATCCATCCATCCATTAACTTCCGCTTATCCGGAGTTCGGGTCACGGGGGTAGCAGCTTCAGGAGAGATACCCAGACCTCCCTCTCCCTCTAAGGCGTTCCCAGGCCAACCGAGAGATATAATTCCTCCAGCATGTCCTGGGTCTGCCCCGGGGCCTGTAGGACATGCACGGAAAACCTCTCCGGGTAGCCGCCCAGGAGGCATCCGCACCAGATGTCCAAACCACCTCAACTGGCTCCTTTCGACGTGGCGTGACGTGGTCTCGGACTTAGAGGTGCTAATCCTCATCCCCGCCGGTGTGACCTCACCAAACTCCTTCCACGCCCGGCTACCAGGCGCTGGCAAACGGGCCCCTCCCCCATGCCGGGCTCCAGGGTGGGGCCCCGGTGACCCTAGTCTGGGCAAGGGAAACGAGACCTTGATAGAATTCTTTGTCATAAGGGTTTTTTTGGATTGCTCTTTGTCTGGCCCCTCCCCTGGGTCCTTTTTGCCTTGGGAGACCCTACCAGGGGCTATTGCCCCCGACAACATAGCCCCCAGGGTCACTGAGGCACGCAAACCCCTCCCCCATGATAAGGTGGCAATCCAAGGAGGAACGTAGGTAATGGAGAAAAAGAGAAACAGACCCAAGAAGTTATTTCATAATAAAAACCTTTAAAAATATTTATGAGAGTGTGTTTTACCACTTTTCTAAATGTTTAGTGTCAATAGTAAATTCCATGGTGTGCAAAAAGCTAAAAGCACATGCATTTACACATAGTAGTAATTTGAATTATTTGTTTCTGAATCTATGTTTTTTTTCTATTATAGAAATTACAGCATGGAAATAATTGCACTGTGTTGTGAATAAATGTAATGAAAATTTCTGTTTAAATCAGTACCATGATCGTCCTGTTACATGGAAACTACATGAAATACTATTTTAAAATCAAGCAAGGCCTAAACTGAAAGTCAAAACTGCTGGAGAGCCAACAGGGTCATGCAGATTGGGACTGGAGTGGTGCCGAGGTGTTGACAAGCATAGTGGATAAAAATGGCATGTATGGCAGTACCAGCAGCCATAGTTTCAGTGTGTAATATGTTAAGTTGTGGATAGGCTAAGTTGAAGTAATAGGTATCCAGTTCAGATGTGAAGACTGAGCCTGATTCAGTATCCCAAACATAGGCCGGTAAACCATTCCATAATATAGGGGCCCTGTAGCATGATGCTTTGCCACCAAATGTCACATTATTTATATGTGGAACAACAAGAAAGGATGTTGTTTGACTTTGCAAAACGTCAGGGTTTGCCGGTCTCTGGATCCTGGTTCCAGCACCCACAGCTGCATCGTCAGACTGGGTACCCCTATACTGGTGGTGCAGTGAAGGAGATTGATCACATCCTTGTGGGCAGACACTAGAGGTTCCTACAGAACTGCAGGGTCTACTTAAGTAGCCAGTTGATGAATTCTGAGGACAAACTTGTTGCTACTGAGAGGGTTCAGCTTAGGTCCAGTAGGCTACCACGTACTAGGAGAATGAGGCTGGAACTGGCCAGACTCTGAGATTAGGCTGCTTCTAATGAGTTTGCATGCAGCTTGTCTGAGGAAATTACAGACTTTGGTGTGGCTGCTGAAGCTCACGTTATGTGGGAGATCTTCCGTGATAAGATCCTGAAGGTTGTGGAGGGCTGTGTTGGTGTTGCCAGTATTTCTAGAAGGAGGTGCTTTATCTCTCAGGGCACCCTGGATATTATATAGAGGAGTCGCAACACGCAGCTTGATGGCAACTCTGGTTTTTACTGGGAACTCAGATGGACAGCTGTGAGGGCACTGAGGGCAGATAAGGAGGCGTTTGGTAGACGAATCTGTTCGCAAGTGACACACCATCTGTGATCTGAGAATCCATGTCCTGCTTACAAAGGAATCGAAGCATTATGCAGATCCAAATCTGTTCCTCAGTGAGTCACAGTCAGAGTCATTTATTTAGACTTTTATTATACAGCATCACTTCATCCAACACCACTGAAAAGAATTATTGACTAGTAATACCAATGTCAAAAAACAAAACCGTCACACACCAGCATGTTTTATTCTATACGGACACTTTGCTACTCAGTGGTGCTTTATATTTTATGTTTCATGCAGAGATAAATGTTGTTAGTAGATCTTCTTTAATAACTAATTAATACTGTATTAATTAATCAAATCATACATCACTTTTTCCTGTTAGATATTTTTTATTTCTTTTTTGTATGATGTTAGACTGTTTACTTACTAGTTGTAACTAAAATAAAAATATTCTTGCAATTCTGAATGCTTTTCAAACTTGCTGCATTAATTAAATAACTATTAAGTATCTCATGGGGTGGCATGTTGGTGCAGCAGCTAGCACTGTTGCCTCATACCTCTGGGACCCGGTTTGAGTCTCCGCCTGGGTTACATGCGTGTGGAGTTTGCATGTCCTCCCCATGTTGTCATGGAGTTTCCTCCAGGTACTCCGGTTTCCCCCCACAAGACAAACTGAAGTTAATTGGAGTTACTGAGTTGCCCTAAACGTACATTTAACGTACCCTATTAGAGCTGGACTCACTTGGCTTCACAATCTCTAGTTTAATGTGGTAGATCATATTATTACATTATGTCACACAAATTCATACATTATCTAACTATATGTTGAGGTCAGTGGAGAACTTCTTGTACATGAACCCACACATGTACAGAGCCCCATGCAGCTTTTTACAACCAGCATAGGTCTAAACCCTCTCCTCTGAATGACTTTCGCTCTACACCAAAATCAAAACGAAGTTCTTCACCAAGATCAATTTTCCTCTGAGCTAAGAAAAGGATGACGTCCTGCTCTTTCCCGTCCATCTCCACGGTGTAGAGCCTGGGCCGAATGTTGGCTTTCTTCCTGGAATGATTAATTAGCCGTCCAAAAGTTTGCTTCTTGGGGTGGCACTCACATTGAGGTGTGTGTGCATCAATGCACATGTGATTATTTTTACTGTTCTTGAAGAAAAACATATACCCAGTCTGCTCCTCAGTTGTAGCCTGGTGGATCTGCCAGCCCTCTGTGGCTGTGACTACCCGCCCATGATAGTCACAGACCACCTCACCAGCCTGGAAATGCCGGGTCGTGCAGACGCCCTTGCCCTTCCCCACAATGTCCACCACCACCAGTCCCTTCCACTTTTGTGTGGTGATGAGCTTCTGGATGCGCCTCAAGTCCATCGCCGTCTTGACAGATCCGGTGGGCTTCCAGTCTTTTAGGATCCTGGCAGCGCTGGGGACGTTGCTCTTCCAACCCTGCTTTTTTATCCAAGCGTTGACCCTCGACTCTATGGGTTCCCGTCTGCCAAAGTGTGCTGTCAAAAGCAAATGAAATTGGTTGGTTAGTCAAGAAGACCATGTGAATCGTGTACATAGGATAGTTTCTCAGTAAAAAGGTCATTAATTAGTGTCAATAACAATACTCAACAGAGGACATGCTTCACGCGCAGTTTCATCTGGGCCTTCAGCCAGCGCTCGTAAAGCTGCCTCTGGAACTGGCCTGACGTCTGTGAACGAACGGTCCTGTCTGGCACGTCTCCATCCAGGGTCACCGGATGAGTCTGTAGAAGCCGGTCATATGCTGCCTGGACGTCGCTCCCTTGGTTTGATCCGGGGGCAGCACTCCGCACAGCGCCACGGGTAGCACGGATGGTTCCCTCTTCTGCAGAGGAGGCACTGAAATACAAACAGTTTAAGATTAGTGTTCAGTTATGAGGGCTTTGATTGTGTGTGTTGAAAGTCCGACAGCAAACATAAATCATGCTTACCTTAAGTCACCTGCCAGCTTGCTCAGCAGCTTACTGGCTGCCACCACATCTTGAGCCGTCGCAGCAGAATGACTGAGATAATCAGCCACCAAAGTCTTTTCAGAGTCTGTCATGTTCTTGGAACCTCTCATCTCCCCCCTGCTGATTGGTGGTTCTTTTGCTCCAATTGGAGGCCAGGAGCTGCGGACGCACGTGACTGAAGTAGGTTTGAAACCACTGTCGACAGAGGAAAAACATGAACAAGGATTTAATTTTGAAAAGGTGCTGTTTGGCTCGGGCAGGAAATATGAAATAAGTCTGGACCAATTTGAACAACTTACCTTCTCCTCCTCAGAGGATAGGGCAAACGCAGCCACTCGTCGTGTGGACGATCTGTGCTCCTTTACCCCAATGACCGTGTAGCCCGACTCCTCTCTGGTCCTCTTCATCCACTCCTGGACCTGCACAAAACAAGGACGTCACACTGGTTAATAAGGGTAATGGCAAAAGTGACAGTGACAGACAAAGAAGAGTACAGTACTTACAGTCATGTGCTCCACCACGCCTGCTTGCTGGAGATGCTTCAGGATGACAATGGCCTCCAGGTAGTAGAGCAGGAGGCAGCACTCTTTCAACTCCAGGGGTGTTTCTTCTGGATAAACCTTACCGACGATCGCCAAGAAGTCGTGCTTGGCAGCCCTCAGCACGGCCCAGCAATCTTCTGGATTCAGATGGTTCTTCTCTGTCAGAATGGCATGCCTATACAAAAATCAATTATTCTCAATCCTGATTTATACAGTCCACATTTTAAAATGCGAGTAACACAGAGGAGACTATGGGCAGAATTTATAAGCAAATCACAATGTCAAATGAAAAATATAACAATTGAACTTACCCAGAGTGCGAATTACCCCTCCATAATTGGGGCTTACTGCCTTCATAACACTTCTATGACCATTATGGTCTGCTACCGCGTCAATACGAATAGCCGCCACCAGGATCTGTGTTACTAACATGTATGCAACACACGGTCATGGTCTGGACATGCGACACAATGAGAATCAATACAGAAGATCTCATTGTCCTCATCCCTGTCCAAAAGAACTTGGATTTGATAACTCCCAGGAATTATCCTAGGAGACGTATACTAGTAAAAGTAATAAGCCTATACATTTACAAACAGCCTGGTCTGGTCCAGCAGCCTGGTGTTATTCCTGCCCTCTCAGTCCCCCCAGCTCCAACAGCCTTCAGAAATAAATATTTGCCTATCAGGCTAATATCTGTATTGATGATATAGTAGTTCTTAAAGTACAGCCTAATTTCTAACTCACCTCTTGGTTCTGCGCTCTGTCCTGATCCTGCCATCTCCCTGCTGCCTGCACGCTGTCCTCATCCTGCCATCTTCCTGCTGCCTGCACGCTGTCCTCATCCTGCCATCTCCCTGCTGCCTGCTCACTGTCCTCATCCTGCCATCTTCCTGCTGCCTGCACGCTGTCCTCATCCTGCCATCTTCCTGCTGCCTGCACGCTGTCCTCATCCTGCCATCTCCCTGCTGCCTGCTCACTGTCCTCATCCTGCCATCTTCCTGCTGCCTGCACACTGTCCTCATCCTGCCATCTCCCTGCTGCCTGCACACTGTCCTCATCCTGCCATCTTCCTGCTGCCTGCACACTGTCCTCATCCTGCCATCTCCCTGCTGCCTGCTCACTGTCCTGCACACTGTCCTCATCCTGCCATCTTCCTGCTGCCTGCACACTGTCCTGCACACTGTCCTCATCCTGCCATCTTCCTGCTGCCTGCACACTGTCCTCATCCTGCCATCTCCCTGCTGCCTGCTCACTGTCCTGCACACTGTCCTCATCCTGCCATCTCCCTGCTGCCTGCTCACTGTCCTGCACACTGTCCTCATCCTGCCATCTCCCTGCTGCCTGCTCACTGTCCTGCATGCTGTCCTCATCCTGCCATCTCCCTGCTGCCTGCACACTGTCCTCATCCTGCCATCTCCCTGCTGCCTGCACACTGTCCTGATCCTGCCATCTCCCTGCTGCCTGCTCACTGTCCTGCATGCTGTCCTCATCCTGCCATCTTCCTGCTGCCTGCAGACTGTCCTGATCCTGCCATCTCCCTGCTGCCTGCACACTGTCCTGATCCTGCCATCTCCCTGCTGCCTGCACACTGTCCTGATCCTGCCATCTTCCTGCTGCCTGCTCACTGTCCTGATCCTGCCATCTTCCTGCTGCCTGCTCACTGTCCTGCATGCTGTCCTCATCCTGCCATCTTCCTGCTGCCTGCAGACTGTCCTCATCCTGCCATCTTCCTGCTGCCTGCACGCTGTCCTCATCCTGCCATCTCCCTGTTGCCTGCACACTGTCCTCATCCTGCCATCTCCCTGCTGCCTGCACACTGTCCTGATCCTGCCATCTCCCTGCTGCCTGCTCACTGTCCTGCATGCTGTCCTCATCCTGCCATCTTCCTGCTGCCTGCAGACTGTCCTGATCCTGCCATCTCCCTGCTGCCTGCACACTGTCCTGATCCTGCCATCTTCCTGCTGCCTGCTCACTGTCCTGATCCTGCCATCTTCCTGCTGCCTGCTCACTGTCCTGCATGCTGTCCTCATCCTGCCATCTTCCTGCTGCCTGCAGACTGTCCTCATCCTGCCATCTTCCTGCTGCCTGCACGCTGTCCTCATCCTGCCATCTTCCTGCTCCTGCGCCTCTCCTGCCTTCTGCTGACCACCATTTTCCTTAATTCATACACATTAAGTTTGCAAAACTGCGCCTATACTTTTAGTGTAATGTTCTGTAGCTACTTACTCTTCTTTTACCACCAAAAAACGTGTCTGATGTCTCCATCTTTCCTTGTCCTCATAGTGTGTCTGTGAATAAAATGTAATCTATATTTAACAAAACAGTATCTGGGCTATCAGATGAAGCTTCTAAAAATGTCTATAAATATGAAATTTTGGAATACAGAATCAATACCACTATTAAAATACCACTGTTAAAATTCAAATAATAGGGCTTATTATTTGCTAGCTAGTTTCTTTTACTTTGGCCCTATAGGTTTCACTTACAGTATAGTAATGTTTTTTCAGAGCATAACGTTAGACCTTGTTATGCGTTACCATTAGCCTAATAACAAACCACACAGGCTAAGTGGTGAATTAATTTCAGAAAGGGACAATTTATTCGTGATAAAATGAGAATGAAAACATAGGGAATTCATCTCCTTGGAAAATAACCATGATCGATTTTACCTCAACAAATAGGCCTGGTTTAAATAGAGAACTTAGCTCATCTTGCTAGTTAACGTAACTAAAGTTGACTGTACCGGTGTTCTGTCGAGTTGAGCTACTTTGTCGAGGTAAGCAATGGTTAGGGCTATCGATTAGCACTACGGTAGTTTACCTCGACAAAGTAGCTCAACTCGACAGAACACCGGCCTCAGAAGGACAATGGTAAGTAATTCAACTTATAAAGATGTCAGCTTGCATTAGTAGATGAAACACTTAAACGAATAAATGAAGGTTGTAAAAACACATTTTCAACAGGATAGACTTCTGTTGGCTACTTACATTTACCAACACACGACAAACAGTACCATGACAGACAAAAACAATGAACAGGTCAATCAATGAGAATGGATGACGCAACCGATTGGCTGCTTCTAGAGCCGAGGTGGGTAAAATAGTACGGTCCACATTAGGGGTGTCTGAAATAGTTTTACATAAACTTTTCCTACCAGGTGAGATTATCTTTTTTTTTTTTTACAACAAAAGAAAAATGTTAAGACCCCCCCCCCAAACTGCTATTTTTGTCTGTTTGGGGAGGTCTGGGATTTGATCGGGGGGTACAGTACCTCCTGTAATTCGAACCATAAACAAGACCCTGAGATACTTAAACTCTTCCACTTGGGGGAGGACCCCATCTCCGACCCGGAGAGACCATTCTACCCTTTACTGTGGTAGAAATATTATAAATCAAGCACTTAGAATAAAAGTCTGGACGTCTTAGTTTGGTGAGTAAAGAAAATCTCTTTTATTTCAGCAAGTTCAGCAAAGTGCTCCCTTCACACTCTGGTCCTTGGTACCAAGTCACCCCCGGCACACAGAGCAACCAGTAGATAAACCATAATTCCCAGGACTTCTAAGTCCTGATTGGTCATGAAACATCAACAAACTAAGCTGAAACGTATAACAAACACAATTCTCCTGTTCCATTGGTTCACCTTGGTAGCAAGGTAAAGTTCACCCATTGTACGCAACTTACTGGAGACAGCCTCGGCTTCTAGACTCTACATGAGATATGTATATAGATATTAATTATATGACATTGAATCACTGTTAATGTTTGGGTGTTCCATTGATTAATGATTAACACACTGACGTATTGTCCCTGAATTGCTGAAAATACATGGTTAACATATGATTAGTATGATTAACATAAGTATGATTAACATGATGCGATCAATTGCGTAACATATTATATTGACTACTACAACTACTTTAATAAGCTATAACTCTTTGTGCACCAGTTGGGGCGGCTTCGAGTCTCTTCCTGCAAGTGGTTTCTCCCCCCCTTTGCTCCACTGTCTGCCTCTCCAAGGTCCGAGCTTCTGCGGAGCCAACTGCAGGCAGCTGTCACAAAGCGAGGTCACACAGTATTCAAAATAATCTCTTCTGGCCTAAGGCCAAAGACATAACAGACCCAATATGCCTCCCCTCCCGGGCCTACTAATGTCCAATTTTACTTCCACATTACGAGAGCCCAACCTTCACTGGGAACACGTCAGACTTATTACCAGCAATGCGGACCAAGCATCTGCTCCATTCAAACAGGGACCGAATCGTCCACCATAGTGGACCATGAACCACATACTCCTAAAGCACCTCCCACAGGGCACCTCGGGGAACCCGGTCGTAAGCCTTTTCCACGTCCACAAAACACATGTAGACTGGACAGGCAAACTCCCATTTGCCTCTCCTGGAGCCGACACCTTATCGTGGTGGAGGGCTTTGCGTGTTCCAGTGATCCCAGGAGCTAAGTTGCCTGGGGTTTTATGCCCCTGGTAGGGTCACCCAAGGCAAACAGGTCCTGGGTGAGGAACCAGACGAAGTGCGGCTCACAAGATCCCTAATGATGAGAAAAATATTGGATCCTCGGCTTCCCTTGCCTGGACGCGGGCCACCGGGCCCCCCCCCCCCTGGAGCCAGGCCTGGGGGTGGGGCTTGATGGCGAGCGTCTGGTGGCCAGGCCTGCACCCATTGGGCCTGGTCGGGCACAGCCTGAACAAGGCATGTGGGCTCACCACCTGTAGGAGGGGCCATAGGGGTCGGGTGCGATGTGAGTTGGGCAGTGGCCAGAGGCGGGGACCTCGATGGTCTGATCCTCGGCTGCAGAAGCTAGCTCTAGGGACATGGAATGTCACCTCTCTGACAAGGAAGGAGCCTGAGCTGGTGCGCGAGGTTGTGAAGTTGCACAGAAGTCCAGTAACAGAACACCACTCGGGTTCAGATCAGGGAGGCCGTTCCTCCCAATCACCCCTTTCCAGGCCACACTGTCATTGCCCACGTGAGCATTGAAGTCCCCCAGCAAAACGATGGAATTCCCTCGTGGCACGCCAACCAGCAAACCACTGAGGGAGTTCAAGAAAGCCGGGTGCTCTGAACTGTCATTCGGCGCATAAGCGCAGATGACAGTCAGAGACCTATCCCCGACCCGAAGGCGCAGGGAGACAGCCCTCTCGTTCACCGGGGTTAACTCCGTTGTTAATGCACCCAGCTGTGGGGCCACCAGTAGCCCCACCCCCGCCCAGTGCCGCTCACCCGCAACTCCAGAAGAAAAGAGCGTCCAGCCCCTCTCCTGGAGATTGGTTCCAGAACCCACGCTATGCGTTGAGGTGCGCCCGACTATATCTAGTCGGTGTCTCTCAACCTCACGTACAAGCTCAGGCTCCTTCCCCACCAAAGAGGTGACATTCCATGTCCCGAAAGCCAGTTTTGTCCGCCGGGGATCGGACCGCCACGGTCATTGTAAATATTTCAGATTTTTTACATTTAACTGTTGTAAAATGTTCCTAAAATTTTGGTGTATTGCTCTTCATCCAATGGGACTTCCAAAATAAGTCGTTAATACATTTATTTGATTCATTCTGCTGTTTGTAACCTGCTGTTTACGTGATCTCAGCCTAATTGTTGTGTTCCCAGACTATTGGGGGATGGATAGCCCTGCATGTGCATCGCAGAGAGGTGCGATAACATCTGAGGAATGCTGCTCACGTCTGCGCCGTCTCTCTATCAGAAAGTTTATGTTTAACTTGCAATAATTTTGTTTCTATGTGTGGGGATCTGAAGGGACTGGCAGGAGTAGTCACATGGTACTGGTAATTACACCATATTGGTAACCACATGATCTACCAGGAATGTATAAAAGGCCGCCAAGGTAGAATCTCATCCTCTTGCTACTGGGTTACTGCTGGACATGGGGTGGGTTTGTCTTCCCTGTGGGTAAGGAAAGGGGGAGAGGGTTGTGAGAATTTGAATGTTTATGTGTGATTTTAATTTTACCAGGGTGATTACTAGCAGCGTGTAACTCTTCATGGAGGACACAGAGGTGACTGTTTGGAGTTTTATCATTTGAAGTGATCTCCAACGAGCTGCTGGGCTACAGACATTGAGGCTCTGGTAACTTGGGTTATATTGGGGGATTTAGCAAGGTCTGTGTTTCTTTGTTGATTATGTTTCTTTGTATCTGTAGCATTGGAACGCATCTTCTTGGTCTTACTGTGCTGAGAGGGCATTAAGCATTCCTGCAAAGGACCAGACCAGCCACTGTTTTATGGTTATTGAACAGGGTTTTTTTGGGTTTCTTTTATTAGTTGCCCTGGTTGCTGCTATGGGCTAAGCTGTAAGGTAGTAACGCAGCATTGTATATTGGGTGGTGGATACCGGTTGCTCCCCTCCCCCTGTGTTTGTATCTGAGATCTGTCTGTACAGGGCCAGATCCGCACGGGCTTTTGCTCTTCGCTGTTGGGCGCCACACTGAGGGGGCACTGTATTAGTGGATGTCTGAAGTCTCACGTTGAGCCGCATATTGCAGTGGTATTTGTTGTGTGTAGTGCTTGTTGTGTTGCATGTTGTGTGGTGTTGGGTTTTGTCTTTTTGTCACTAGGCTTCCTGAGCTGAGAGCTGCGCGTGCTGATCTGACCTTATTATCTGGAGGAGAGTCCGCTGGCCACCCCTAGCAGCATTTTTATTTGTTTAATGATTTTAGTTCTGTGTAATAAAGTGGATTGGGTTTTAATTTCCTATGCCTCTTTGTTATTGCCCCTTTGCAGGGGGGGGGTTAAAACCTAGCCACATTGCAGGCATGAACAGTAGGGGTTCCTCCTGCCCTTATTAGGAGGTGGCGTAGTCAGAGTAGTGTGGGCATCCGGTGCTTGGGGTACCACATATGGAAACCACCTAAAAATTTAATTAGCCAAAAAGTATGAAGAAATGTTTTGACACTATTCAATGAATGAGAACGAGAATTGATTGTCAGGGTGGGACAGATTTGAAGCTAGTCCAATCAGACGCAGTATCTATAGCTTGTGCTTTTTGTATGTGCGCATGATTGGACATTGTTGATCTAACCGCCTTCAAGCCCGTAAGTCATGTTTCTGTCTGTCTAAGGGAAACCGCACAGTTCTGTCTGTGAAGTCTGTCTGTAAATCCTTATGCCATATTGTCTTTGCTAGGCAGTATTACAGTAATGTGTAATACCATAGTGTTTGGGGTAAATATGTGTTTTTGAAGCATTGGAGGATGTAAATCTATTCTAATAGACCCTGAAAATAAAGTTTTCAACAGTGAAAATGAGCATAACAATGGACTTTTAAGCATAATGTAGGGCTGGACGATTTATCGATTTCAAATCGGAATCGCGATTTGAAACAACGCGATTAGCAAGTCGCAAAAATTGCGATTTAGGATATACATTATACAGCACGTCGGACCCAGGGTTTAAAACTGCTGTGAGAATAGTTTTACAAATTCATGCTGTGCTCCCTGTGTGACTCAGTCATTCTCACCAATCACAGGCGCCATGCTTCTCGCGTGCCGTTCATGCTCACCAATCAGAAGTGGCCCAAGAAGGCGTATAGGCCCACAAACAGCGAACACGTGAAACCCAAGGAAAATGTTACTTTCGCGGTGCGGAGAAAGTGAATTGCCTTCCTATTTCATGGTCCGAGATTGTTTCAGAAAGGTCCTATCATCAATAGAACCGGCGAGCTCCTTTTAAACACCAGCTGCAATATTCTTCAGCGTATCATACCTTTGGTTTTTGTTAATAGGCAATAGCATTAGTATACCGCTAACCCATCAAAACAATGAGACAGTCAGGAGTCGGTGACCTCCAAAAAAGCCATAAAACCCACAATACAGTCGTGTTTGTCATATGTTTTTGTGCTTATTAAATTTAAGTGTTTCCAACACAATAATAAAACAAAAGTCTACCTTTAGCATAAATACTAAAAGAATAGATCGCTTTAATCGCTATTACAGTTGGGTATGGGCACGCGGTCTTATTTAGAAAACATGCAAAAAGAGACGCGAATAATGTTTAATTATATTTAATTAATTGTATTTGTCCGAATTAAAAAGCAAAGGAATGATGAGCTGCTTCAGTCGAAAACTGCATTTTACTTCTCATTTAAAATAAAATGCAGGGTTGGCAACTTTGGTCAGCTGCATGGAGTGAGATTTTCTGTTCTCTGTTCTGCACACACATTTACATGTATGTAAGTTTTATTACCTTGTAAATAGTCTGTAGAGTTTGCAAACTGCCGTAACGTTTTTGATGTGAGTTGAGCTACTTTGCCGAGGTAAGCTACCGTAGTGCTAATCGATAGCTCTAACCACGTTAGCTCTAACGTTAGTTACGTTAACTAGCAAGATAAGCTAAGTTCTCTATTTAAACTAGGCTTATTTGGTGAGGTAAAATCGATCATGGTCATTTTCCAAGGAGATGAACTCCCTATGTTTTTGTAACCCACATGGTATTTGGAAATTGATTTTATTTTATTTTAATTTTTTTTCTTGGTTCTGTTTTAGTAGGAGTCGGACATGTGTGTTTATATGTAGACATTTTTTTATATATGTAACTATGTGTGTACTTTTATATTCTTTAAACAAATTTTGCCATTTTTTTGTCTAGTTGTTTTTTTTTAGCTTACCTGGCAATTGCACTTGTTTTAAGTGAAGGAGGCATATTGTTGGTACTATCGCACCAACTCAGAGCAACGTATGCTCCGCGTCATTACGCTCTGCGTAGGTTGGCGAACTGTTTTACAAGTCGCCTTGAGCGAGCGGGGTATAGACAGAGCTGAGTGTTGCTGCCGACATTTGTGGCGCCTATAATATCTCACTATCAAAAATCTGCCTCTCTTGCCAGGTAAGCAGGTGTTATGTCAGATTAGGGGTTTTCTTTGTTTTAAGTATATATGTTAACTTATGTACTCGACCATGTGCACCAGACAGCATGGTGTAATATGATTTTTTTAAATTTCTGCATCATTACGCTCTGCGTAGGTTGGCGAACTGTTTTACAAGTCGCCTTGAGCGAGCGGGGTATAGACAGAGCTGAGTGTTGCTGCCGACATTTGTGGCGCCTATAATATCTCGCTATCAAAAATCTGCCTCTCTTGCCAGTCTCCTTTGCCAGGACGAGCGGCCGAGGAAAAACAACTACGTCGCCATTTCGCCGATCCCTTCCCGCCGAAGGACACCAAGAGCGCCAGTCTCCATTTTTTTTTCTCTCTCGGACGGGACAGTGAGCAGCTGGCCAGAATTTTTTTTTTTATGTTTCACACTTGGATGCCCAGTGAAGATTATAAATATATATGTATATTTTTGATTTATCGAATACATTTTTTTCTTTGGACTCTATTGAAATAATATACACTTTTATTATTGGTTTATATACTGGGATTTTATGTTAAATTGACTGGCTAGTTGAAATGTTATATAAAATGGCTTTGAAGTAAGGCATATCGTGTCCACATCACATTTCTTTCAAAACCCCAGTGATTGGACTCAGACTATATAACGAGATTGAAGGACCTGGTACCCTACCCCTGTTTTATATATATATTTTGGTTCAATAGAATTAGGGGTTACATTTTCATTCTCATTTTATTTAAAATAAATTGTGCCTTTCTGAAATTAATTCGCCATTTAGCCTTTGTGGTTTGTTATTAGGCTAATGGTAACGCATAAGAAGGTCTAACGTTATGCTTTGAAAAAACATTACTATAAGTGAAACCTATAGGGGCAACGTAAAAAAACTAGCTAGCAAATAATAAGCTCTATTATTTGAATTTTAGTGGTATTGATTTTGCATTCCACAATTTCATATTTATAGACATTTTTAGAAGCTTCATCTGACCAGCCCAGATACTGTTTTGTTAAATATAGATTAGATTTTATTCACAGACACACTCTGAGGACAAGGAAAGATGGAGACATCAGACACTTTTTTGGTGGTAAAAGAAGAGTAAGTAGGAAATATTAGTGTTAAGTACGGAAGCACATTGCATTCACAAAAGAAAAAAAAACACGGGACTTATGTCATAATTATAACTTAATATCTCATAATTATGACATCCTGATCTCATAATTATGACATATCTCATAATTATGACATCCTGATCTCATAATTATGACTTACTATCTCATAATTATGACATCCTCATCTCATAATTATGACTTAATATCTCATAATTATGAGATAATATCTCATAATTATGACTTACTAACTCATAATTATGACTTACTATCTCATAATTATGACATCCTGATCTCATAATTATGACTTAATATCTCATAATTATGACATCCTGATCTCATAATTATGACTTACTAACTCATAATTATGACTTAATATCTCATAATTATGACTTATCACATATGATTATTGGGGTTAGGTCATTGCTTCTGAGAAGACAGGGACAATGGAGCAAATATTGCCAAATTTAATTTGCTTTTATTTCTTTCTTGGATTGAGACACTGGGAGATATTAATGTCATTGAGTAATTTGGATGATATTATCATTAGTATGTCAACACTGCGCAGGTATCTAAAGTGCTTAGGACTGTTCAGGAGGAAAGCACATTCTGACCTTCTCGAAGTGGCTCTCTTCCTTCAGGAGCAGCTAAACCAATATGGAATGCTTCATGGATACAAAATCATGCATTTGAAATGCATCCAAGCTGGCTTTGTGGTATCTCAGAGAACTGTCAGGCACTTGCTTAAAATTCTGGATCCTTGCGGAGTTCACCTGAGGCGCCGAAATCGTCTAAGACGACGTCTTTACAGAAACCCAGGCCCCAACTTTTTGTGGCACCTAGATTCCTACGATAAACCATATGGAATATGTATTAATGGCTCAATTGATGGGTTTTCACGCATGATCATATGGCTCCATGCTTACTCCACAAATAGCAATCCGAAAGTTATTGCTGGTTATTTCATTGATGAAGTAGAAAATAGGAAGGGCACTGCTACACGAATCAGGGCAGACTTGGGAACAGAAAACTGTTTAGTCGAACAGATGCAGTTATTTTTAAGAGGTAACCATGATGATGTGTTTTCAGAGAGATGCTACATTACTGGCTCAAGTAATCATAACCAAAGGATTGAACAGTGGTGGGGATTTTTAAGAAAACAGCATACACAGTACTGGATGAATGTCTTCCAAGATTTAAAGGACATGGATTACTTCTCAGGGGACTTCCTTGACACAAATCTAATACAGTTTACATGTCTGGAAATAATTGAGGTAAGACTTCTTTATTTTTATTTTAATTAAGAAAACTTCTTGAATACATAACAGTGTGTTTTATGGGATGGCACTGTGGCTTAGTGGTTAGCACTGTCACTTTGCACTTCCAGGGGTGATGGTTCAATTCCCACCGCAGTTTTGTGTCCATGGAGGTTGCATGTTCTCCCCGTGCTTGGTGGGTTTCCTCCAGGTGCTCCGATTTCTTCCCACAGTCCAAAGACATGCATATTAGGCTAATTGGCATTCCCAAAGTACCTGTAGTGTGTTAATGAGCATGTGAATGTATATTGTCACGCCCCGCTCCGTCCGCTCCCGATGTGTGCCACGCCCACCTCGTTACCTCGTGTTCAGCCCTAATTGTGATTGCCTGTGTCCTGTTAAGTCTAGCTTGTCTTTTGTATTTAGTCCTCGTCTGAGTCAGTCTTCCCCAGACTCGTCATTGTATTGTCCGTAGATGTCCGGCTCCCGTCCAATAAAACCACGTTTACCTGAAGTCCTGGCTGCAACTCGCCTGTTTTCTGGCTCGCCTGACCCCGAACGTGACAGAATGACGAGTCTCCGCAACAAGCTCAGCGCGACCGGGGAAGTCCTCCCCATGGAGGACGAGGTGATTCAATGGACAAACCAGCTGGATCACCACCCGGATCCCGTAGCCCACCGGCTGATAGAGGGCTGTTGGGAGCTCCTAAATAGGAGGTTCCGGACCGGCGAGGAACAGCTGCTCCAGCAGGTGAACGAAAACCTGCAGCAGCTGAGGGAGAGAGCGGCTGTTTGGCTACCCCACCCGGGGTATGCCACCCGGGAACCGCCCCCCGACTCGCTGCCAGCCCCCTTCCCGGTCACAAAAAGGGCTGGTAATGAGACGCGCAACCCTGAGCTTCACGCGGCTACGGCCGCTCAGCTTCCCCGCCACGGGGAGCTGCCCTGGGTCCCAGAGGGCTCCGCTCTCCCCCACTCCAAAAAGAGAGGCCGGAGAAAAGGGAGGAAAACCCAGCCGGCGACGCTCTTCTTGGGAGCGTGCTCCCTTCTCCCCGCCTCGGAGAACCTGCCTCCTTCAGAGGCTGGGGAGGACCGACCAGAGCGCTGTCCCGGAAGAGGGATCAGCGCCGTGAGGGACCCTATTCCACGGGTCTGGAGAGCCCTTAAAGGGACAGCGCCTACGCGCTCAGCACCCCTCCTTCCTGCACCGGACCTGTCCGATCCGAATCTGCCTGCTGCTGCTGCCGATCTGCCCGCGGCTGCGCTGCCTGCTGCTGCCGCCGCTCTGCCCGCGGCACCGCCTGCTGCTGCTGCCGCCGCTCTGCCCGCGGCACCGCCTGCTGCTGCTGCCGCCGCTCTGCCCGCGGCACCGCCTGCTGCAGCTGCCGCCGCTCTGCCCACGGCACCGCCTGCTGCAGCTTCCGCCGTTCTGCCTGACCCGCCTAACCCACCTGACCCGCCTAACCCACCTGACCCGCCTGTCCTGCCTGCTCTGCCTGCAGCTGCCACCACTCAGGCTGCGGCGCCCGCTGCGGCGGCCCCTGCTGGCCGCGTGATGGCGGCGCCCGCGGCGGTGCCCCCTGCTGGCCGCATGAGGGCGGCGCCCGTCCTGCCGGCTCCTGAACTGCCTGTCTCGCCTGTCCTGCCGGCTCCTGAACTGCCTGTCTCGCCTGTCCTGCCGGCTCCTGAACTGCCTGTCTCGCCTGTCCTGCCGGCTCCTGAACTGCCTGTCTCGCCTGTCCTGCCGGCTCCTGAACTGCCTGTCCCGCCTGTCCTGCCGGCTCCTGAACTGCCTGTGGTGGCCGCGGTGGCGCCCCCTGCTGGCCGTGTGATGGCGGCGCCCGCTGTGGCGCTCCCCGCTGGTCGCGTGCTGGCGGAACCCGCCGAGGTGCCCCCTGCTGGCCACCTGCCCGCGGCCCCACCTGAGGCCGCCTCTCCCGTCCTGCCCGCGGCCATGCCTGAGGCCGCCTCTCCCGTCCTGCCCGCGGCCATGCCTGAGGCCGCCTCTCCCGTCCTGCCCGCGGCACTGGCTGCTCCGCCCGCGGCTCTGACTGCCCCGCCTGCGGCCACGCCCGAGGCTCTGGCTGCCCCGCTGGTTGCCTCCCTCCTGACTCCCGCGCCCTTACCCCGGCAAGGCCGATGCCCCCCAGGACCCCGCCTGTCAGTGTCCCGAAAGGGACGGGGCCATAAGCGTGGGGCCCGGTTCCCGCCCGCCCTGCCCCCTGGCTCGCCCTCGCTCGCCTTGGCTGGGGCTCCGGGGCCGCCTGCGGTTCCTCCGGCTCGGGGTCGGCGGTCGCCTTCGGGTCCCCCCTGGATCCGCGGTGCCGGTCCTCGGTCGCGCCTCCAGCTCCATGTCGGTCGCCTCCAGGCCCCCCTGCTCCGGCTGGGCGTCGGACGGCGCCTTCCCCGGCTTCGGCTGCGCCTCCGCCTGCCGCGGCTTCCCCCTCCTGCCTGCCTTCACTGGTGTTCCCTCCTGCTCCCTCCGTGTCCCCTCCGTCACTCCCTCGTCCCGTTCCCTTGGCCCCTGGGTGGTCCCCTCCTGCTCCCTCCTCCCTCTCCCCTGCGGCCCTTCCGGCCGCTGGCCGTCGCCCGCTTGGGCTCCCTCGTGCTCCCCTTCTTCCTCCTCCCTTTCCTTTGGTCCCGCCTGTTTCTGCTCCTCGTCCTTTTGTTCCTCCTCCGTTCACTCCTGGCCCTTTTGTTCCGCCTTTCTCCCCTTCTGTGTCTCCCTTCCAGGTCTGTCTGTCCGCTTTCCCTGTTCTTTGTCGGGTTCTGTCCTTCGTCTCGTCCCTGTTCCTGTTTTGTGTCTCTGTCTTGTTCCCTGTTTTTGGTTGATGTTTTGCTTTGTCTTCCAGGTCCTGTTCCCCGGTTCCGTCTCGTCCGTCGCCTCCTCTCGGGCGCGCCCGGTGTGCGCGCCTTTGGGGAGGGGTTATGTCACGCCCCGCTCCGTCCGCTCCCGATGTGTGCCACGCCCACCTCGTTACCTCGTGTTCAGCCCTAATTGTGATTGCCTGTGTCCTGTTAAGTCTAGCTTGTCTTTTGTATTTAGTCCTCGTCTGAGTCAGTCTTCCCCAGACTCGTCATTGTATTGTCCGTAGATGTCCGGCTCCCGTCCAATAAAACCACGTTTACCTGAAGTCCTGGCTGCAACTCGCCTGTTTTCTGGCTCGCCTGACCCCGAACGTGACATATATATATGTGTGTGTGGCCTGCGATGGATTGGCACCCTGTCCAGGGTGTACCCCATCTGGATAGTCTACAGGCCACCTGTGACCCTGTATACAGGATAAAGCGGTTTAGAAGATGAGTGAGTCAATGAGTAAGTGAGTGAGTGTTTTTATGATTATGTGCGTTTTTCATTGGTTAAAGGCTACTTCGCGTGTTTTGTTTTCAGTCATTACTATTCATACCCATGGTTGCATACTGGAATAGAATAGCTATTGGATGCTTAATCATTCTTGCTGTTCATATTGTCCTTATTTTCTGACGCAATTGTAATGTAAGTAATAAGCACCAACAGTGCAATTCATTTACAAAAATAAATTCCAAGGTTCATCGGAAGCTAAAAGAGGCTTCAATGGTTTTTAAGACAAATGAAGTAGTTGTTCTTTTGTACGTTTCTACAGTATTTCCACTGTTTTGTTGGAATTATTAGTATATTGATCTTATTTGCTTGTTTGCTGAATTATCTCTGTTTTAATGTCTCTTGTCTCTCTGCCTCTCAATTTGTGTGACTTTTCTAATCTCTTAAACAATCCCATTTTTTTCCTCCAGAGGGAGCTGCATGAAGTTGCTTATCTGTGGAACTGCCACAGAATTCGCCCCAGCAGGAATGCAGTTTCTCCAAGTGGACGACCACTAATGATGTACACACTTCCTCGCCTCTTTGGCACTACAGACTACCTGAAGACTGTATCACATCAACAAGTACAGGCTTGTAGAGAGGAATGCCTGCCAAGAGGGCCAAATCCATGTGATGAGACTGTTTTTGACATTTGTTGCCTAGTAATGTCAGAAAACTATCTAAACCCACCCACTACTCCAGAAGAAGCAATTGAACTTTACCTTTTTTTACGAGCCTACCTGCATATTCTTTTAGAGCTTTAACAATAAGTGCCCATACCCATGGGTACCAAAGGCTGCCTGTCCTTTCCCACAAATCCCACTGTGTGCTGACACTGGACCCTTTGGGTTGTGGGATAGGGGCTCTGTGGCTCAGACATGTTTGTTGTGTTGTGGTTGATTAATGTGTGTGTATATATACACTGTATACAGTATATGCAGTGCCAGTCAACAAAGTTTGTACACACCTTCTAATTCAGTGTTTTTAGTTTAGTGATTTCTTTTCTATATTCTAGAACAATACTGGAGATTTAAAAAATATAAAATAACACATATGGCATTAGGTAATTAAGTAACAACAACAGTCAGTTGTTATTTTAAGACATGAAGGTCAGCTGTTCTGGAACAGTTCTTACAAGAACAGTGTTGTGTCAAGTGTATTTGTAAAACCCATCAAGCTCCATGATGAAACTGGCTCTTATGAAGACCTTCCCAGGAAATCAAGACCAAAACGTTACCTCTGCTGCAGAGGAGAAGTTCATTTAGAGTCACCAGCCTCAGAAATCACCAATTAACAATCAGCACCTCAGAATAGAGCTGTTATGAAGCTTTAAAGAGCAGAAGTAGCAGATACATCTCAATATCAACTGTTCAAAGGAGATTATTGTGTATTTTGCATGCCTTCAGCATTGTTTCCCTTTTTTTTAAGAAATAAAAAATAGGAAAGACCATGGAATTAGAAGCTGTGTCTCAACTGTTGACTGATGTGTGCGTGTGTGTGTGTGTACGTATGTGCGTGTATATACAGTATACTGTATATATATATACACGCCTAAATCATTATACAGTAATGTGTAATAGTACCTATTTTAAGGAGTGTTTTAAAGTGGGATTTTCACCCAGAAAAAATTATCCTTTTGAAGTATGTTTTATATTAGCTTAATACATACATATATTAACTAAAATACAGGTTGCCCACACGACAGTGAATTTACACAAACTGCAAATAAGACAGGACTTTTATTATATAACAGTTCACTTAACCAGCAGTGAAATACTACAGTCATAACATTATTTTTGGAACCTTTTACAGCAACCACTGCAATATTTGCCTTACATATGACAATTTTACATTTAAAAAACCTTTTGCCTAGACACAATGAACACAAACTTAACACCCAAGTAACAATGACCTCTCCAAGATTATATATATAAACATTAGTATCTAACATTTCTGTTGCTCGTAAATCTTAATGAAAATAGAGGTAAAAGTATAAACAGAAAATTAAGTCATTGTTATTGATCCCACTATGCACTGCTGGGTCTTCTTAAGTAATGATGTGATGCTAGGCATCTCAACTGGACACCGCCATCACCTCACTACGCAGATTACTACAACCAAAAAAAAAAAACTCTGTGGAAATCTGTGGAAAACTTTAAAGAAATGCATCTACTTTTATCATGCTGCTGTATCTCTAAGAAATAAAAATATAAACTATGATTGCAGCACTAACATTAACTATATTTACATATGCTACTCTTTTTGGAATTTAAGAGCTATTTCAGGCAAATGAATCTTTGTTTGCAACACTGTTCTTTTTACTTATACTATACTGTTCAAATGATTATCTATATGACTGGAAATTGGTTTCTGTAAATAATGTAAATAAAATTGCCTTAGTGCATAAATGAACTTTGTTTTAAAATTTTTAACTAATGTTTCACAAACTATATGGGAAAAAAAAAACAAAATAAACAGTTATTTGTCACGGTTCGCGGGTGAGCGAGTAGGGAAGCAGGCGAGCAAGCCAGGACTTCAGGTAAAGCTGGGTTTAATGCACAAGACACGGACATCGACGGACAATACAATGACAAGTCTGGGGAAGACTGACTCAGACGAGGACTAAATACAAAAGACAAGCTAGACTTAATAGGACACAGGTGATCACAATAGGGCTGAACACGAGGTAACGAGGTGGGCGTGGCACACATCAGGAGCGGACGGAGCGGGGCGTGACATAACCCCCCCCCAAAGGCGCGCACACCGGGCGCGCCCGAGAGGAGGCGACGGACGAGACGGAACAGGACCTGGAAGACAAAAGCAAAACCATCAAGGAGACACCGGAAACAGGACAGAGACACAGAACAGAAACAAGGACCAACAGAAAGACAGGACCTGACAAAGAACAGGGAAAGCGGACAGACAGACCTGGAAGGGAGACACAGAAGGGGAGAAAGGCAGAACAAAAGGGCCAGGAGTGAACGGAGGAGGAACAAAAGGACGAGGAGCAGAAACAGGCGGGACCAAAGGAAAGGGAGGAGGAAGAAGGGGAGCCCGAGGGAGCCCAGGCGGGCGACGGGCAGCGGCCGGAGGGGCCGCAGGGGAGAGGGAGGAGGGAGCAGGAGGGGACCACCCAGGGGCCAAGGGAACGGGACGAGGGAGTGACGGAGGGGACACGGAGGGAGCAGGAGGGAACACCCGGGAAGGCAGGCAGGAGGGGGAAGCCGCGGCAGGCGGAGGCGCAGCCGGAGCCGGCGAAGGCGCCGTCCGACGCTCAGCCGGAACAGGGGGGCCCGGAGGCGACCGACAAGGACCCGGAGGCGGGACCGAGGACCGGCACCGAGGATCCAGGGGGGGACCCGGAGGCGACCGCCGACCCCGAGCCGGAGGACCCGCAGGCAGCCACCGAGCCACAGCCAGGGGCCGAACGGGCGAGCCAGGGGGCAGGGCGGGCGGGACCCGGGCCCTACGCCTATGTCCCCGTCCCTTACGGGACACCGAAAGGCGGGGTCCTGGGGGGCGTCGGCCTTGCCGGGGTAAGGGCGAGGGAGTCAGGAGGGAGGCAACCAGCGGGGCAGCCGGAGCCTCGGGTGTGGCCGCAGGCGGAGCAGCCAGAGCCGCGGGCGTGGCCGCAGGCGGAGCAGCCAGAGCCGCGGGCATGACGGGAGAGGCGGCCTCAGACGGGGCCGCGGGCAGGACTGGAGGGGCGGCCTCAGACGGGGCCGCGGGCAGGACTGGAGGGGCGGCCTCAGACGGGGCCGCGGGCAGGACTGGAGGGGCGGCCTCAGACGGGGCCGCGGGCAGGTAGCCAGCAGGAGGCGCCTCGGCAGGCACCTCAGGAAAAGCGGAGGCAGCTGCAGGCGTGCGACCAGCAGGGGCCGCCTGGGCAGGCGCCTCGGGCGTCCGGTCAGCAGGGGGCGCCTCGGCGGGCGCCGCCAGCCCGCTACCAGCAGGGAGCGCCTCAGCGGGCGCCGCCATCACACGGCCAACAGGGGGCGCACCCGCAGCCACCTCAGGCAATTCGGGAGCCGGCAGGACAGGCGAGACAGGCAGTTCAGGAGCCAGCAGGACAGGCGAGACAGGCAGTTCCAGTGCCGGCAGGACGGGCGCCGCTGTCACGTGGTCAGCAGGGGTGAACGGAGGAGGAACCAGCACGCGGCCAGCAGGGGGCGCCTCGGCGGGCGCGGCCTCCACGCGGCCGGCAGGGGGCGCCGCGGCGGTTAGTGCAGCAGGCAGAACGGGGCCAGCCACAGGGACTGCAGGCAAACCAGGCAGGA
This sequence comes from Paramormyrops kingsleyae, assembly GCF_048594095.1. Classification (NCBI taxonomy): domain Eukaryota; kingdom Metazoa; phylum Chordata; class Actinopteri; order Osteoglossiformes; family Mormyridae; genus Paramormyrops; species Paramormyrops kingsleyae. The sequence continues at coordinate 3,463,922 of NC_132821.1, read as the reverse complement.
CAGGCGGGTCAAGCAGGACAGGCGGGACCGCTGGCAAAGCGGCAGTAGCTGCAGCAAGCGGTGCCGCGGGCAGAGCGGCAGAAGCTGCAGCAGGCAGGAAAGGCAGTGCCGCTGGCAAAGCGGCGGAAGCTGCAGCAGGGAGGACAGGCAGGACGGGCAGGTCGGGCGGTGCTGTGTTGGAGTACGCCGCTCCACCGGGTCCGGATGAGAAGGGAACACGCAAAGGAGACTCTCAGTTTGATTATAAATAATACTTTTATTTAGTAATGCTTCTATCAGCTAATGCCTGTTAATTGCCTTAATGCGAACCGGTTCGGGAACAGACTGCCTACACAACCCCAGCGTGTCAGCTCAGCATGTTCTGGGTGGTAAAGCTTTACGCAGTCTTATATACTTGCATTATTCTGGGTTACTTCCTTGTTACATTGTAGCACACAAGCAAAAGAATAAAAGTCAAGCTGGTATATTTCCATTACGCAGTCTCTCATATCTACTGGGTTCTCAGAATCTTTGTTGTTCACAGGTGCAGACATACTTCTCGGAACAAGATTCTATATAAGGGGCAAGCAGAACATTCGTGGTTATAGGTGTGAGACTGTTCTAAGCTTTTTGCAGCAGCTCAATGTTTTGCAGACATATTTCCTGTCGCGCACTCTGTCAGCTCTCCGGCCTGCTGCCCCCACAGCTGCTGGCTGATCGGCGGCAGCAGGCAGCGCAGCCGCGGGCAGATCGGCGGCGGCAGCAGGCAGCGCAGCCGCGGGCAGATCGGCGGCGGCAGCAGGCAGCCGGCGGTGCCGCGGGCAGATCGGCAGCGGCAGCAGGCAGCGCAGCCGCGGGCAGATCGGCGGCGGCGGCAGCAGCCGGCGGTGCCGCGGGCAGATCGGCGGCGGCAGCAGGCAGCGCAGCCGCGGGCAGATCGGCGGCGGCAGCAGGCAGCGCAGCCGCGGGCAGATCGGCGGCGGCGGCAGCAGCCGGCGGTGCCGCGGGCAGATCGGCAGCGGCAGCAGGCAGCGCAGCCGCGGGCAGATCGGCGGCGGCGGCAGCAGCCGGCGGTGCCGCGGGCAGATCGGCGGCGGCAGCAGGCAGCGCAGCCGCGGGCAGATCGGCGGCGGCAGCAGGCAGCGCAGCCGCGGGCAGATCGGCGGCGGCAGCAGGCAGCGCAGCCGCGGGCAGATCGGCGGCGGCAGCAGGCAGCGCAGCCGCGGGCAGATCCGGAACATGCAGGTCCGGAGCAGGCAGGAGGGGCGCCGAGCGCGTTGGCGCTGTCCCTTTCTGGGCTTTAGAGACCCGTGGAATAGAGTCTCTCACGGCGCGTATCCCACCGAGACCCAGGCGCTCCGGCCGATAGAAATAAGCCTCCAACGGAGGTGGCTTCTCCGCATGGAAGCCGGCCAGGCCAGCAGCAGCGATGTCGTCCCAGGCAGGGAGAAGAGAGCAGGCTCTTATGAAGAGCGTCGGGGCGGCGTTTGCCCCTTTTCCCCTTCGCCTCTTTCGCCGTGCGGGACCGGTAGGAGGGGGCGGAGTTACCGCTGTGCAGGCGAGAGGCTGGAGCCGCTTCTCTCTTACCCGGCGGCCGAGCTGCTGCAGGAGGGAGCGTACTTCCGCCATGTTACGCTCCTCTGTTCGAGGGTTTACTCCTTGGAGGAGCTCCTCGCTCCGTTTGACCAGAGCGTAGCAGCCGGGATCCTCTTGGACCTCCGGCAGCTCTCGCCAATTCGCGACCTCATGCAGCAGGACGAGCCAGAGGTCCTCGCCCTGCTGCGTTGCGTTGTAAAGGAGACTTGTCATTCTGTCACGGTTCGCGGGTGAGCGAGTAGGGAAGCAGGCGAGCAAGCCAGGACTTCAGGTAAAGCTGGGTTTAATGCACAAGACACGGACATCGACGGACAATACAATGACAAGTCTGGGGAAGACTGACTCAGACGAGGACTAAATACAAAAGACAAGCTAGACTTAATAGGACACAGGTGATCACAATAGGGCTGAACACGAGGTAACGAGGTGGGCGTGGCACACATCAGGAGCGGACGGAGCGGGGCGTGACATTATTCTTTGGAAGTAGCTACATGCAATGTGCAATGATAATTAACTGTGTTACTTCCAGAAATTACTGGTACCACAAATGCTATAATACTGCTTTTGGAAACACGGGAAATTCTGACTTATATCAAACAAGTTTGTCCAAGCAAACTCAGCATAAAATTTTAAATCCACTTCTCCCTAATCTTACAAATATTTAAGAGTTAAAACATTCAAAATTTTACAGCTACATAGACTTCCTGCTATGTACTGTATGTGCATTGTCTCGCTAAACAATATCCATAGTGTAGTAGTTGCTGGTCAGTACATTCTCCATTTCTACACGTAGCTCTGGGTAGTTGTATGTACAAGATAACTCCAAAACAGCTCCACAGGTGTGTGCAATTGGTCGACGTGCAAGTCCATCCAAAGTTGTAAATACAACTTGAATTTTTGTAACACAGATGACATCTGACCCTGTCACAAATCTCAGCATTCTTCTAAGACCCACCTGATCCAATCCACGTATGTACTGCTGTAGAAATTTGAAGGCTTGGTTCTCAGCTGGTGTTGTTGGACTTGCTTCAATCAGCTTTAGGACTTTTCTGGAAGTTGGTTTCTTGTCATCATACATGGTCTGTATCTTTGCTGGTGTGGTCAGTGTGGTCCTCAGGGGTTGGGCTGCAACTGCTGACATGTTATCGAGAGCATATTTAGGTTGCTGAATTATTTGTTTGTGTGCTACTTGAATAAGGACTGATTTAAGGTTATCTTGTGATGGGACTGTTTTTACTCCTAGTCGATCCAGCAGATCTAATAACTCATCCTGACCATCACTGTCAAGGTCCTGCTGTAAAGCAGTAGTTATTAGATCTCTCTCACATTGACTCAGATACAACAGCAATGACTGATACAGTAAATCAGTAGATACAGCATGTTCTCCGAAAATCAGTGCAGTGGTAAATGCTGGGGCAATGCGCAATGGAAAGTAGCCTTGGTCTAGGAAACCCTTGGCCAATATTTTCCCCACAGCTTTCCATTCATCCTCTTGCCATTTTGGTGACAGAGATGGCACTCTCATTTCTGCCCCCTCGGCTGCACAATCTAAAAATTCTGTCCAAAATGCAGCATAGACATCCCTTGATACACCATCTGCATCATGGCCTTTTTCATTAATAAAGCTGTACTTTAAGGGGTAGTTAAGAATCAACTCATCTTTGAATTGACAAATCATTTCCTCTAACAGATTTACTCTGTGAAGTTTGATACCCACTGTAAGTAGCTCATAGTTTGCATCAATATTTGAACGAGCAATGTCATCCTCTACAAAAAGAGTGGACGTGGATGGGACAATACTGATGACTTCCTCTGTGGGAGAGAAAACTTGAAAAGGTTCAATCAGATGGGTTTCAGAAAGCAGCTCATAGTCTGCATTGCCAATTGAACGGATATTACGTTCAACATCATCTACTAATACAGGAGTGGAGGTAGACAAGGCAACATTAATGACTTCTGTGGATGGAACAATTGGAACAGTGTCATCTAGAGGGCTTGCAGATGATACATCTTCTATGCCACCTACGATCACCTCTGAATCATACGATAGAGAAGTAAGATCAATGACACCAACAACAGATAAATGGGCACTGGAGGTTTCATGGTTACACTGTTCAACTGTACCAGATGGTTTGGTTTGTGGATTATTTACACCAAAAGGCTTTTCTAGGTGTTGATCACGATTAATGCACTGTGCTGTCTTCTGCTGCTCTTCTAGAGAGCCACTATGTCTGTCCTTTTCATTGTCCACTTCTGTGTCAGATTTGTCTATGTGCCACATCGTATGTAAATAAAAGCGTAAAATACCAAATTTTGAGAGTGTGTACAGCTCACCAACAGTAATGCTGTCTTCAAGTTCTGATTCCTTAAAGTCATAAATACTATGAGTGAATTCTTCCCATTTTCCTTTTTTTGATTCACCATGTGGAAAAAATAGTTCCTTGGCATGAGACATAAGGTCTTTCTTGGTTGAGTCCTTGGATATATCAAGAATTCTGGTTCCCCCACCACAGCGTTTTCTGACTTGCTTTCCCTCATGAATCCACCCCAACTCGATTTTTCTTGAAGACTTGGTAGCATTTCTTTTATAGCTTCCTTTTTTCGTTGGCCTACTTTCCTCTGTAGTTTCCTCATCAAGGCTTGTTGTTGTTGTCCTCATTTTCTTTCGCAGTTTTTCAAGAAGGGACATCTTCTAGCAGTTATCTTCTTTTCGTTTTTGTTTGTCCAGACAGTACTGCCTTGTAGCAATCCTGTCTCCATACAGTGGTATGTAGCATGCAAGGCAGGCGTCATCTAGTTCTCTGACAACTGATGTATCAATCTGTAAATTAAAAACTTAGCAAAGTTAGTTTTAAAGGAATGTGTCAGTTTGTTTTTAAGTATACTTTACAATGTTTATAATAATGGCTACGTCCAATGATGACATTCACAATGTGGTGAGCAATTTGCTGGGACAAAGTTAGTAATTGTATGAAGTTGTGGCCTCCTTCCATCTCACCGCTGGGACCCAGGCCACCCGACGCCTCTTCATTACCTCCTCTACCTGCTGTCCATATCCTATTTTCCAAGTGGGAAACCGAAAAAATCTCATGTTGTGGTCCACCTTTCTGCCATTTCTACCATGTGATTTAGTATGACAGCCTTTCACACAGCACAAGTGTCCCATCTTACCAAAGATAATGTTTCACGCAAATGCTGGCACTTGAGTTGTATACAACCAAAATGGCGATTCGACCCACAATACACTGACGATATAGTGAGTGAGACGTCAACTGTCAAAGACTGAACTGAATCTTTTATACATTGTTTTATTTTATTTGACTTGAAGCTTTATTTAAACTTCTGGACTTTAAGACACACCAGTGTCACCAATGTGCACTTTAGCTGTATTGTTTAATGCGTTTCTTTTTTATTGTGATGGTCACACTAATATAAAAACATCTGATTATTTTATGTATCACTGGTTATTTTATTTTGATTATTATAAATTTGAATAGTTTTAATGCAGACACATCAGGGGGACATTCACAGGGGGACAGATGTGAGCAGATGAGGTAAGACATGCACTGGAGCCCAGAACAGGATGTGTAACCACAGGTCATAGGCATGAAATAATCGTGACTAATCGACAAAAAATTTGAGCGATTTGTCAACTACCAAAATAATCATTACTTGCAGCCCTAGTAAGATGACCAAAATAACGATAAGCAGCAGTAAATCCCTCATTAACTTACACAAATATGCAACTGCTATTGCTAATTTCCTTGAGCAGACAGGTTTTGTGCTTATTTAATAACGTGTGTGTGGTCTTTGGTAAAATGATGAATCACCTTTGTTTGATGATAATGATTATGATTGTTATTAATGTTGTGTATTCTTATTTGTTGTTCAGTTACTGGAGGGAGGGAGAACCTAATGACATTAATGATGAGGATTGTGCATATAACATGACAGGAACAAACCCCCGATTGAAGGCAAATCTACACACACATGCACATGCATTTCCATGTATGTAACAGTTCAATTACTTTGTAAACAGTCAGAAGAGTTTGCAAACTACCCCAATGTTTTTGATATAACTCACTTTAGGTTAATAATGGAATAAAATTGATTTGCTAAAAGATTTCTTTTGTGAGTGTGAGAGTCTGAAAGCGAGCGTTGTGCCAGATGTGTGAGAGTAGGCAACCCTGAAAATGCCATAATTAGCTCTATACACTTAATTTCTCTTTTTCTACATTTCTGGTTTCATACACATCTTCGTTTATTTCTGTGTTCCCACATTTTTTCATGTATTTATTTCTGTATATATGTTAATAATGCCTGGGAATTACACATGTGAAAATTTCATTTAACAGGTTTAAATATAATTTTATGTGATTTCTATTTTTAAAAATACATTTCCACATGTGAAAAAAATCCACAACTAAACCAAATTTCTTGCATTTTTCTTCTTTGACATCATTTGAGAAGGTAAACCAAGTTGAATACACAAACCATTAACATTGTTAATGGTTTGTGTATGGTCAATGTATTTGAACTAAGGCTGAAGTAACTATTTGGTTGAACAGATATGTATGTGTAACTTTCTGCGGGCAGCAACACCTTACTTGAAAGGATAAAATTATTATCTCCACAAAAGGGGATCAAATGACTGGCAAATAGAGTTACTATCTGTAATATCAGCATTCATGTCTACCACCACATAAACACTGTAGGTGCTATATGTCTTGTATAAATGCATTAATATAAGCCAGCTTATTGAGATATTCATCCTCATTTTCACGAGACTCATATGGCATATACACATTTAGAATGACAAAATGAGTATATTCATGAGTATATTGTATACCAATACACCAATCTACATCGAGCCTAATCGGCTTTATCACACCATCGAGCTTTTTATCCCCGAGCACAGCTACCCCTCCTGGAATTCTACCTCTAACTATCGTCTCACTAAGACCAATATTTGACTCCCCCACACCCAGGAAGTTTTGATCAATACAGTTCAATTTTTCTAAGTCTTGTTTAGCTAAAATGTCTCTTGTAAACATAAGATGTCACATTATGTCAGCAAACTGTCAACAACTGAACGCCGAGCTTTATCCCCTAAACGCAGGCCACGGCAGTTGTAAGACAGTACACTGCGGTTAAGTTAGCCTCATATTCGATATTCAGTTTTCTAGCTTCAATAACTTTTCACGGAAGTAAGGTGGGGCATTTTTAGTGATAAAATCGCGTTGTCCAGTCCACAGACAACGATACACACCGATTATTTTTTCGCTTCAAACCATTTCGTGATTTGTGCAAAATCGTGTTAATAGCTAATAAAATAGGTCCTGTCAGCTGTAATGACATGGTCATTTTGGGCTCATGGCGACTGTTGCACACCCCTTTGTTTCCCAGATTGCTTTACGTATGATTTTTAATTAATTTTTGAATGTTCGAATGTATCCGTATAATGTGCAATGGGACAATACATGAATGGGTTAATAACTTTAAAACTAGACGAGACAGGCACATCTAGTGAAGTGTGCTTTGATCAGTGGACTACAGGGAACAATGCACACCCCTTAGATTTTCAGAATAACTTTCACTCTAACAGTTATTAATTAATACATTGTATGCATATTACATGGCATAGGGGCAATGCACTAAAGGGTTAATAGCTCTGGAACAAGATGGGACAGCCATGTCCCATAAAGTGTGCCTTGATCAGTGGACTACAGGGAACAATGCACACCCCTTGCCTTTTCAGATTATTTTTGTCTGTAATAGTTATTTGTTAATATATTGCATCCAATTAAAGTGCAATGGGGCAACACACTAAAGGGGTAATAGCTCTGAAACAAAATGGGACAGCCATGTCCAATTGAGTGTGCTTTCATCAGTGGAGTCTGGGGGACAATGCACACCCCTTGGATTTTCAAGATCACTTTCTGTCTAGCAGTTATTAATTATTACATCGCATCCATATTACATGCCATTGCTCCATTTCATACATATTGACAGTTAATTGATAACACAAATTTATCCATAAGTAAGTTGTAAAGTGTGAATTAGGCAGTGCACCGTGGGACAAAGCAAAAGTATCGCAGCTGAATTGCTTGATTACGTGTTTCGTCACATTTAATACATTAGCATTAAGCATTTATCCATTGAACAAAAAAGAAAACAATAATTAAGGAGGGTTGTTTTTTTACTGACTGCTCTTAATCTGAAACTGAAGAAATGGAACAGACTTCATACTCAATTGTAGCATCCTCAAAGTCTACATTACGTCTTTCTTCCTGGTGTGCAGTGGAAACAACAAAATTCTCATAATTACTCCATGGTGAGTGATCTGTTAATAGACTGTATTGTTTGCTGTCTGTGGGATCATCTTCTTGTGGAGTTTGGACATACTGATCTTGTGATGGAAAGGAAAGTTTTGATAAGCTTGAGAGATTCATTTCTGCATGGTCTGAGAACACTTTCTGATGCTCCAGAACTCTGTCTTTTACTTTGTTCCTGTTTTGGTTCCACACTGTCTTTAGCCACTTTTTATTTGCTTCTGACTAATCTCCAAATAATCTTTTTGCCATTGCTGACCAATTTTCAGAACTGAAACATACTGTATACCTGGATGTTACTAGAATGTAATGTCACTTTATTTCACTGGATGTCAATTTATTTCACATTTAAAGAGTTATTTCACATTAAAACTGCATACAAGAAAATAGTACAGTGCCTGACAAAAGTCTTGTCGCTTAACCAAGTTGTAGGAACAACAAATAATAACTTGACCTGTAGTTAATCAGTTGGAATCAGAAATGGCTTATAAGAAAAGGCAAAGCCCTCTAGATTATGCTTATTATACCAAAATAAAGTTTTGCATCATTCATTGAGTTTTGTCATGTAATTAGGACAGAAAGGTCAACTTTTGCCTGTACAAAAGTCTTGTCATATGCAAAAATAATGTAGAAATTATACATATACTTCATTTAGAATACACAAACATGCTACAATAACATCAGAACATAAAGTCATGGTGCCTTGGAAAAAAAAATTAATAATGTGTATGACTCCCATGAGCTTGGAGGACCACATCCATACGTCTTGGCAATGACTGAAATAACTTGTTGATGAAGTCATCTGGAATGGCAAAGAAAGCAGTTTTGCAGGACTCCCAGGGTTCGTCTAGATTCTTTGGTTTCGTCTTCCAAGCCTCCTCCTTCAACTTACCCCAGACATGCTCAATAATGTTCATGTTTGGTGACTGGGCTGGCCAATCCTGGAGCACCTTGATCCTCTTCAGTTTCAGGAACTTCAATGTGGAGGCTGAAGTATGAGAAGGAGCGCCATCCTTCTGCAGAATTTGCCCTCTCTTATGGTTTGGAATGTAATGGGCAGCAAGAATATCTTGATAGTTCAGGCTGTTGATGTTGCCATCCACTCTGCAGATCTCTCGAACACCCCCATGGATGTAACCCCAAACCATGATTTTTCCTCCACCAAACATGACTATTTTCTGGGTGAATTTTGAGTTCATGTGGGTTCCAACAGGTCTCCTGCAGTATTTGCGGCATTTGGTATGTAGTTCAATGGATGATTCGTCAGAAAAATCAACCTTCTGCCACTTTGCCTCTGTCCATCCTTGCTGCAAGCTGTGGGCCTTGGCAAATTCAACATGCTTTTTTGTTGTGTTCTTGTTAATGCTGGTTTCTGAGCACTAATTTGGCCATGGAGACCACTGCGTGCGAGAATTCGAGAAACTGTTCTTGTAGACACAGTGGTTTCTGGTGACCAGTTCTGATGTAGCTCTGCTGCAGTTGAAAAAGGGTTGGCCCTGGATTTTCAAAGCAACAAACGGTCCTCTCAAAGAGCTGTCTTACGGGGTCTGCCTGACCTGGGCTTGTCATGAACATCACCAGTTTCTTCATATCTTTTTTTAATCCTCTCCACTTGATGTTTGGATACATTAACGATGTCTGCCACCTCAGCAGCAGACTTGGTCTGTGGTTGAATCTTTGGCATGTTGTCAGAAGTTAGGTTGCACTTCAAGTGAAGGTCTGGTGTGCTGGGGTTCTTTTTATACACACCTGGGATTATGTTAATTACAATATTTGTCACAGGTGAACCTCTAATTTGTGATTGGTTGAATAATTAAAAGACATGACAAGACTTTTGTCCTTGCAAAAACAGGTGTTATGGACTTTAACAAGCTGTGAACATCAGGACACTTTTTGACTGTTTCATTTTGTACCCAGTTATTAATGTGAAAGCCCTTGGCATTAAATTGATCCATTCAATGTAACAATTGATTGATTAGAAATAAAGTTATATGCCTTTTTAAGTTACTATGTCCTTATGTGACAAGACTTTTGTCAATGACTGTACATAGAAGAAAACAGAAAAAATTCAGCAGCTGCCTTCCTTGGATGTGGTAGCCGTTTCTCAGACTCCCTCTGCAGAATCGAACCCTGATTCCCCATGTACATTGTATGTTTTTTGTGTAATGTCGCTGCAGATTCGGCCTGCTATTTTCTCTGATGGCGTTGCTTTGACCTCTGTGATACGGCTATGTTTTATTTTTTTTGCTAATTTCAATAAAATGAAAGCACACTTCCTTGAGCAGACAGGTTTTGTGATTAAGCTAAAATAAAGGGAACAGCATATGTGACCTGTGTGGCCTGTTGTAGTGGTCCAAACTCAATGCTTACAGACTGTAAGAGCCTTCCCAAGTGTAGGTGCTTTCAGCACACATGGAGATCTTCTCAGCTTAAGGAAGTGACCTGAGTATCTGAGCTGTAATACTTCAGACTAGTTTTCTTATATGTTTGTGTTCTTATATGTGTAGGCACGTGTGTAGGCATGTGTTGACACAGACAGAGACATATGAATTTAACAGTACGACTTAGAAGGGTGTAACTTTGAGAAGACAGGAATCTCACTGGTAAAAAAAAAAGTATAGGCACATTTTATAGCAAAAATGCAATAAAGACCTTTATTACATTTATCTGACTCACTCTATTTGTTTATGCGACCTGCAGGTCAGCCATGGCTGTGTTCCCAGTGTGTTGGGGGACGGGTACCTCTGTGTGTGCATCAGAGAGAGGTGTGAAACAGCCATCAAGGAAACAAAAGCCCTAGCAGCAGCAGGAGGACAGACTCTTTCTACAATGTGCCTAACATTTTGATGTGTTGCTCTAAAACTAGTTGGATGAAGAACAACTACATGTTAAGAAGCATTAACATTAAGAGTCTTTGCTGTATGTGAGCATATATTATACAGGTCTACAAAAAAAAATCAGGTGCCATGGTTTTTTGAATGGATTTAGGGTATTTTGAGGGTGCTGAAATAAAAAAAATTGCTGAATTGGTTCTAGTTTTTGAGATAATGGAAATCCACGAAAATAATGCATTCCCCCAATGTGACATGTGTGTGATAACAAATGCAATAGCTTTTGGTCTGTCTTTTGACTCGTTAACAGTGTCTTAGGTAATGAAATGAATGATTAGATATTTTGTGTGATGTTAGACTGTTTACTTACTAGTTGTAACTAAAATAAAAACATTCTTGCAATTCTGAATGCTTTTCAAACATGTTGCGTTAATTAAATAACTATTAAATGTCTCATGGGGTGGCATGGTGGTGCAGTGGCTAGCACTGTTGCCTCATACCTCTGGGACCCAGGTTTGAGTCTCCCCCTGGGTTACATGCGTATGGAGTTTGTATGTTCGCCCCATGTCGTCGTGGGGTTTCCTCTAGGTACTCTGGTTTCCCCCCACAGAACAAAGACATGCTGAGGCTAATTGGAGTTACTGAATTGCCCATAGGTGTGCATGTGAGTGTCAGTGTGCCCTGCGATGGGTTGGCCCCCCATCCTGGGTTGTTTCTCACCTCGTGCCTGTAGCTTCTGGGATAAGCTCCAGACACTGAAGCTTACCTTTCATGAGAAAATGCTTTTTACATATTGATTCTCTACAACATAAAAGTCTCATCCATAGGATTCGGACTCTGCTGTAGGACTGATAGCGGTTTTATTCTCTCCATCATGGTTGGTTTCAGTTGGCATTGGTGTCAGCGGTATGTAAACTGTGTAACATGAATAACTGCAGCATCTTTAACGTACCCTATTAGAGCTGGACTCACTTGGCTTCACAATCTCTAGTTTAATGTGGAAGATCATATTTTTACATTATGTCACACAAATTCATACATTATCTAACTATATATTGAGGTCAGTGGAGAACTTCTTGTACATGAACCCACACATGTACAGAGCCCCATGCAGGTTTTCACAACCAGAATAGGTCTAAACCCTCTCCTCTGAATGACTTTCGCTCTACACCAAAATCAAAACGAAGTTCTTCACCAAGATCAATTTTCCCCTGAGCTAAGAAAAGGATGACGTCCTGCTCTTTCCCGTCCATCTCCATGGTGTAGAGCCTGGGCCGAATGTTGGCTTTCTTCCTGGAATGATTAATTAGCCGTCCAAAAGTTTGCTTCTTGGGGTGGCACTCACATTGAGGTGCGTGTGCATCAATGCACATGTGATTATTTTTACTGTTCTTGAAGAAAAACATATACCCAGTCTGCTCCTCAGTTGTAGCCTGGTGGATCTGCCAGCCCTCTGTGGCTGTGACTACCCGCCCATGATAGTCACAGACCACCTCACCAGCCTGGAAATGCCGGGTCGTGCAGACGCTCTTGCCCTTCCCCACAATGTCCACCACCACCAGTCCCTTCCACTTTTGTGTGGTGATGAGCTTCTGGATGCGCCTCGAGTCCATCGCCGTCTTGACAGATCCGGTGGGCTTCCAGTCTTTTAGGATCCTGGCAGCGCTGGGGACGTTGCTCTTCCAACCTTGCTTCTTTATCCAAGCGCTGACCCTCGACTCTGTGGGTTCCCGTCTGCCAAAGTGTGCTGTCAAAAGCAAATGAAATTGGTTGGTTAGTCAAGAAGACCATGTGAATCGTGTACATAGGATAGTTTCTCAGTAAAAAGGTCATTAATTAGTGTCAATAACAATACTCAACAGAGGACATGCTTCACGCGCAGTTTCATCTGGGCCTTCAGCCAGCGCTCGTAAAGCTGCCTCTGGAACTGGCCTGACGTCTGTGAACGAACGGTCCTGTCTGGCACGTCTCCATCCAGGGTCACCGGATGAGTCTGCAGAAGCCGGTCATATGCTGCCTGGACGTCGGTCCGTTGATTTGATCCGGGGGCAGCACTCCGCACAGCGCCACGGGTAGCACGGATGGTTCCCTCTTCTGCAGAGGAGGCACTGAAATCCAAACAGTTTAAGATTAGTGTTCAGTTATGAGGGCTTTGATTGTGTGTGTTGAAAGTCCGACAGCAAACATAAATCATGCTTACCTTAAGTCACCTGCCAGCTTGCTCAGCAGCTTACTGGCTGCCACCACATCTTGAGCCGTCGCAGCAGAATGACTGAGATAATCAGCCACCAAAGTCTTTTCAGAGTCGGTCATGTTCTTGCTGGCTGTCCCAAACACTTGCCGGGCAGTCTGGCTGGTCACTGGGTCCAGCTGGTATCTAAAGTTCAAAATTAACATGGCCTTTATTAAAACTTCTCACATGACGCCTGATAACTAGTATTCAGCACATATTGTGGGGGAAATGCATCACGATGGTTAGCTTACCTTTGGTGCAGCCGGTGGAGGTCGTTTGATGCATTGTATATCGGCCTCCCTGAGGTGGAGACAAAGAACCTCTCATCTCCCCCCTGCTGATTGGTGGTTCTTTTGCTCCAATTGGAGGCCAGGAGCTGCGGACGCACGTGACTGAAGTAGGTCTCAAACCACTGTCGACAGAGGAAAAACATGAACAAGGATTTAATTTTGAAAAGGTGCTGTTTGGTTCGGGCAGGAAATATGAAATAAATCTGGACCAGTTTGAATAACTTACCTTCTCCTCCTCAGAGGATAGGGCAAACGCAGCCACTCGTCGTGTGGACGATCTGTGCTCCTTTACCCCAATGACCGTGTAGCCCGACTCATCTCTGGTCCTCTTCATCCACTCCTGGACCTGAACAAAACAAGGACGTCACACTGATTAATAAAGGTAACGGCAAAAGTGTCAGTAACAGACAAAGAAGAGTACAATACTTACAGTCATGTGCTCCACCACGCCTCGTTGCTGGAGATGCTTCAGGATGACAATGGCCTCCAGGTAGTAGAGCAGGAGGCAGCACTCTTTCAGCTCCAGGGGTGTTTCTTCTGGATAAACCTTACCGACGATCGCCAAGAAGTCGTGCTTGGCAGCCCTCAGCACGGCCCAGCAATCTTCTGGATTCAGAGGGTTCTTCTCTGTCAGAATGGCATGCCTATAGAAAAATCAATTATTCTCAATCCTGATTTATACAGTCCACACGGAGGGGACTATGGGCAGAATTTATAAGCAAATCACGATGTCAAATGAAATAGGTTATAACAATTGAACTTACCTCCTTTGGCTGATCTCCTTAGTCACCAGCTTAGCACAGCTCAGCTGTAGTGAGTTCAGTTCCTCCATGAAGAACTTGGCGTTGTTCCACAGTCCTCTGCTGTCGTGCCGGAGGTCGGTGATGACAGTGTGGTACTTCAGGAATCTGTCAGAGGAAGTACGGGTATCTAAGTATTCATATGTACGATATACACACATGTTCATATGCACATATATACATATACACCTAAACACATATATAAAATACGCATTAAAATACTATAAAAAAAATATACAAAACATGCTACCAACCTCTTCAAGCTCTTCAGGTAGTTCGCCTGGGTCTGCCCGGACAGCCCGGCCTCACTCAGCTCCCGGAAGAAGAGCCTGGCCTTCTCCCTCTCCCTGACAAATTCCAGGGAAGGCTTCAGAGGGTTCATATAAAACATGAACCTGCTGACATTTTCCACCTAAAAAGAAAAAAACAGAATGAGAATGAATGAATATATGAATATATTACTTATTAAAGCTAAAAGAAGAGTGCATTCTAAGGGAATCCTCACCTCCTGCTTAAAATTTTCATTCAGGAGATCCTTCTCCAAGTATGTGGCGAAGCCCTTCAGGAGGGGATGGTCCAGAGAATGTTTCCTGTACAGTCCCTTCTCCTGCATCATGCGCCTGGAGGTCTGTGGCCACTGCACCTCCCGGGTACTGCCATGTGGAAAATATATTTTGTCATAAAATTGCACATTAAACTGGCTAACAAACAAAAGCATAGAGTATCAATGGAGCTGTAAAGCCGAGATACTCATACTCACACTTGAATGGTCTCGCCACTGCTGACACCGACAATGTCTTCCAACTGCTCACTCTCAGTGCTCTCCGGTCGCTGCCCGGCTGTGACTGTACCAGCCACCAAAGGAACACTGCTGGTCTGCGCCACCACTGCTGGGGAGGGGGTGTCTGTCACCACCATGTGGCGACGCTCCAGCTCCTGGATCAGCCTTTCAGATAAATAAGTAAATAAAAAACTGTTAGTAAATGTCATACAGAAGAAACGACGTGAGATGTGTAAAAAAGACTGAAGGGTTTTCCCACCAACCTGCTCATTGGATTAGCATCATCCAAAATGTCTTGCAGGTGCCTGTAGCTGAACACCCTGCCCCATTGCAGAACTTCAAGCGAATCCTGCTTCGCCTTCTCCACTACTTCACGGATGTCCTTCTTTGAAGACCTTTTCATGCACACCCTAGTCAGATGCACTGGAAGGCGTGTCTGTGTCTTCTTGCACATGGGGCAGAGCAGGAAATGCCTGTTGGAAGCACTTGGGATAAAAAAAAAAACAAACATTTATTTATTTACAGTTAGCTCATGGAAGTGTTACTTAAGATTAGATTAGATTGATGATTTTTAGTTGAATAAGTAAACATTCCAGTCATCCTCTCCATTGTTCATTCCTCTCTGGTTTGGATAAATAACATTTGCATATTTATTCTCATCCTGATGAGTCCCAGTCTGGGAAAAGTAATTAGTTAACTACATCTATCACAACTACTGAAACAAGTACAGGTAGACCACAGTCAGTTCGGATTGGGGGCCGCTCCTCTGCTGTACAAATTCTCAACACAGGGACTCCTCAAGGTTGCGTGTTTAGTCCCCTGCTTTATACCCTCTTTACTTCTGACTGTACTGCATCACAGAACAACACCAGTACCATCAAATATGCTGATGATACAATGGTCACTGGAGTGATTACTGGTAGTGATGAGACAGCATATAGGAGAGAGGTGGTGAGTTTAGTGGAGTGGTGTCAGGACAATAATCTCCCCCTAAATGCTGACAAAACCAAGGAGATGATTGTAGACCCACGGAAGAAAGAAAAACAACACACACCACTGCATATTGAAGAGAAGGAGGTGGAGAGAGTGAAATATCTTGGTGTTCACTTGAGTGATGACCTCACTTGGTCTCACAACATCAATCAGCTGGTCTCAACAGCGTTTGTATTTCCTAAGAAGGCTGAGGAAATTTGGAATGGCAACCAGAATTTTTAAAAACTTCTACAGAAGTACTATTGAGAGTATTCTCACCAGCAACATCACAGTTTGGTTTGGGAACTCAACTGCAAAGGACCGGAAAGCCTTGGAGCGGGTCAGAGTCATCAGGAAAGCCCGTAACATCATTAGAGACAATAGCCACCCTCAGCATAGACTGTTCACACTTCTGCCTTCAGGCAGATGCTACAGAAGTGTGAAATCAAGAACCACCAGATTAAAGAACAGTTTTTATTCACAGGCCATCAGGCTGGTGAATGATTCACACCCACTATCCCTTCCCCCCATAACACTGACTTAATTGTCAGGTCAATTACCCTGTGAACAAGGAGAACCATAACCACTCTCCACCCATGCACACACATACACACACACACACAGAACAATTTCTGCAGACTCTGTACAACACATGGACCAGTCAGTGAACTTTATATTCACTTCAGGTCTCATTTAATTGCTCTTTTGCACAATATTGTAAATTATTTCTGAATGTTTATGTGTTTGCACAATAGCCTTTGTCTAAATATTATTTATTTTTGTAATGCACATTGTATTGTCACTCTGTGTTTACTGTTCTATGTTTAGGGCGATGCAACGGAACATGTGGGAGTAAGATTTTCATTGTACGGTGTAACTGACTGTTTTTACCATGCATTTGACAATAAATTTCTTAATCATAATCATGTTGACTATTTAGTCAAATGAAAAAATAGTATTCTACCCTTAAATTGCTTCGAAAAATTGTTTTAGTTTTGTAATGGATGCAGTTTAAGTTTTAACAATCAATAAATAGTCAGACTTTTACACAGTGTCAGTAAAGTACATACAAGGAAGAACAAATTTATCCACAGTTTTTACAGATTCAAATGCAATAATAAATTGATCATAACTTACAATTTGGAAGCCATTCTTGATAAATTCTTCAACAATAGATGAAATCTTCTACAGAGTCTTTAGCTCTTGTCTCGCTGGAAGCAGAGGTAGAGTAACAGTACATGTGGAGGTCTCCTCTTAATATACCATTCTGACCGCCCCCCCCCCCACGTAGCCCCGCCCACCCCACCCCCAGTGGCATTGTGAGGGACACTTTGAAAGACGATTTCAAATGTGAAACAAAGTAACTTTTAAGAAGGATAAGAACCGAATTTATATTTCTAAATAGAGTGCAGTTCTAAAACTTCTGCACGAATTCGCCACCACACCACATATGTATATAGTATACTATAATATAATTTACCCAAACAACAGATCCCTTATGTTGCTGCTCATATACATTTGATTTGTGTCTGTCTTTGCCATTTCAAAACCATGTTGTGGGGTGATTTTAATATAAGCTATCGGAGCTGTAATTATGTCAGTTTTACCTCTTGATTAATGTGGAAGATCGCAATTTAACATAAATAGAATGTAATAATGAATGTTTGTTTTCTTATGTGTCGGTCACTGCAACGCCCCGCATACCATCGGAAAGCTACAGCGATTCTGAGCAACATTGCCAGTATGATCCAATTTCGATTTCCCCGTTTTTACCCTGAAATTTCTGCCTGAAATTGCCACCCCGCCCCCGTCTTGCTCTAACGCACACTCGCACTCACTCACTATTTGAAGCGAGCCAGCCTTAAAGGGCCCAGATCGCATTACAGATGGTACCACAGATTGTTCTAATCCGTACTGTTCTGACACAGACAAATTGACATACAGTGACTACTAGTATTAGCAGGAGGATAGGCTCAGTCTAAAATGTTCCTAAAATTTTGGTGTATTGCTCTTCATCCAATGGGGCTATTGGCATTACTGGTTAAAAGAAAAAAACCTTCCAAAATATGTCATTAACGCTAGAAGTACTAAACCTGCACAAATCTGCGTAAATTTTCTAGCACTACTAGGCCTGCCACAGATTCTCGCTGAGCCATTAGCTTCATTGCCCTCCTGCTTTTGTTGTGCAAACACACCAATTACCTGTGAAACCTGAAACATTTGCATTTACTCAGACTGGTAGCCCAAACCTTTGTGTGTGACATGGAAACCTTCACAAAAGCCTGCCATATCTATACAAAATATCCCACACACTGACTGACCTGCAAATATGAAAGACACATATTCACAAAATATATGGAAACACAAGTCTGTTTTATTTATAAAAAATAGAGTGAAAATGAAATGAAAAGTTGCTAATAGAATGAAACGAATAGAGTGAAAACATACTTACCCATAAGTCTCCAATGTATGTTTGTACACAAAAGTCATAAGAACATAAGAAATTTACAAACGAGAGGTGGCCTTTCGGCCCATCAAGCTCGTTTGAGGAGAACTTAACTAATAGCTCAGAGTTGTTAAAATCTTATCTAGCTCTGATTTAAAGGAACCCAGGGTTTTAGCTTCCGCTAGACTAGCAGGAAGACTATTCCATACTCTAACTACACGCTGTGTAAATAAGTGCTTCCTCAAATTTGTTTTAAAATGTTCTCCAGCTAATTTCCACTTATGGCCACGAGTTCTAGTTTTTAAACTAATATTGAAATAGCCATTTGGCTGAACAGCATCCAGACCCGTTAAAATCTTATAGACCTGGATTATGTCCCCCCTTAGTTTCCTTTGCTCAAAGCTAAACAGATTCAGCTCAGCTAACCTCTCCTCATAAGACATTCCACTAAGACCAGGAATCATTCTCGTAGCCCTCCGTTGCACCTTTTCTAAGGCAGCAATGTCCTTCTTAAGGTATGGTGACCAAACCTGCACACAATATTCTAGGTGGGGTCTTACCAAGGAATTATATAAATGTAACATCACCTCCCTTGACTTAAACTCCACACACTCCAAATGTCATAAGCTGAGTGAAGTCATGCTCCATGGTTGATAACATGCTCATTCTGTCTTTTGTCTCAGTGGTTACTCTCCCTCACAGTCTGTCTGTCTGTCTGTTTCAAAGTCTGAGCTGATGGCTCTGTGGAAATCTGTGCTGCCTTAGTAGTTCTAGGTATTTTTCACCAGAAAATAAAAAGCTCAATAGTTCTAGTGTTAATACATTTATTTGACTCACTCTGCTTTATTACGTGACCTGCTGTTTACGTGATCTCAGCCTAATTGTTGTGTTCCCAGACTGTTGGGGGATGGATAGCCCTGCATGTGCATCGCAGAGAGGTGCAAAACAGCCATCAATGAAACAATCGCCCTAGGCTGGCAAGCCCATTCCAGGTATGTGTCCCCTCATCCCAGATGTTAATGTGAACGATTGTCCTGTGGGTCACACTGGTAATTCTTGAGGCTTCCTTAAATGGTCCCATTAGTCATCATGTTTTTATGCTCCACAGATACTGTAGGTTTTCAGCTTTATTTGCCTGAGTACATTTTATATTGTCTGTGATGCTGCTGCAGATCAGGCCTGATCAATTAGGCTATTTTCACTGATTGCATTGTTTTGACCTCTGTGATTTTGCTATGGTTATCTTGCTAATTCCTTTGCAAACTGTAAAATAAAAGCATGATTCCTTGAGCAGACGGGGTGTGTGTTTGAGTATGTAATGTGCGTTGGTGTATTTCCAATCTATTACAGGTCAGTGTGCCATGCATCAGATTGGTAGTGGCCCAGTGTATAATGCTCCTAATATTTTGAAGGGTTACTCTAAAACTACTGGGGCTATAAGCATGTGTCTGGGCTCTTTGTGGACTACAAATGCTTTACTTTAATCCGTCTCCACCAGGTGAAGAGATTCACAGCTGACACGTGGAGAGGTTGCAGGTCACCAGTTTATTCCTAAATAAAGTAAATATTGGTAATCAAAAAATTAATTCAAAGTAGGTCTAATAGGATTTTTTTAATTTCACGTAATGCTGTCAGTGAAAATTTATTTTATAGAGACGCAGCAGCAGCATCAACAGAAAAAAATGAGGAATTTAAAACGTGGATGCTTAGCCTGTTTATTCTTTATGCTATTAAGCCCACTGATTTATGTTGTCCCCCACAAGAGGCTCTTACTTAAACTCAAAGCGACAGGTATTTTAGGAACTGTAGCGACCTGGATTGATAACTGGTTAACAGATAGGACGCAGCGAGTAGTTATAAGAGGCACAATGTCACAGTGGGCCTGCGTTCATAGTGGGGTGCCGCAGGGTTCAATTTTAGGACCACTATTGTTCCTAATTTACATAAATGATATAGACACCAATATATACAGTAAACTGGTGAAATTTGCAGATGACACCAAGGTGGGTGGTGTAGCAGATACTGAACTAGCGACTCAGCAGCTACAGCGAGATCTTGATTTAATTAGTGACTGGGCCAATACCTGGCAGATGAAATTTAACATAGACAAATGTAAGGTACTCCATGTAGGGAGCAGAAATATAAAGTACAGGTATTTTATGGGACCTACTGAAATAAAGGTAACTGATTATGAGAAAGACCTTGGTATATATGTTGATGCTTCCATGTCTCATTCTCGCCAGTGCGAGGAAGCAATAGAAAAGGCCAATAGGATGTTGGGGTATATCTCCAGGTGTGTGGAGTTTAAGTCAAGGGAGGTAATGCTAAGATTATACAATTCCTTGGTGAGACCTCACCTAGAATATTGTGTGCAGGTTTGGTCACCATATCTTAAAAAGGACATTGCGGCCTTAGAAAAGGTGCAGCGTAGGGCCACAAGAATGATTCCTGGTCTTAGAGGAATGTCATACGAGGAAAGGTTAGTTGAGCTAAATCTGTTCAGCCTCAAGCAAAGGAGACTGAGGGGGGACACGATCCAGGTATATAAGATTCTAACAGGTTTGGATGCTGTTCAACCAAATAATCACTTCAGCATTAGTTCAAATACAAGAACTCGTGGCCATAGGTGGAAATTAGCGGGAGAACATTTCAAACTGGATTTAAGGAAGCACTTCTTTACACAGCGTGTAGTCAGAGTATGGAATAGTCTTCCTGATAATGTAGTGCAAGCTGAATCCTTGGGTTCCTTTAAATCAGAGCTAGATAAGATTTTAACAACTCTGAGCTATTAGTTAAGTTCTCCCCAAGCGAGCTTGATGGGCCGAATGGCCTCCTCTCGTTTGTATAGTTCTTATGTTCTTATGATTCCTTTATTTTTAAGCCTATTTTTGTGTGGAATGCCATTGGCAAACCTGTCCGTTGTTGCTTATGTTGGAAACTTTTTCCTTTGTCGAAGCAGAGACCAGGAGACCTTGGGATATCTTTCAAGCAGAAGTTACTCTTTATTGAGAACTTGCCGTGTGTCGCTGTAGTCATCCAAGTCTGACTAAAACTCAGCTCGGGAGAGTTTATATGTTTGAAGGGCGGAGGGATACACAGAGGTGGAGACAATCTAAACAAAGCATAGTACAACAACAACGACAACAACAAATTTATTTTTGTATAGCACATTATCACAACATTACATTCTCTCAAAGTATAGTCCAGGCATCAGCCTGGAAGTTCCCCAGCCCTGATCTCATCAGCATAGCAGTGCCTTTCAAATGCATAGGTGCTAATCTAATCAGCCTGACAGTATCACCCAGACCTTCACATTATCATAGCGACAAAGATTAGCATTCACATTTACTTTGGGACCCTACCCAGTGGTCAGGAAGTCCATAAAGACAAAAGGTTAATGTCTCAGACACCTGGGGGGTATTCCAGAAAGCTTGGTTAACTTACCATTTGGTAAATCTTAACCTCTGGGTTGATATACCCCAAACCCGC
Source organism: Paramormyrops kingsleyae (assembly GCF_048594095.1). Classification (NCBI taxonomy): domain Eukaryota; kingdom Metazoa; phylum Chordata; class Actinopteri; order Osteoglossiformes; family Mormyridae; genus Paramormyrops; species Paramormyrops kingsleyae. The sequence continues at coordinate 3,442,173 of NC_132821.1, read as the reverse complement.
ATACCATGAGTATGTCGGTTCCAAAACACCTGAGAAGAGTAAGTTCAATCAACCTCCTATTGGTTACCCAGAGTTAATGCGCGTGCACCGTGCATACATAAAGACGTTTTCAATTGATAGCCGATTTCACGAGTCAGAATGAAAAATCAAAGTGAAAAAAAGAGAGCGGCATACTTCACAGAGGCGGAGTTGGAAGTTTTAATGCACGCATATGAGGAATTCAAGCCAATAATAATGAAAAAAAGCAATACGGCTGCATCGGCTAAAGAAAGAGTTGGCTTGGCAAAAAATAACGGACAGAGTAAATGCGTGTGTATTAAATTGCAAATTTGACATCGCCTCCCCTTTTATTATAATGCAAAATAATTAAACACCGCTTCCACATCCTTTTGACTGTTAAATCACTATGAAAGCATTTACTTGTCCTGCCATTCATTTCTTTAGGTTAAAATAACAATGTGTATCGACTAGGAATATATGGTTTCTTATTTAATAAGGTGTAATCCTTCTGGAGCCAGAAGAACTTTGAGCCAAGTCAAAATGAAACACAAAAACATTCTGCAAAAAGGTAATATTTGATTACACGATCACTGAACTATTTATTAAACACGATTTAGTATATTCTTTCTGTCATGTAGCTAATAGAAAAAAGGCTGAAGCCCGTCTAACTGGCGGGGGCCCACCACCACCTCCCCTCACCCCTTCTGAGGGCAACCAGTGGTAACCAGCATTGTACTGTCCTGTAATGATTACCTATAGTTAGTGGAAAAAAGTAATGAGTTTGATGATTGTAACAAGGCAAAAAATTAAGGATACAAAATCAAGTTACCTGCACATTGATACTATGAATAGATTTCCTATTAACATAGTCTCCCTCATTTATTGAAGGAGCTTTAATAGCCTAATAGGAATGTAGGTGTCATCAATGCACCCAATTATGAATGAATGAATGCCTTTTATTGTCACTATACATGTATTACATGTATTCCAAATTACATTTGGAAACCCTGAAACAGAAAGTCATATATGGAAGTATCAAGTGTGTGTGTGTGCAGGATGAATACATGTATAGATATAAATAGTATGACTACATATTAAATATGCATCATAGATTTTACTACAAAGGACAAACCTACCACTCTGTGGAATTCCTCTTTAATAACACGCAGAGCTTTATGGACAGGGAACTGTACAAACGTGTGTAAGAAGTGTTAAGTACCAGACATACTGTGCGAACGGCTCTACACACAGTTGCCTTTCCCACATGCTCTGCGTCGCCCATATTGTACAAAAAATGCCCTGACGCAAAAAACCGAAGTGCTATGTACAGAATGTTTTCTGTGCTAAGCGCAGACAGGCGGTTTGGGTTTGTGACATTTGCAATATGCGGTTTCAAGAGATGTTAAGTAAATTAATGATTCTTTTGAAAACCGATAACGCTTTTCAAATAATCATTAGGAAATGAAAAGATATCAATACGTGGTCTTATAACTCTCTCCCGGCGAAAAAAACCTTGTATAATTTGTGCCTCCATGTCCACAGGATCGTCATCAAAAGGGCACGCCATGCTCAGTAACCTTCTGCAACAAACCGACCCTGGAACATAACCTGCTCAGTAGCAGGTTATCTTCAGAGAGTAAGCTGCTATGGTTACGTACATACCCAGAAAGTTAACCTCCGTTTTTGGAACTGAAAGATGAGGTTATCCACTAACTTACCCTTAAACTTACCCGGGTATGTCACATAACCTGCTTTCTGGAATACCCCCCTGGGCTCCCAGACTTGATATTCTTAAAATGTCACCATCTTTACCTCAAAATGCAAACCCAATGTACCTATCTCTTTCAGTCCCATTTTCTTTTTGGAGGTTAGCAGCTATTGCTCAGAAAATACGATTCCACATACTTACTATGTTGTGAACACGAGTCAAGCCTCAGACTAACCAAGACAACCCAAGTCACATTTTTAAAATTGAACCAAGTGCAAAAATCTTCAAAGCTAAAAAACACACACAGCCATAATGCTTCTTCCTTCTAAATTTGACCTCAGTTGAAGCCTCTTTGGCTCTTGCACGTTCTTTCCGGCCACCTCCAGTCAGATGCCCGGTTAAACCAATGGACGGCGTAAGAATCTCTCTCAGTATCTGCTACACTGTATTTTGAAAGCTTTGGTGTAATGCAGATCAGCTAAGGAAAAAACAGCTATGTCAGTGATTAAAATATTAATTTTAATTGATCAAAATTGGTCACGTGAGGCATAACTTGAGGAATTACTACACATGATGAATTACTACATGCTGTGCCTTTCTGTTTGCAGGGACGGAGTTAGAGGTGTATGGACTTTTTGCATTATATTTTACCTGTTGTGTATAATCTAAATAGAAACTCTCAACCATCAGTCAACTCAAAGACATGCGTGACCTAATGCTGAAATAAAACATAGCTGCCCAAGAAACATTCATAGCCAATTGTCCAATTATTTCTGAGTTCTTGCAATGTTGAAATGTTTAAAAGAAACACAAACTCACATAGTTAAAAAAAAAAAACTGATTAAAAAAAAGTAGTATCTTTGCCCTATGTACCATAAAATAAACAGCCCTGCAGGAAAGGTGTCTAATACCCAGCTTCTGTGTATATACCATACTTACTGATCAACAAACTTCTTGTATGCATTTCTTTAAAGCACTTCTTCCCATTAACTCCTTTCCAGTTTATTTTTTTGGCTACTGCATCTGAGAAAAACCTTGAAAGTATGTTCCATGTGACTTAGTGTTTGTCCTCCTGTAGTACCCAGAGCAGAAATCTGAGAAGAGAAAAATATTTCATATAAAAAGGCAAAGATAAGTATACAGTCGAACTTCGTTACAACGTACCTCGGGGGACATTAAGAATTTGTACGTTATAACCATAATACGTTGTAACCAAGTCCCTCAAAATGAATGATAGAACACAAAATGTATATAAAAAAAACTTTTAGAAAACGCCCCTCAAGTTGACACTATGACATACAGCTTGTGTAGTTTGAAGAATATAATAGGAACTATATTCTTCAAACTAGGTTAATCTCAGTTACTCATAGACAGCCGACATAACGCAAAATCCACTGCCAGCTTATCGTTCAAATCGCCTTACTGTAACCTAGGCCTGGACGATATGGCAAAAATTTATATCACGATATATTTTTTAATTTTGGTCGATACGATATAATTCCGATATCGATATGGACAATATTAAAAAGCCTCAGGAAAAAACTGCCGAGGACACGCACAATGGATGTCTGCAAACTGAATTTGCAAAGTCTATAATACCTCCAGACTCCTCCTATTAAAATTATATAATTTTTTTTTTAAATAAAAACAGTACAAAAAAAAATAAGGTTCACTTTTTATTTGTATTTAGCCTTTACAAATAAGAAATGTGAAATAAACTATCAAATAAATAAAACTCTCAGACTCAGCTTAACAATATTATATTTCCATTTAAACTAGAACAGGCTGATTATTCATATAAATTGAAACAACAAACAAACTGCTTCAGCCAGGATAAAGAAACAAAAATAATAAAATAAATAAAGAGTGAGCAACAACAAGAACACATTGCTCTGGCCAGAACATTGTTGAGTGTTGATGACACCCTATGACAGGCTCTAGAGGTTTCTGGCAAGAAATACAAGCTGGTCTACATTATCTGGCTTCAGTGATGCCCTTTTACATGTGACAATGTTGCCACCTGTACTAAAAACTCTCTCAGAGGGGGAGCTTGTGGCTTGAATGCACAAGTAATGTTGTGCCAGTTGGCTTACTCTGGGGAAGTTCTTTTGATAGACTTTCCACCAATCCAGAGGGTTTGAGTCATTGTCAGCATCTGGAGAAAGAAGGTAGTTGCTGAGCTCCCTCTCAACTGCCTGCTGTGCACTCAAGCCTTCTGTGTTGGTAGTAGTGGTGGGCCTGTTTGCAAAAAAGCTAGCCAGAGACCGCTTTGTTCTCTTGGCTGGTGCACAAGCATCTCCCATGGCTTCTTTTGTGGACTCCTCTTCCCTTACCACATCAGCTCTCTCTCCCTTAAGCATCTCCAACACAGCTCTCTCTTTGATGTATTCTCTCTTCTCCTCCATAGTGTACTGAAGCTTAAATCTTGGGTCAACGAGGCATGCCATGTCAAGTAGATCATCCATGGTTGGGTCATCATACTTTTTGTTAAGGTATCCCATCACTGTTGTCTTTATGGTCCTGGTGAGCTCTGTGTCATCCTTTGACTCCTTCAAGATGGAGGTGTTGAAGAGATGCATCACCGGTTTTAGGAATGATACACTGACATAGGATTCACCGGACAATGCATCAGTGAATTCGAGGAGTGGGCTTAGAGCTGCATCTATAGACTCTAAAACATCTACATCTTGCCAGGTAGGAATCAGTGGCCTGGTCTTCTTGTCCTTTGACAGAACCTCTGTGATGGCCCTTTTCTGCTCCAGAACCCGCTTCACCATTTGTTGACGGGAGCCCCATCTTGTTGGTGTTTCACTGATGAGTTTGTGCTTTGGCAAGTGATACTCCTCCTGAGCAGTTGCCAGGTCCCGTTTCTTCTTCCATGAATAGGAGAAGGCAGCCACTACCTTTTTACAGACTCCAATAGCTCTGTCCACTCGCTTGTCTTGGTTAACTTTCTCTGCAAACAGAGAGAAAAAAAATGATTCCAGATTGCAATAGTTATCATTTGTATTTATATTTCAACTACAATTTATATTGTTATTATTATTTTTTTATTAATAATATTAGATATTATTAATAAGATATTATTTTGCAGAAAAATTCACAATTCTGCTTATTTAATAATAATAATTTATCTAATTATTTTCACATCTGATTTGGCAAAAAAAAGTAAACATCTGTTCCCCATGCCAGTAAAACACATTTGAATTTAATTGAGAGAACTGTGAAGAATCTATACAAATATGTATGTCTTGACTAAAGACTAAATGAATTCCCTATAAAATCGCTTAAAAAGAGGGAAAGAAATCATAATAAAAATTATGCCACTACGCCAATTAATTATTAATCCTCTTCCAGGAGGTGCTGTTTCCCACATTTTCCTGGTAACATTTGGACACAAAGTAGCGCAGTGGTCATGAATTATAGTAAAAATTAAATGAAAATGACAGAAACTTTTCTGAATACAGTAAGTTTCCTTTTTAGACACATTCATTTTAAAAAAAAAAAACAGCGCCACATTTTTATTTAGCGAAGTCAAAGCCTTTATGAAAATCTATTTGAAGCGGCCAGCGCTGATATAATGGCGAGCATTTGCATGAACTGTGTATAACTTACCAATGGCCGAGTTCAATCGATGCCCGAAGCATTGTAGTCTTGTCCATCCATTCAACTCAGCGGCTTTGATGATATTGGTCCCGCTATCTGTGGTGATGCAGACCTGTTTTTCGTCGCTGAGTCCCCAGGAGGCGAGCGCATCTGCAAGTCCGGCTGCAATTGCTTCGCCCGTGTGATCCTCTGGAAAGTAGACCGTCTGGAGGCATAAGCTGACAAGATTCCAACCTTTGTCAATAAAGTGGACTGTCAGGCTCAAGTACGGTTCCGAGGTTCGACTAGACCAGAGGTCAGCTGTGGTCGCAAAATACGACACTGACTTAAGTTGCTCCTCCACCCTGTCCCTAACTTCACTATAAAGTGCAGGTATAGCCGTGCGTGAAAAATATTTTCGACTAGGGAGCTCGAATCGGGGGTCAATGACTGACATCATTTTTCTGAAGCCCACGCTATCCACCATACTAAATGGCATCATGTCCTTAGCCAAGAAGTTTGTAACAGCCCTAGTAATGTCTTTATGACGTTTAGACTGTTTGTCATAAGGTAGGAATGCAGCCATCTGTGTTTGCTTCATTGACTTCTCTGGTTTTGGTGTCGGGGAGGGGGATGGAGGTGGTGGTGATGGTCCGGGGACAGGTTGGCTTAAACTTTTATGATGCCTCATCTTCTGACTCTCAGTATGTTCTATCGGGTGGAACTGCTTCAAATGGTGGAACAGATTTGATGTGTTCCCGCTGCTAGTCGGCACCACTCTCCGGCACATTTTGCAGAGCACCGAAACCTGAAGTTTATCCGAACTTAAAAAGCCGAACCACTTCCACACCACTGAATTAGTCTTTCCTGTCTTATCAACTATTTCGTCTGCCTTCTTACTTATGGAAGCTTGTTCATCCACATCTGTATTGCGGTCAGGGGTACTCATTTTGTTGCTAAAACTTTCCGCGACGGAGCTTAACCAACTCCTGCTGAGCGCTGGCAGCGTGTCTGTGATGTACGTCATCACGCAATTCTGTTCTGCTCTTTCTGACGGCTGAGCACTGAACGTCATTCAGTGACAAATTGCGTGATGACGTACATCACAGACACGCTACCAGCGCTCAGCAGTAGTTGGTTAAGCTCCGTCGCAGAATATTTTAGCAACAAAATGAGAGATATATATATATCTGATAATATATATATATAATTTTATACATTAGCATTTGTCACTGAATGACGTTCAGTGCTCAGCCGTCAGAAAGAGCAGAACAGAATTGCGTGATGACGTACATCACAGACACGCTGCCAGCGCTCAGCAGTAGTTGGTTAAGCTCCGTCGCGGAAAGTTTTAGCAACAAAATGAGATATATATATATATATATCTGATAATATATATATATAATTTTATACATTAGCATTTGTCACTGAATGACGTTCAGTGCTCAGACGTCAGAAAGAGCAGAACAGAATTGCGTGATGATATATATATATTCAAATGTATATCGAAATATCGGAAATGTGTTTAAAAATCGTATCACCGTTATTGAAAAAAATTCTATCGCGATATATATTGATATCGAATTATTGTCCAGCCCTACTGTAACCTAATGTCAAACCGAAATTATGCACCTGTATATGATTCAATTGGCTGAAATAAATTTCGATACATGTGTTAGACATCTGTCTTTTGTTAATTTCTTTCACTATATGTCACACAACTACCCCAATAACCACACAGTTTCAGAACTTAGTTCGCATCGGCAGTATAAGTCTGCCATGTATAATTCTGAATTATTTCCACCTTGTCGGTCAGCGAAATCCGTTTCCTTTTAGCAGGCATCTTGCTTGATATGCGGCAGCATGACACCATGCAAAACCATGAAAAAACGGGGGCTGCATGCAAGGAGTCCGGCTGGCGTGGAATGCTTCGTGAGGATAGGTTCATACAGTTAGGCGTTGCTAAGTGATGTAGATGGCCGGCAACAGCCGATTCTGAATTGTGCGCACGCTCGGAAGATGAGGCTGTACGTTGTAACGAAGGGTAGTTTGCCTATTTTCCTCTGAAAATCATACGTTATATCGAAGTTTACGCTGTAAAGGTATACGTTCTAAGCGATACCGGCAAATGGAATAATGCATTACGCGAATTCGGGACATAGAAATTTGAACGTCGTATTGGTGTAAACGTTATAAACGGGGTACGTTGTAACGAGGTTCGACTGTACATACAAACTGTGAAAACCAACTGTAGGAGCTCCTGATTGTGCATCAAATCATGTCATACAAACAATTCAGGGTTTATCTGAACGTTAAACCTAATTTATTATTCGGTTTTGCTGTTTTCATGAACTATGTTAATGGTAAACGATGAAAGTAGTCAATATTCAGAGATCTGATACAATATAAGCAGTATATTGGCACAGTAATGATGCAGTTTTATTTACATTTTAAATTATTTAAATTAAAAAAGGTTACAATACCATGGTTTGCTTAGCATGCGAGTTTCTTGAATCTTTAAGCCACTCCTCCAACTCCTCAACTTCAGACATGGTGTCTGTCGCCATACGTGCAGCGAGATTACTAATGGCAGCAGCAAGCTGCATCTGCTGTACCTTGATATGTTCCAACAGTGTTAGGATGTGCAGTTGAGCGGCTACAAAGAGTTGGGAAAGTATTTAATTAAAATAGTTGATTTAGGTTTATTACATATATATTCATAATGTGGTCAGAAGGACAATATTATCTACCAAGTTCTTTTAAACATCGTTTAGTCACAGACTCAGTTTTCAAATTGAAAGAATTTTACCAGAGCAAGGAATAGATCCAGTGCCTGTCCTCCCCAGTCTAAACCTGGGGTTAAATGAATGGTCCTGATGTTCATCAGAAAGGGGTGTAGCAGAGACCTGGCTCATAGAGCTTGAGGGCATGTGAGAGATGGGGGTGACAACTGCAGGCACTGGAGCTGGAGAGAGGCAAGTAGAATGCATGCAAGTGATCGCTTTGATGAACAAAGCTTTATAAAAAGTAATCATAAAAGTATAGTACCTGTGTAACGACCGTGTTCAGAATGTCTAATGGAGAAGTGGTGCAGAGGACTGGAAGGCATGCCAAATGTCGTAATGGGGGCAGGTGGTGCAGCTGTGAAAAATGACAATGATTAGAAATAAACACAGCCATATAAAAGAATTCACTATCATAGCAGTAAATTAAACAACTTTCAATGACTCATCTGGCTGAGTTCTGCTAAGCACATGTAGTTACAGTAACTGTCAGTCCTTCGGAACTAAGCTGACTGAATAGTTATATTAATGTTTAATAGGTGGATATTAGCATAACCGGTGCTTACAGAATGATTCAACGAAAACAAAGGAACATACTCGTAAAACAAGGATATTCAGTATGCCTCAGGTTTAGCAGAGGTCCAGTAGAGGTCTGGCAAGCTGAATCAGATGGTATGTCAGGAGTAGGTGGAGGAATAGGTGGTGCTGGTGCAGAGGAGATATTGCTGCATCTCCTCTTTTTACCCACTTCTAGTTCATTGTCTGAGTCTGTATCACCAAAAACTTGCCTAACAAACAAAACAAATCACAGTCAAGCGTAGTCAATATTTTGGCATAAGCGTAGTCAATATTTTGTCAAAACCGACAGAGACTCCTTGTATCAGACTTGTTCAGTTTGTTTAAACTACATCAATAAACTGCATTAAAATGAGTAAGAATTGCTTAAATTCAACCAGACACTAAACATTCAATTAGTCTACACTATAGATCTTATCAATGAATCCCTGTGTCATTTGACCTTTGAAGTTGTGCAGGACTAATAGCCACACTACAAACTACCTTTTACTTAATTATTTGATAATTATGGAATATAACCATTGCAGCCCAACACCTAGTATGTGCTCTCTCTTGCCTTTCCATAATCACCTGATCAGAATTCACAAAATATCAATAAATGCAAACTCACACGTAAGAAATGCTTAAATGTATCACTTTACACAAAGTACACAAGCAGTTCCATTTTGTGGCATAATCTGATCCTTTAAGTAATGCTGTTTTCATGCATGCAAACTCCAACAGCAAGGCTACAACCTTACCTGCTGCTGTGTCTTACAAAGCACATTGTTTACACACTGAGTTCTAGTTGAACTATTATTTCCTTTTGGTCACTATACTAGCTAAGTAGTTTATTAAGCAGAGTACATTTTTAAGATTCCATTTCAGCAATAATTTACACTGCTGTCCTTTTCTTTGAAAAGAAACTAATGCCAAATGTAAAATTAGTACAAGTGTTCCAACTCAACCAAGTACTGACTTAAATTTATGTAAATTAAGGAATACATTATTGACACAGTAACAGGCATTTGTTTACATCAAATAAGCAAATCTTGGTGAATCAAATTGATAATTAAAATTTTAATTATGGTCATTATGCAGTCTGTATATTTCAGAACATAGTTGGGTTGAATTTTGTCTCTACAAGACAAGTCAGTCCCTGGTTCCTCACATTTTTGTACAGCTCTGTTTACAGTATGCATTCATCACTAGTATAATTTGGCCACCAAGTGACACCATCCTCAAACCATGACTCAGCTATAACATTAACAGTCTTGGATTCCAGAAATTCAACGACTAAAAACATCTGAAAAAGAAATTATACATTTAAATACACAATCCATAAAATATTACTACCCTTTTTGACACTCTTGAATCTATGGTTTCCTTCAAACCATTTTCCTTCAATAGTCATTTCATGTCTTTACATTCTGTGATGAATTCTATTACAAGCAGAGTCTGCCTTTTGTTGCAGGGGTGTACAAGATTGAAATACAAGTGCGCAAATCTCTGCGCGGGTGCACAGATCAATTTCACACCACCACAGAATTCTGTCATAATAATCAATGCATATAGCCTACTGTGTTGATAGAATGTATTTGAGTTGCCAGGACTAACCAGACCACTAGGTGTCAGTAGTCACACTCACGGGGATTGTTTTATCAAGAGGAAAAGACTGAAGTTGCGGCTGCTCGAGTTCGGGTCCTGAAAATATAATAAACTCTGTGTTGCTACAAAAACGGTTTTCTTAAATTTACTAAGAAACATTACATGGGGAAAAGAATGAGACTTTTGAAAGGTATGTTTTCCGTTCTCGTCTGCAGCAACAGGGGGAGACTTTTGACAGTTTCTTAATGGATTTAAAGTTTAAAGCAAAAACATGCAACATCAGACAGTTGCAGGACTCTATGATTCGTGACCAAATTGTGTTTGGCATCACTGATAAAAAAGTAAGGGAGAGGCTCTTGAGAGAGACGGAGCTTACCTTGAATGGTGCTATGCGTATATGTCATGCCAGTGAAATAGCACTTCAGCATGCTAAAACATTTTATGAAACTGCAAAGACAAGTGGAATTGACAGTTCAGCTGTAGCTGCAGTAACAGGGAAGATGCAGAGATGTGTGATGAGTAAAATGAAGCAACAAAAGGAGAAAGAACTGTTTAATTGCCAGAGATGTAGTAGAAGACACCTCCCAAAGCAGTGTCCAGCTTATGGCAAAGTCTGTGCTAAATGTAAAGGGCAGAATCATTTTGCCAAACAGTGCTTTTCCAAAGCCAAACAGGGTCAAAAGGAACGTGTCCATGCAGTGGAGGAAACAGATCTCAGTGACAAATTTTTTATTGGCCTGGTGGAGCAGGCTGATTCCAGTCAGGAAATAACAGAACAGACTGATGTAAATACCGTTGCGCAGGACAAGTGGATGACAGCTCTGGAAATTAATGGAGTTATCGTGTCACTCAAGCTAGATACAGGAGCAAAAGTCAATCTGATTTCAGAGCCTGATGTCAGAGCAATGAAAATTAAGCCACGAATAGGCCCAAAAACAGTGCGACTCAAAGCCTAAAATGGACAGCACATCCCAACAAAAGGAACATGCAGACTACAGGTAAAAATGAGAAACAAAATACATCACCTCAAGTTTGTGGTTGTTCCAGGTGGACATGATTCTGTGTTGGGAGACAAGGCATGTGAAGACCTAGGTCTGGTGAAAAGAGTATACCTCATAAATAGTGGAGAGACAAAGGACACTGTGAAAAATATAGTGGCACAGTTTCCAGACATCTTTGAAGGATTTGGAGTATTACCCTTCACCTACAAAATACAGTTGAAAAAAGATGCACAGCCAGTAGTCCTTGCCCCAAGAACTGATACAAGAATTGGAGAGAATGACATCGATGGGAGTCATCGAAAAAGTGGAAGAGCCTACTGAGTGGGTCAATTCAATGGTGTGTGTGAAAAAAGGAAATGGTGCGCTACGCGTGTGTATGGATCCAAAGGACTTAAATTCCAACATTCAGAGAGAACATTATCAAATTCCGACACAAGAAGAAATCATAAGCGAGATGGCAGGAGCCAAGTTCTTTACAAAGCTGGACGCATCCCAAGGCTTTTGGCAGCTGAAACTACATAAGGGCAGCACAAGGTATTGCACATTTAACACGCCCTTTGGCCGATACTCCTTTTTAAGGATGCCATTTGGAATTTCCTCCGCTCCTGAAGTGTTTCACAGAACTATGGAACACATAATTGAGGGCATTGAGGGTGTGCGTGTTTATGTGGATGATATTGTACTGTGGGGCTCCATGATAGAACAGCACAACAAAAGGCTCATGGATGTCCTAAAGTCACAGACGCAAAGCTCAAGCAAATTGTAGTGGAGACTGAGAAAGACAGTTGCTTGCAGCAGGTCATTACGCATCTGAATGATGGCTGGTCTAGAGGAGAATGTGCCCAGTACTACAATATCAGAACAGAGCTGAGTGTGGTCAAAGGACTTCTGCTGAGACAGAACAGGATCATCATCCCAGAGTCACTGCGTCAAGAGATGTTGAAAAGGCTACATGAGGGCCACCTTGGAGCAGAAAAATGTAAAAGAAGGGCTAGAACTGCAATCTATTGGCCTGAAATAAACGCCAACATTCACAGGATGGTGTCAACCTGTGATACGTGTCTGAAGCATCGAGCTAAGCAACAGAAGGAGCCAATGATTGTCAATGACCCACCAGACGCACCATGGCAGAAAGTTGGGACTGACTTATTTTTCCTGGATGGACAAAACTACTTGCTTGTGATAGACTATCTGTCAAACTATCCAGAGATTGCGTTGCTTACCAGTGCATCGACTGCGGGTGTGGTAACACAGATGAAGTCCATCTTTGCGAGACACGGCATCCCACAGGTTGTTTGTAGTGATAATGGGCCATGCTACAGTAGCAAAGACTTTCAGAGATTTGCTGAGGAGTATAGGTTTCAACATGTGACATCGAGCCCATTATATCCACAGTCGAATGGGAAAGCGGAGAAAGGAGTACACAGTGTGAAGTTACTACTCAAGAAAGCAGGAGACAGTCGATCAGACCCTTATTTAGCGCTGCTGAATTACCGTGCTTCACCATTAGAACATGGTGTGTCTCCTGCGGAAATCCTGATGGGACGCAGATTACGAACCACACTTCCTTGCTTAGCAACACCAAATAAGAACAAAAATCTAAAGAGGAAACAACAGCTCCTGAGACAGCGACAAAAGACAAATTATGACAAGACATCAAAAGGATTGGAACCACTCTCCAGTAATGGCACAGTAAGACTTGGGGATTGCAGTATATGGTCTAGCAGAGCCACAGTCCTAGAGGAGGTGAACCCGAGATCTTACACTGTCAGGACAGAAGATGGTCAAATCCTGTGAAGAAATCGGAGGAGTCAGTTGAAAACGAAAGAGACAGTGCTAGCGGATTTGTCTGCAGAGGACACTGACTGTGTAGAATCATCAAAAAGCCCTGAACCGCTTCCAGTACTGGCTGACAAGGAACCAGCTGAAGCCATGCATTCACCTGTACTGCGAAGATCTAAACGCACAGTAAAGCCCCCTGATAGACTTGACCTGTAAATAGTGCTTAATCATAAAAGAGTCATTTGAGTTTAAAAAAAAAAATGCGGTTTGTTGATTGTGACTGCTCAATGTAAATAATTCTGGAGGCTGTCATTTTCTGTATTAAGTCTTACAATTTATACAGTGTTTGTTTAATGGTTATTCAATCGATACGTTTGCATAACTCCTTGGAATAACTTGTTCTTTACATCTAAAGGAAAGGGGATGTGGTGATAGAATGTATTTGAGTTGCCAGTATTAACCTGACCACTAGGTGTCAGTAGTCACACTCACGGGGATTGTTTTATCAAGAGGAAAAGACTGAAGTTGCGGCTGCTCGAGTTCGGGTCCTGAAAATATAATAAACTGTGTTGCTACAAAACGGTTTTCTTAAATTTACTGAGAAACATTACAGCCTACCATAACAGTAAGGTATATAAGCAAATAAACTTACTGCAATGAACTCCTCCGTGCACTGAGATTCTGACTTACTCATTAACGTTTAAACGTTTTTCCCCCAATTTGTATTGTATAATTGTCAGACAACAGTTTTACATGATGGTATTTCTACTCTTTCCAGATAGCTAGAATTACACAATAAGAATAAAAAAACAATACTTAAACTTGGATATGTGGCCGAACCTAAAATGGAGACAGTGTGCTATTGAATGTCAAATGTTTCTGCACATTTTAAATCTACTAAACTCACCTGAAGAATACAATTAATTGAAATAAAAACATATTTCACAGTATGATAACTCTCAGTTGTCTTTTATTAACCGACCCACGCTTATTTTAGTAAGATCGCTACAGCTAACAGTCTCAGATGTTAAGATTAACTTAACAATTAACGACCCACCATAATCAAAAAGGTAGTAGTTGTCTTCTAGCATATTTTGACCGCACTATGTGACTTGTACGTACCTCAATGAAGCGGTTTCCTCGGTTTTCCTCGACCGTAAGCTGTGGTGATCCTTTCAGATTCCAGAAAATGAAGCTTCGCGCGCTCGTCCCGCGGATCCGTCCCGCAGCTGCTTTGATTCTGCTGACATTATTGCGTTCCCGCCACTGAAGCCCGGGCCTGGGCTTCAGTAAAATTACAGAAATTATCCCTGAATTAATAAACCAACCTTTATATTTTACGCATAACGCCAGTAATGCATTTTTGCAATTTTTTCACATTTTTAAAAGGAAAAATACTGTTTAATTTACACTGTATGTTTCCCATTTTCTCAAATTACGTACAAATTTATGTAAAATCACAACATTTAATTATAATTTAAAAAGTAATTCATAATTTAAAGATTTATGACCATACTAGAAATTTAGCATTTTTCTTTGTAATTTTGAGGTAAGTCCTATTAGTTTTACATTACCTTGACATTTAACTTCTAAGTCCAATGTTTTTTTAAATTACTTTTAAAAAGATTATCCAGAATGGAATTGCACAGGTGAGGCAGCAGCAGCCCCTCACGTTTATGTATTATGTACTCAGCATCCATGCATGTGTTAGTCCACCCCCCCACAATCTAAAAAAATGAGACCACATCATCACGTTTTTTTGCTCTTAATATCTTTTGCATATTGTGGGCGTGTCTATGTAAAATGTATAGGTTGCTATTACATAATATTGGCATAAAAAACCTTAGTTGAAACCGGCAAAAAAAAATGAGTTAGCGCTCACTTAAAATGGTGAAGTATGAACGTGAGTTTATTATTTTTTTCTGGATGAACTGAACTTTTAATTAGTTAACATGAAGTGTGAACTTGCACTGATTATTGCTTAAAACACTATCAGGCTATCATAGCTCTGGGTCAGTGCTTCGAAATCTAAGCCAACCGTCTGCACGCATGTGCACAGCAGCCCAACCGCTTCCAGCTCAGTGCACAGGCCGCAGCCTTGACGCACTTTTCAAATCGCGCCACTGATATTCATTTTGAACAGCCGCTCCTCTTGAGCATTTGACGGCGAGTAAGGTACGCTGCCCAACCTGGACCAACAGCATTTCCATGGTAAGAACTTCAGTGCCTTTTAATGAAAACTGAAAACGTGAATTCAGTACAAATTTCTGTAACACTATATGTTGTGTATAGTTAAATGCATGAACTGTACTAAATTGTTCACATTTTGTAAATGCACGAAATTATTCACATGATTCTGTTACCTCACACAGCAGAGAAGACGTGGGGACTCTGACTTCTTCCCTTTGCATGTTCACAATTGTATTCAGGTGCGTATCTCACTTATACGATCACAGGATGTTATTTTATTTTTTTTAATCAATTTATTGTTTTTATTGTATAAGATTGTACTGAACACACTGGAGAACTTAAGTATGCTCAGTATGGAGAACTGAAGCACTGACTGCTGTATATTTGCTTAACTATTTTAGGGTGCTTTCACATCTGTGGTTCGGTTCATTTGGTCCGGACCAAGGGCAACAAATGATACAGTGTAGCATTTTTCTGCCGTTTTGGGTCCTTTTCACACCACACTGATTGCTCTGGTCCGAACCAGTTGAAACGAACCAAAATGCAGTCATGTGACAACATCTACATCACTCGTTGGCCAGATGTGCCATTAAACGTATTTCGTGAACTGCTTTTTAATTGGTCAGAATTAACTTGTGGGAAAATTCCAATGAAACTCCCGGAAGTAAACAAAGCGAGGAGACAACATGCCGCTATTTAGTATGGAGGGACGACTGCGCTGGCTGATTGTATCGCTGGTCATCGTATACCATATAGTTTGTATACATCACTTTAGACAAACTATACATTTCGAGAAAGAAGCGCGGATGCGGCTGAAAAACAATGTTTTAATGCACTGGAAACGGCGAAGGCGCATAGCAAGTCACTTCAGGAGGAGGCGTGAATTCATTTTGCGAAACTGTGACATGGTCATCTTCCGGAAATATTACCAACGATCCATCAGGTAAGTTAATGTTATGCCCTCTCTCTCTGTTTAAAATTGTTTTCTGTGAGCTTCTGCAGTAAAGCCTACACGTTTTCATTATAAACATTCTCACTATTGTGATGAGCTGGGTTTTTGGTTGGAAGCGATGAGTGCAGCCTCGGAGGATTTCGTCTGAGGGTTACCCTGCTCGTCCACAGGTGTGCCTGCGGTCGACTCCACGCACAGACACACAGTAACCAGGGCAGGTAGACAGGACTTGGTACTTTATTAGCGGTCGGTAGTAGTACACAGAACAACAAGGTATGTCTCCTTCTCTTCCCTTGCTCTCACCGGTCTGTCACGCCCCCTCCTCGCGTCACCTACGTCTCCGTCCGGCTGTGCGTGCACACACGCCCACTCCTCCCACGTCGCGGGGTTAACCCTGATATTTAGCTCGTTACATCCCCCCTTTCCAAGAAAAAGGGCTGACCCCAGCCCAACAATAAAAGAAAACACAAGAGAGCAATCATCACCCGCCCCAGCACCACACATGGACACATTTAGGGGGGGGAAATTGAGATAACCATACATGGCAAGAAATTCAATACTGCAACGAGATAATGTACCCATCTCGGAAAGTAAAGGTGATAGGGAGAAATCAAACAGCTCAACAGATAGAGACAGATACGAGACGCAGAAGACGGAGGGAGACACACCAGAACAACCATTTCTAACATTTTCTTTCTCCTTTAACAAGCACAAGGCAACCAGCAACACAAGAACAGAACAAACAATCTTACTCCATCCAATCAGTCCACGTCTAGTCTCCGGACATGGTAAGGGTCAGTCCAGTGTGTAGCATGCCAACTAGCAGTGATACGGGGCACCCTCCTCAACCTCAGACCATAACCATGTGGACAGCCTGGGGAGGGGGCCTGGTCAGGGGAGCCACTTGCAACAGGGTCCAGGTGTACGGCCATCTCCAATTCACCATCTGGGGTCCGAGCCACAGAGAAAAGCATATCACCAAGTCCGTCACTTGCGTCAGGTTCGGGGATAAAGTCACCATCTGGAACCGTAGTGGGTGCTTTTGCATCAGTTGAGTCAACAGGGACAGCTACATCGTCCCTGAATGGCAAAGCGTCCCAAGCAGCAAGGTCTGGGTCGTCCCCCACATCGGAGTCAGCGGGCATGTCTGGCACTAGTGAGTCCACCGCCCTTTTTGAGATGGCAGAGTCCCAAGTATAGAAAGGGCACATGTTAACTACGTGAAACACCCCGATATCTCTACCGTCCTGTAATGAGGTAAGGCGGTAATTCACGTCTGATAGTCTTTGGGAGACCCTAAAGGGGCCCTTAAAAACTGGCACAAGCTTGGCTGCGAATCCACTCAACCCGTCCGATCGTGGGTGATCGCGCACTTTCACAAGGTCATTGATCTTAAAGGTGACGTGCTGCCGACGCCTATCATACTGCTTCTTCTGCACGGCGTGGCTCTCTGCGAGACAGTCCCGTACACGGGCATAAGCGACCTTCAAAGCAGCTACCAGTCCCTCCCTGTAATCCTGCATGCTGTGTGGGGCTGGGCCGGCATCGCGAGTTAGCAGAAGGTCGAGCGGAGTGTGCAAATCTCTGCCGTACAAAAGAAACGCCGGTGTATCGCCAGTGCTAGCATGAGGAGCAGTGCGGAGCGCAAATGAAAGATGAGGGATGAACCGATCCCAGGATCTATGCATCCCGCCCACGGAAGCACGGATCGCCGTCTTTAGCGTCCTATTCACCCTCTCAGTCATGTTTGTCTGAGGGTGGTACGCGGTAGTAAGCCGATGCTCCGTACCAAGGCGCCTCAGCAATGAGTCAAAAACAGTGTTCACGAAAGGGGTCCCTCTGTCCGAAATTAGATAGGTCGGCGCCCCATGTCGCGCCACAATATTCTCCATGAACTTGTCAGCCACCACCACCGCAGTAGCCTCCCGTACCGCACAAATCTCAACCCATTTCGTGAAATAATCCACGAACACCAAAATGTGGGCATGACCCTGTGCGGTCCGAGGCAGGGGGCCCACAAAGTCCACCCCTGCATACTCCCATGGCCGTGACGCCACGACTACCACCATGAGGCCTGAAGGTTTTTGCTGGCTCGGTTTAATCAGCTGACACACTGTGCAAGATTTCACATATGCCTTCACGTCTCGCCTCAATCTTGGCCAAAAAACACGGGTTTGTAACCGGTGAAAGGTTTTGGCTATACCCAGATGACCAGCAGTAGGGTGGTCATGGAAATAAGCCAGTAACGTGGAGCGAAGCTTAGTAGGAATATACAAGCGAAGAGACCTGGAAGGACGAAGTGGAGTCAGACTCTTAGTGTCATGGTAATACAAGAGTCCGTCCTGCACAGAGAACTTTTCTCTTAGTTTCTCATTAGTTGCATTGTCCAGGCCCAGCAAATGTAAGAGTTTCATTATATTTGGGTCCTCTGCTTGGAGGGTCCTCAGCTGATCCCGGTCCTCCAGCAAGACCTGTGGCTGGGATCTTAAATTCAAAGCACCCAATATACCGTGCTCAGGCAGGAGGTCAGTGTGTTCCACGTCGGGTAAAGGGTTACGTGACAGTGCGTCTGGGACCTTGTTCGCTCTCCCAGGCTTAAACACGACCCTAAAATCAAATTCCTGGAGTCGCAAACACCACCTAGCTAAACGGCCTGTGGGGTCTGGTCGAGACATCAACCACTGCAGACTGTTGTGATCCGAATAAACAGTAACCAGAGACCCCTCCACATATGGCCGGAAATACTCTAGCGCCCAAACGACAGCTAAACACTCTTTCTCAGAGGTCGAGTACTTCCGCTCGGCCTTATGCAGGGTACAGCTGGCGAACGCGACTGCTATCTCCCTGCCTGATGAATCACGTTGCATGAGGGCTGCCCCTAGGCCAGAGTTACATGCATCTGTGTGGAGGAAAAATGGTTTCGTAAAATCAGGGAACAGCAGTATAGGGGATGAGGTAAGTCGTACCTTCAGCTCCTCCAATGCCCTCTGGCAAGACTCATCCCACTTAAACTCTATCCCATCCCGGGTCAAAGCAATCAATGGTTCCGCAATACTGGAGAACTGACTAATGAACTTCCGGTAGTAACCCGCCAGGCCAAGGAACTGACGGACTTGTAACGCAGAGCCAGGAGTGGGGAATTCTGCTATGGCCCTGACTTTTTCAGGGTTTGGGCTCAGTCCCTCCTGAGAGATCTTGTAACCCAAGAAGAGTAACTCCTCCCTTAGGGAACTGACACTTGTCCCCCTTTAACATCAGCCCTGCATCACGCAACCGGGTAAACACAGCCCTCAAATCCTTAAGATGTTCCTCTAGGGAGGGTGACGCCACCACAATGTCGTCTAAGTAGACCGCGCAGATTCTATACACCAGTCCGGCTAAAACAGACTGCATCAGCCGCTGAAAAGTGGCGGGGGCATTACATAAACCAAAAGGGAGAACCCTAAACTGGAACAGGCCACAGTGAGAAACAAAAGCTGTCTTGGGTCGAGAGTTAGGGGCCACAGAAACTTGCCAATAGCCTCTGGATAGGTCCAAGGTAGAGATGAACCTGCCCCGCGAGAGGAAATCAAGTGTCTCATCAATTCTCGGGAGCGGGAATGAGTCCTTCACCGTAACATCATTCAGTTTCCTGTAATCCACACAGAAACGGGCCTCACCACTTGGCTTCTGCACAATGACAATGGGGAAAGCCCAGGGACTAGAACATGGTTCAATTACTTCATCACGGAGCATCTTCTCGATCTGCCCTTCAATGATAACATGTTTTGCCGGCGAAGTGCGATATGGGGGGAGGTTAATAGGCTTCTCCGAAGTCACCTCAATGGCATGCTCTACTAAGGCAGTGTGCCCGAGCCTGCCTGAGAACAGGTCGGCAAACTCCCTGAGCAAACCTGTCATGTCAGTGTTATCGGTACCTGGTACGCTACACTCCGGCTCTGAGGAAGATGACAGAGAGGCCACAACGGGACCGTCCAAAGTCTCAGCATCCCCTAGATCTTCAACACCCACGGCGAATGCCTCCTCTCCTGAAGCAGGTGTGCTCACCCCCTCGCCGAATGTAACAAAACGAGACGGAACGTGGATACTCAGTGAGGCCCTGATCATGAAATCCATACCAAGAATAACAGGAGAAGTCAGGCCAGGAATAACTACGAACCGGTGATAAAAGGATTTGCCCCTGAACGAGAACGACATCCACAGGATGCCCTGTGGGGAGCAAGGACCAGAATCCGCCAGGGTCAACGGTGGAGCCACCCACGGTCGCACCTTATGGGCAAGACCGCCAAGCGCAAGGACTCTGGGGTGAACTGCCGAGACCGACGCCCCCGTATCCAGGGTTGCCTGTAGCCAATTACCCTTTAGAGAAATCGCCACTAACAAGGGAACATTCCACAAAGCAGTCGAGCCGTTATCGGAAATCTCGGGAAGAGACAGGGCATTAACCGATGGTGTGGGTTGAGAAGGGAACCTGCCGGGGCCTCTACGACCACGCCCCCCCTGGCCGCCACTGAACCCCGGACGGGTGGGGTGGTACGCCGGCTGAGTGACTACCATAGGACTCGTAGGGTCTGAAACACTCACGTCAAACTGACCCGGTGTAGGACTACAATTAGGGCACGTTCGCTTCGTGACCCCGGGGTGTGAACAACCAAAACAATAAACAGAACTGTTTAACCCAACCCGGGTCCTATTCCCTGGCCTGTGAGGTGTAGTGGGGCCTAGCACAGCATGGAGCTTGTGCGCCCGAAGGAGTAAATCGGAAACGGAAGACACCTGGGGCCTCATGTATAAACGGTGCTTACGCACGAAAATGTTGCGCACGCCCGTTTCCACGCTCACGTCGAGATGTATAAAAACTAAACTTGGCGTACCGCCACGCACATTCTCACGGCAACCCCAGACAAGGCGTACGCAAGTTTCTGCTCGATTTGGCAAAATGGAGGCACCTACTGGCAAAAGAGTGCTACTGCAGTTTCACTGTGTCAGACTCGCATTCATGACGCGGTCTGCATGAAATACATCGAAATTATTTGGCCATCGGTCACCTGATCGTAATCAATCTGTGACAATAAAACGGTGCAGGGAAAGACAAAAAATATTCCAACCATGGCTGCTCTTGCATTGTTAGAGGACATTGCAAATGGAAGAGTCAGAATAGAGAACATAAGAACATAAGAAATTTACAAACGAGAGGAGGCCATTCGGCCCATCAAGCTCGTTTGGGGAGAACTTAGCTAATATCTCAGAGTTGTTAAAATCTTATCTAGCTCTGATTTAAAGGAACCCATGGTTTTAGCTTCCACTACAATAGCAGGAAGACTATTCCATACTCTGACTACACGCTGTGTAAAGAAGTGCTTCCTCAAATTTGTTTTAAAATGTTCTCCCGCTAATTTCCACTTATGGCCACGAGTTCTAGTATTTAGACTAATATTGAAATAGTCATTTGGCTGAACAGCATCCAGACCCGTTAGAATCTTATAGACCTGAATCATATCCCCCCTTAGTCTCCTTTGCTCAAGGCTGAACAGATTCAGTTCCGCTAACCTCTCCTCGTAAGACATTCCTCTAAGACCAGGAATCATTCTCGTAGCTCTTCGTTGCACCTTTTCTAAGGCAGCAATGTCCTTCTTGAGGTATGGTGACCAAACCTGCACACAGTATTCTAGGTGGGGTCTTACCAAGGAATTATATAAGTGTAACATCACCTCCCTGGACTTAAACTCCACACATCTAGAGATATAACCCAACATTCTGTTCGCCTTTTTTATTGCTTCCCCACATTGGCGAGAGTGGGACATGGAAGCATCAACATACATACCGAGATCTTTCTCGTAATCAGCTACCTTTATTTCAGTGGAACCCATAAAATATCTGTACTGTATATTTCTGCTCCCTGCATGGATTACCTTACATTTATCTGTGTTAAATTTCATCTGCCAAGTATCAGCCCATTCGCTAATTAAATCCAGATCCCGTTGAAGCCTCTCTGCTGCTTGATTAGTATCTGCTACCCCGCCCACCTTAGTGTCGTCTGCAAATTTAACCAGTTTACTGTATGTATTCGTGTCAATATCATTAATGTAAATTAGGAACAATAGTGGTCCTAAAATTGAACCCTGCGGTACCCCACTATAAACGGAGGCCCACTGTGACATAGTGCCTCTAATAACTACTCGCTGCTTCCTATCAGTTAGCCAGTTTTTGATCCAAGCTGCCACAGTTCCTAAAATTCCTGCAGCTTTAAGCTTTAACAAGAGCCGTTTGTGGGGGACAACATCAAAGGCTTTCTGGAAATCTAAGTAAATCACATCATAGGCCTTTTTGTGATCAATTTCACTTGTAGCTTCCTCAAAGAACTCAAGCAGATTCGTTAAGCAGGATCTACCTCTCCTAAATCCATGTTGGCTATCCTTTATAATGTTATTTGCATCTAGGTAATCTACCATTTTCACTTGAATTATAGCTTCCATTATTTTTCCAGTAATGCTAGTTAAACTGATTGG
This sequence comes from Paramormyrops kingsleyae, assembly GCF_048594095.1. Taxonomy (NCBI): domain Eukaryota; kingdom Metazoa; phylum Chordata; class Actinopteri; order Osteoglossiformes; family Mormyridae; genus Paramormyrops; species Paramormyrops kingsleyae. Next base: position 3,419,500 of record NC_132821.1, on the reverse strand, counting down.
CCTATAGTTTGCTGGATTACTTCTATCCCCTTTTTTGAATATGGGTGTTATATTAGCATGCTTCCAATCTGATGGTACCACACCCGCAGATAACGATTTCTGGAATATTAAAGTCAAAGGTTGGCTAATAATATCCCTCATCTCTTTCAAGACTAAAGGTAAGATGCCATCAGGCCCCTGCGATTTATTTATTTTGAGTTTAGCTAGGCTTAGTATCACATCAACCTCAGTTATACATATATTGGTCATAGACGATGCTGTATTCGTATTAATTGGTGGTAAATTACTTGTGTTCTCTATTGTGAACACCCTTGAAAAATAATCATTAAACTCGTTTACCATATCAATTTCGTTATCAATTATAAGGCCCTTACTATCCTGCAAATTAGTGATTTCAGCTTTTAGTGCTCTCTTAGAGTTAAAATATTGGAAGAAACCTTTACTGTCATGCTTAGCCTCCAATGCAATTTTTCTTTCTACATCCCTCTTTGATAGCCTAATGTCATTTTTTAACTCTGCCTGTAGACTTAGATACTCCTGCTTGATTTTGAAATCATTAGTTATTTTCCAGTTGTGGAACAGAGCCCTTTTCCTCCTGACTTTATTCTTAATTTCCTTATTAAACCACCTTGGTTGTCGTTTCCTAGATTTAGTTTTGCTGGAAACAGGTATGAAGTCCTCTTGCACTTGCAACAATGTGCTTTTGAAAAATTCCCATGCCTCTTCAACTGTTTTGCTATTTAACTCTGTCCAGTTTACAGTTTCTAATTTCCGTCTCATACCATTAAAGTTAGCCTTCCTAACATTGTATACTTTTAATTTAGACTTTGCTCTTCGGACACTAAAATTAACCTCGAATTTAACCATGTTATGATCACTACCGTACAATGGGTCTAAAACCTCTAATTTTCCAATCCTATCCTGGTTATTACAAAAAACGAGATCAAGAAGGGCTTCTCCCCTGGTAGGAGTATTAACAAACTGAGTAAAAAAACAATCCTGTACTAATTCCACCATCTCAAGTTCATTTACAGAAGAGCCAGAGACTGTGTCCCACTGTATCCCAGGTAAATTAAAATCACCCATAACCACCACATCATTTTTATTACTCATAATCCTGATATCATCATATAATATTCTGCTTTCCTCTACAGCTACATTAGGTGCCCTATAACAAACCCCGACAATTAGGCCATTTGAATCTTTAGCATCAAGTTTGATCCATACAGCTTCTGAATTTTTATTTTTATCAGTGAGTTCCCTTGCCTGCAAGTTTTCTTTTACGTATACTGCAACACCACCTCCCTTCTTGCCTATCCGGTCTCTACGGAACAACGTATAACCATCCATATTATATTCATCACCATCATTGTCACTCATCCATGTTTCAGTTATTCCTATAATGTCGTAATTGTCTGAAGAAATTAAAGCCTCTAAGTCATTAATTTTGTTTCAAATACTCCTAGCATTCAAATACAGACCACTAATGGTAGGCCTTTTACATTGTCTACTTTTAATATTTATTTGGGCTTTCCGTCTCTCCCCACATAAATTCATAACTGACCTCCCTGCCCCCCCAGTCCCTAGTGTAAACATTCCTCAAGCTTGTATTCAGAGCTTGTATTCAGGGATCATATACTGATTTCCTGGCCCATGATGATGACTGGCTTCTAAGTCGATTCAGATTTCCAAGAGCAATCCTTTTGGAGCTGTGTGCTAAACTGGGGCCAGCATTACAAAAGCAGACGATGAGGAATTGCGCTATAGGCTACCTGTTCCTTTACAAGTTCTGTCCACTCGCGGGTTCTTAGCCACAGGTGCTTTTCAGCGAGAACTTGCGGACTGATCGGGTATTTCTCAGTCAACACTGAGTCGCGCCATGCCGGTGTTGTATGGGACGGCAAAATCTGCTTGTCACCCAGATACATGGGCGTAATTTCCAGGGGGGTCATGACCACCTCCCCCCAATAATCATGTTTCCCCTGTCATGGGTGGAGACTTCCACCCCCCCCCCAATGTTCCAGCCAAAGTTACGCCCTTGCCCAGATATATAAAATTTCCTTACACTGTGGTTGAACAGGCAAATATTAAAGTGCAATTTGCAGCGATGTCCGGTTTTCCCAACGTAGACGAAGCTATCGACTGCGCGCACATTGCTATTAAGTCACCTTCAGAGAACGAATTTGCTTATGTAAATAGAAAGGAACTTTCCCTCTATTAATGTACTCTATTAATGCATTGCAGGCACCTCTTGTACTGTTGTCTGTAAGAATAAACAAACAGAATAAACGAAAGTAACACCGCATCTGCGCCCTACGTGTTATTCATAAACATGCAAGTAATTCAAAGAAGTATGGTACAAGAAAAACTCACCCGCGATGACATCAGCGTCCCCCTCACCCGATAAAAGTGTGTCCCCAATCATCGCAGCAACTAGTTGCTCAAAGGGTGTGAGACCGGGAATTCCGCTACCTCCACCTGTGCTGTTAAGACTCTTACGGTAAGCGGCCGCTCGTTTTTTCACGTCGATTTTAATGTCCGACCACTTCTTTTTAATTTCGGCCACCGTGCGAATTTTGGAACCAACACTTTTAACTGACTCCGCCACGCTGTGCCACTCCGTCAACTTTCGTTTATTGCTGATGCCACTTATACCACCAAATAATATCACTTTTCTTTTCTCGATTTCTGTTAACATGACCTCCACTTCACACTCGCAGAAATACTTTTTCCCTCGTGGTTTGTCCATTGTTGTTTAAGAAAAACATAGAACAAAGCGGGCATTTATACAGATTTACATATGCAAATATACATAAATATGGGCGGGTCGGGGGAGTGGCTGTGGGCTCGTTCACGTACGTAAAATTTCACGCTCATTGGGATTTATAAAGGGAATGTGCGTAGATCTGTGCTTACGCACAGTTTTATGCATCTGGATTTTTTCTTGCTTACGCACATTCCTAGTTTTGTCCGTACGCCATGTTTTAGTGTGAATTCTACGCACGTTGTTATACATGAGGCCCCTGGGCACTAAAGAGAGCCACCTTATATGCCTCAGAAGCATGCCTCAGAATGAGTTCAATCTGTTCTGCTTCTGGGGGTGGGTAACGCAGTTTCCGGAATTCGCCCACCATCCAGGCCACAAACGTGGGGAGCGGTTCGCCCGCCAATTGAACTCTGCTTAAAATACTTTTCAGAATTAACTCCTGGCTATCGGCTGGTAAGAACGCAGCCCTAAATAGTTCCCTAAAATGTTCCCATGAATGCAAACTAGGGGCCAAGACTAGGAACCATGCCTTGGCATCCCCCGCCACATACCTAGGTAGTTCGGCCAAAATTTGTGTGTCCGACAGTCGCAGCGCGTCTTTATACACCGACACCGAGTCGAGCCATTTAGCGGCATTCACCGTCCATTTAAGAGTCCAGAGAAAAACATTCTCCGCACCGGCAATAGCCGACGGTAAAACTTCTGCACACCAGCAGATCTTCACTGGGGACACCCAAGATGGCGGAAAATCACTTAGACCGCTTAATGGCGGCACGCGCGCATAGCACGGCAAAATGGCGCTAAACCAAAACTGAACATGAGCCCGCACAGAAACTAGTCAAATACTTTTCAGAATTAACTCCTGGCTATCGGCTGGAAAGAACGCAGCCCTAAATAGTTCCCTAAAATGTTCCCATGAACGCAAACTAGGGGCCAAGACTAGGAACCATGCCTTGGCATCCCCCGCCACATACCTAGGTAGTTCGGCCAAAATTTGTGTGTCCGACAGTCGCAGCGCGTCTTTATACACGGACACCGAGTCGAGCAATTCCTCAGGTGACATGCCAACCGTGGAGGAGAAAACTTTAGGGGCAAGAGAAGGGCCATGAACTAGCGTCGAAAGTGCCCTGCAAACCTCAGTCAAATCGTGCGCCGAGCCAACAGAACAGACTGGGGCCGGCGTGGACGACACATTGCCCGGGCTGGAACCTTGGGGCGGGTCACCGCGCCCTCACAGGAGAAAAACTGGCTATCCATGGCCGGCCTACAGTGAACACACACTGGTAGGAACCAACATACTGCAGCACAAGCAAATACAGATCTAGAAGATAGGGTACAAGCACAGAACACATTCACTTGCGCACCGTTAAACGACACATGCTAATAGAGAATCAAGCCATGCAAGCAAACACTTGAGCACACCATTATTCCAAAAGTACAATGAAACCAAAAAAAAACTAAAAAAGAAAACATTTCCCGCAACACAAACTGCCATTTAGCGGCATTCACCGTCCATTTAAGAGTCCAGAGAAAAACATTCTCCGCACCGGCAATAGCCGACGGTAAAACTTCTGCACACCAGCAGATCTTCACTGGGGACACCCAAGATGGCGGAAAATCACTTAGACCGCTTAATGGCGGCACGCGCGCATAGCACGGCAAAATGGCGCTAAACCAAAACTGAGCATGAGCCCGCACAGAAACTAGTCACGTCCCAGGCAGTCCAAACAAAAAAACAATCCGACCAACCAAGTAAAAAGGGAAAAAGAAGAAAAGAGAAAAATAGAATAAGCATAAACGCCATTCTAAAACGTATCCCAGATGGGGAAAAAAAACGTTGCCTTTATGCCAAGGCTCTAAGCCGTGTGGCGCGAAAAGCAGCAACGCATTATTAACAACGGCAATGTCCCTTCACCCATAAAAAATAATATATATATCTCGGGCTGCGCTGTGGAATTAAGGGGGGGAAAAAAAGAAAAATTATCGGCAACTTGCCAAAGTACTCTCAGAGTCCGTGTCCATCCAAGAGTCCCTGTTCGGGCGCCACTATGATGAGCTGGGTTTTTGGTTGGAAGCGATGAGTGCAGCCTCGGAGGATTTCGTCTGAGGGTTACCCTGCTCGTCCACAGGTGTGCCTGCGGTCGACTCCACGCACAGACACACAGTAACCAGGGCAGGTAGACAGGACTTGGTACTTTATTAGCGGTCGGTAGTAGTACACAGAACAACAAGGTACGTCTCCTTCTCTTCCCTTGCTCTCTCCGGTCTGTCACGCCCCCTCCTCGCGTCACCTACGTCTCCGTCCGGCTGTGCGTGCACACACGCCCACTCCTCCCACGTCACGGGGTTAACCCTGATATTTAGCTCGTTACACTATGCTGTGCTGGATTAGTCCAAAAAGGCGCAGTACTTTTTGCAGTTGGGTCTGTTCGAGTTCGGATCATGTTCTCACCACAAACGAACCGCTCCAGTGTTCGTTTGAAAGCGTACCGAGACCACCTCTTCAAGGAGGTCTCGGTACGCTTTTTTGGTCCGCTTTTGGTGCGCACTCGGGTGCAATTGTTACATTCACACCTGCCCAAACGAACCGCACCGAGTAGGAAAACGAACTCTAGTGCGATTCAACCGAACTAAATGAGGCAGGTGTGAAAGCACCCTTAATGTCATGTTGAATGTTTATACTGAGAGGCATATTTGCGCTTTGAAGGTGGTGTGGTGCCTCTGACTATATCCCCTTTGCATGTTCACAACTGTATACAGCCAGAATAAACCAGTGAACTGAGAGGGTGGACCAAATGCAGACTCCTGTAGTGGTGGGCGGATCGATCCAAGTATCGATAATATGGATAATAATGTTGGTATTGATATTGATCGATACCAGTTCAATGAGATCGATACTTCAATTTCAATCTCTCTCCCGAATGCACTGCGGCTGTCTGTTTTAGCGCTGCTGCTCTCAATTGCCGCTCCCGGCTGTCACGTGACTCAGCGGGCCAGGCTAGCAAACAGGCGCAGGCGGGCGGACACACACTATAATATTTATAATGAAGTATTATAATAGTGGGTGGCTGAGTCATGCTCGCAATAATTAAACAGCAGGGATAGTTCGGGGTTTAATCATCAGATGGCGTTTATTACACCCGCACTACTACAACGCACACACCGGCACTGCTCACCGTGCACGTCGCCCCGTTTACTACTCATACACATGGTTGGCGCACGCACACATACATACACATACACACACACACACACTACATACAACAATAAACATTAACCGCTATACATGACATAACACACAGCACATTTATAATCACACAAGGGATTACTGAGAACTATTTACAAGCTGGCATCAGTCCAACATGCCGCGCTACCGGCCGGTACCTCCGCGCTGTAGTATTTATGTACATATAAACTTTGCCCAAATTCTGTCCTGGGTTTTACCTAATTAATAAAAAAAAAATCACAAAAACACCGAAAGGTAATGAAAATTAATTCAGTTTTAGCAATTTGATGATGCATCCACCTTAATTATTAAGAAGTATCGATATCGGTATCGTATCGGCGATACTTTCCTTGTATTTACTTGGTATCGCATCGATACCAAATCTTGTAGTATCGCACACCACTACCGCGAACGTAACATTTTCCTTGGGTTTCACGTGTTTGCTGTTTGTGGGCCTATACGCCTTCTTGGGCCACTTCTGATTGGTGCATGGCATGCGAGAAGCAAGGCGCGTGTGATTGGTGAGAATGACTGTCAGGCAGGGAGCACAGCATGAATTTGTAAAACTATTCTCAGTTCTCACAGCAGTTTTAAAACCTGGGTCCGCCGTGCTGTATAATGTATATCCTAAATCGCAATTTTTGCGACTTGCTAATCGCGTTGTTTCAAATCGTGATTCCCAGGCCTGGCTCCAGGGGGGGGGGCCCAGTGGCCTGCGTCCAGGCAACGGAAGCCGTGGATCCAATATATTTCTCATCATTAGGGATCTCGTCTGGTTCCTCACCCAGGACCTGTTTGCCTTGGGTGACCCTACCAGGGGCATAAAACCCCAGACAACTTAGCTCCTGGGATCACTGGAACACGCAAAGCCCTCCACCACGATAAGGTGTCGGCTCCAGGAGAGGCAAATGGGAGTTTGCCTGTCCAGTCTACATGTGTTTTGTGGACGTGGAAAAGGCTTACGACCGGGTTCCCCGAGGTGCCCTGTGGGAGGTGCTTTAGGAGTATGTGGTTCATGGTCCACTATGGTGGACGATTCGGTCCCTGTTTGAATGGAGCAGATGCTTGGTCCGCATTGCTGGTAATAAGTCTGACGTGTTCCCAGTGAAGGTTGGGCTCTCGTAATGTGGAAGCAAAATTGGACATTAGTAGGCCCGGGAGGGGAGGCATATTGGGTCTGTTATGTCTTAGGCCTTAGGCCAGAAGAGATTATTTTGAATACTGTGTGACCTCGCTTTGTGACAGCTGCCTGCTGTTGGCTCCGCAGAAGCTCGGACCTTGGAGAGGCAGACAGTGGAGCAAAGGGGGGGAGAAACCACTTGCAGGAAGAGACTCGAAGCCGCCCCAACTGGTGCACAAAGAGTTATAGCTTATTAAAGTAGTTGTAGTAGTCAATATAATATGTTACGCAATTGATTGCATCATGTTAATCATACTTATGTTAATCATACTAATCATATGTTAACCATGTATTTTCAGCGATTCAGGGACAATACGTCAATGTGTTAATCATTAATCAATGGAACACCCAAACATTAACAGTGATTCAATGTCATATAATTAATATCTATATACATATCTCATGTAGAGTCTAGAAGCCGAGGCTGTCTCCAGTAAGTTGCGTACAATGGGTGAACTTTACCTTGCTATCAAGGTGAACCAATGGAGCAGGAGAATTGTGTTTGTTATACGTTTCAGCTAAGTTTGTTGATGTTTCATGACCAATCAGGACTTAGAAGTCCTGGGAGTTATGGTTTATCTACTGGTTGCTCTGTGTGCCGGGGGTGACTTGGTACCAAGGGCCAGAGTGTGATGGGAGCACTTTGCTGAACTTGCTGAAATAAAAGAGATTTTCTTTACTCACCAAACTAAGACGTCCAGACTTTTATTCTAAGTGCTTGATTTATAATTTTTCTACCACAGTAAAGGGTAGAATGGTCTCTCCGGGTCGGAGATGGGGTCCTCCCCCAAGTGGAAGAGTTTAAGTACTGTATCTCAGGGTCTTGTTTATGGTTCGAATTACAGGAGGTACTGTACCCCCCGATCAAATCCCAGACCTCCCCAAACAGACAAAAATAGCAGTTTGGGGGGGGGGGGGGTCTTAACATTTTTCTTTTGTTGTAAAAAAAAAAAAGATAATCTCACCTGGTAGGAAAAGTTTATGTAAAACTATTTCAGACACCCCTAATGTGGACCGTACTATTTTACCCACCTCGGCTCTAGAAGCAGCCAATCGGTTGCATCATTCATTCTCATTGAGTGACCTGTTCATTGTTTTTGTCTGTCATGGTACTGTTTGTCGTGTGTTGGTAAATGTAAGTAGCCAACAGAAGACTATCCTGTTGAAAATGTGTTTTTACAACCTTCATTTATTCGTTTAAGTGTTTCATCTACTAATGCAAGCTGACATCTTTATAAGTTGAATTACTTACCATTGTCCTTCTGAGGCCGGTGTTCTGTCGAGTTGAGCTACTTTGTCGAGGTAAGCTACCGTAGTGCTAATCGATAGCCCTAACCATAGCTTACCTCGACAAAGTAGCTCAACTCGACAGAACACCGGTACAGTCAACTTTAGTTACGTTAACTAGCAAGATGAGCTAAGTTCTCTATTTAAACCAGGCCTATTTGTTGAGGTAAAATCGATCATGGTCATTTTCCAAGGAGATGAATTCCCTATGTTTTCATTCTCATTTTATCACGAATAAATTGTGTCTTTCTGAAATTAATTCACCACTTAGCCTGTGTGGTTTGTTATTAAGCTAATGGTAACGCATAAGAAGGTCTAACGTTATGCTCTGAAAAAACATTACTATACTGTAAATGAAACCTATAGGGGCAACGTAAAAGAAACTAGCTAGCAAATAATAAGCCCTATTATTTGAATTTTAACAGTGGTATTTTAATAGTGGTATTGATTCTGTATTCCAAAATTTCATATTTATAGATATTTTTAGAAGCTTCATCTCATAGCCCAGATACTGTTTTGTTAAACATAGATTAGATTTTATTCACAGACACACTATGAGGACAAGGAAAGATGGAGACATCAGACACGTTTTTTGGTGGTAAAAGAAGAGTAAGTAGCTACAGAACATTACACTAAAAGTATAGGCGCAGTTTTGCAAACTTAATGTGTATGAATTAAGGAAAGTGGTGGTCAGCAGAAGGCAGGAGAGGCACAGGAGCAGGAAGATGGCAGGATCAGGACAGTGTGCAGGCAGCAGGGAGATGGCAGGATGAGAACAGAGCGCAGAACCAAGAGGTGAGTTATAAATTAGGCTGTACTTTAAGAACTACTATATCATCAATACAGATATTAGCCTGATAGGCAAATATTTATTTCTGAAGGCTGTTGGAGCTGGGGGGACTGAGAGGGCAGGAATAACACCAGACTGCTGGACCAGACCAGGCTGTTTGTAAATGTATAGGCTTATTACTTTTACTAGTATACTTCTTCTAGGATAATTCCTGGGAGTTATCAAATCCAAATTCTTTTGGACAGGGATAAGGACAATGAGATCTTCTGTATTGATTCTCATTTTGTCACATGTCCAGACCATGACCATGTTGCATACATGTTAGTAAACACCCCTAGCGCATCTTTCAGTCTTAACATCAGTAAAAACCAGAGTTGCCATCAAGCTGCGTGTTGCGACTCCTCTATATAATATCCAGGGTGCCCTGAGAGATAAAGCACCTCCTTCTAGAAATACTGGCAACACCAACACAACCCTCCACAACCTTCAGGATCTTATCGCGAAAGATCTCCCACATAACGTGAGCTTCAGCAGCCACACCAAAGTCTGTAATTTCCTCAGACAAGCTGCATGCAAACTCATTAGAAGCAGCCTAATCTCAGAGTCTGGCCAGTTCCAGCCTCATTCTCCTAGTACGTGGTAGCCTACTGGACCTAAGCTGAGCCCTCTCAGTAGCAACAGGTTTGTCCTCAGAATTCATCAACTGGCTACTTAAGTAGACCCTGCAGTTCTGTAGGAACCTCTAGTGTCTGCCCACAAGGATGTGATCAATCTCCTTCACTGCACCACCAGCATAGGGGTACCCAGTCTGACGATGCAGCTGAGGGTGCTGGAACCAGGATCCAGAGACCCGCAAACCCTGACGTTTTGCAAAGTCAAACAACATCCTTTCTTGTTGTTCCACATATAAATAATGTGACATTTGGTGGCAAAGCATCATGCTACAGGGCCCCTATATTATAGAATGGTTTACCGGCCTATGTTCGGGATACTGAATCAGGCTCAGTCTTCACATCTGAACTGGATACCTATTACTTCAACTTAGCCTATCCACAACTTAACATATTACACACTGAAACTATGGCTGCTGGTACTGCCATACATGCCATTTTTATCCACTATGCTTGTCAACACCTCGGCACCACTCCAGTCCCAATCTGCATGACCCTGTTGGCTCTCCTGCAGTTTTGACTTTCAGTTTAGGCCTTGCTTGATTTTAAAATAGTATTTCATGTAGTTTCCATGTAACAGGACGATCATGGTACTGATTTAAACAGAAATTTTCATTACATTTCATTTCATTCACAACACAGTGCAATTATTTCCATGCTGTAATTTCTATAATAGAAAAAAAACATAGATTCAGAAACAAATCATTCAAATTACTACTATGTGTAAATGCATGTGCTTTTAGCTTTTTGCACACCATGGAATTTACTATTGACACTAAACATTTAGAAAAGTGGTAAAACACACTCTCATAAATATTTTTAAAGGTTTTTATTATGAAATAACTTCTTGGGTCTGTTTCTCTTTTTCTCCATTACCTACGTTCCTCCTTGGATTGCCACCTTATCATGGGGGAGGGGTTTGCGTGCCTCAGTGACCCTGGGGGCTATGTTGTCGGGGGCAATAGCCCCTGGTAGGGTCTCCCAAGGCAAAAAGGACCCAGGGGAGGGGCCAGACAAAGAGCAATCCAAAAAAACCCTTATGACAAAGAATTCTATCAAGGTCTCGTTTCCCTTGCCCAGACTAGGGTCACTGGGGCCCCACCCTGGAGCCCGGCATGGGGGAGGGGCCCGTTTGCCAGCGCCTGGTAGCCGGGCGTGGGAGGAGTTTGGTGAGGTCACACCGGCGGGGATGAGGATTAGCACCTCTAAGTCCGAGACCACGTCACGCCACGTCGAAAGGAGCCAGTTGAGGTGGTTTGGACATCTGGTGCGGATGCCTCCTGGGCGGCTACCCGGAGAGGTTTTCCGTGCATGTCCTACAGGCCCCGGGGCAGACCCAGGACATGCTGGAGGAATTATATCTCTCGGTTGGCCTGGGAACGCCTTAGAGGGAGAGGGAGGTCTGGGTATCTCTCCTGAAGCTGCTACCCCCGTGACCCGAACTCCGGATAAGCGGAAGTTAATGGATGGATGGATGGACCTACGTTAGAAAGAAAAGCTTAGAAGACAAAAATAAAAACAGAATACACATTAACTGAATTAGACACTAGAATACACTACCTGGCCACATGGCAAACATGGAGTTGCAGAGGTACAGGAGGGCGGTAGAATATCACTCTGGTCATTTATACTTCTGGGCTTAGGAGGATTTTAACAGCTCCAGAAGTGACCCAACAGCTCCAAAGTAGCCCTGTAAAAAAATAAAAACCATTATACACATTATAAACAGTATACATTCATTATGTGGTGCTCCAAGCAAATAACTGCTTAATGAGGGAAAAAAACATGAACAACGAAATGAAAAACTGTGCATCAACAAAATGGCTGATTCTTTAGCAGCATATACAAAAAGTTCATAAGCTAGCGGCCATTAACATTAATTAGCTATTACCAAAGGTGGAAATTTCAGATCCAGAAAGTATAAATCCAGACCATGATTTTGTTTCAACCAACCAGCTGAATACTCTGTGACATTGACTCTTCATACACAATTGGTTGGTTGAAACAAAATCCAGGTCTGGATTTTTACTTTCTGGACCTGAAATTTCCACCTCTGGCTATTACAAAACATTAAGGGAGGCTTGAGGTTAAAATGACTCATACCTCATGCTGAAGAAACAGTGCTTTCAATCGTCCAGCAGACCAGTACTCCATAGAGTAGGCCAGCAACTTCATGGACAGCATGTTACCCCTCAGGAAGTTGCCCACGAACACCACTCTCTCGATGTTCTTCAGAGAATAAAGAAAGCAGCTAGCAAGCAGTTTTAAACAAATTCCCCATTTTAAAACAAAAATATACTTCTTGCCCCAGTGGTCACTGAACAGCATGAAGGAAAGGCCTTTACTACTACTGGAATTTGGGTTTTGCATCATGGGAGACATTACAGAGAAACTGCCTTATGAGACTTGCTAGACACAAAAACACAGTAAGAAATTTTTAATATCTTAACAAAACAGAGAGCAGGGCTGTTTAGTAGGGATAAGCCAGAAGTCTTTGTTCTGGAGGTATGGTTTTGCTCTACATAGTGGGAAATTTCTTTAGTAATGCGGTTCATCCCACTCTGTATCACGTATGTGAATCATATGTGAACAGAGTACACAGGCACGGTGTGTGTAATAGGGTGCGGTGAAAAAATCAAAATTTCCAATAGCAATTTCCAATAGTGCGGAAAAGTTGTCACTGGACCTCGTTATGAAACGTGCCAAATAACTTTGAAATAGGTTAATATTTTCAGGTTCCGCAACGCGATCGAAGTTTTCACCTGTCACATCAATGGGCAGTATACATTATCCATTATCTATACTCATCGATTTTCGACGTTTCATAACGAGGTCCAGTGACAACTTTTCCGCACTATAGGAAATTGCTATTGGAAATTTTGTTTTTTTCACCCCACCCTAGTGTGTAAGCTGTGACAAAGGCTTACCTCATTCAAGGCACACATCCTGCTGATGGAGCCGATGTTATTCGTGATGGTAACTAATGCTGCCCTGGCCAGGTCTTCTTTGGACACTGAATCGCGCTGCTCTTTATAAATCATGTTTCCAAAACTGAAACAAAGAGTACACAGCAATAAATAAACCCTATTTTTTTCTTCTCTGACATGTCTTGGTTAATCCTGCAGCATCAGGTATCATGCAGGTTATTGCTAATACATCTAGGTTTAAATATGACTGAGGGTTACTGAACGACAGCTGCTTTTCAGATTACTCAGCACCCAGCACCTCCAGGCATCCTTCCTTGCTCTTGTGACTTCTTACAGTATTACATTGCTTGAGCACAATTTTAAGCCTTGTATCAGGGCCGGGGTTGCAGGTCATTCTAGGCTGACTTACACTATATTATATGACCACATCCTACCTGGAGGCCACAATCCAGCCTGGGAGACCAAACCTCTCATAGTCGCCCCCATATATGTCCCGCACAAGTTTGTCTACTTGTGTGCTCTCCCCACGTGAGGCCATCTCCAGTGCTTCCTCAAACGTGGAGCAACCCGTCAGCAGACAGCACAGCCCAAGGAAAGTCCCTCCACCGAGACTGAAAGCCAGACATTAATCAAACTGTTATATCAATGTTAGCTTTAGAAGATATAAAAATTATCATCAGAGCCTAGCTCACCTTGTTCCAGAGACACGTTTGAAATTATCTCTGGAATGGACTGCGAGAATGCTGACCCCAGACCCGATGTTGACAAGAAGGAATGGGTAAGGGTTCTCCAGTGGGTAAGGTTTGAGGAAGCACTGCTCTGGATGAGTTGGATTTTCCAAGTAGAAACACTCGGAGGGTCCACTGGAGTTCATGTACAGGGCCCCACGGATGACACAATCCAACTCATCCAGTTTCACAAGCTGTAGACCAGCAATCTGAAGGGATTACGGGGAAAACAAAACTGATAATAGGATTTGTGATTTCCTCTGGAAATTTCCCCTTTTCAAAGACAAAGTGAATCGCATTACATTGTAAAAATCTGAGTCAGAAACATCAGCTGAACTCACCGTTTGGAAATCAGCCTCAAACTTGTAGGCCCCACCACCCGTGGCACAGAGTGTTTTATGGAGCCTGGAGAACTGCTTGTCACGGGTCATTCGCAGAAAGGCAGGGAGGTCTTGGGTGGGGAAACGAATGAAATGCAGGTTCCCCATTCGGCCACACAGCTCCAGACCCTTCATTTCCAGGTGGACATCCCGGATGCCGGTAGAGCCATAAGCCACATTAGAGGTCAAACAGGAGCGGATGTTTCTAAGGTTTTCCGTTTCTTCCTGTTCCTCCTCTGTTGTGATGTCCTTTGGTTCGAAGTAGACTAGTTTCGCAAGGGTCCCACCAATGTCCATTCCGAACCAGGGAAAGGCTTTAGCAAGGAAAAAAAGGGAAGTAATTACTTTCCTGTTTGATATTCATAAATCTGAAGATCAACAATTACTACCAGAATAACTAAAGACGATCAAAGAATTTATCCATCCATCCATTGGATAGCTTACTTATCTACTTATTGGTCCGGACCAGCATCTCTTACATTACATAAAAATGGGAAACCTGGGAAATAACATGAGAAAGGCCTTTGGATGGGAGTGGTGGGGACACTTACGTGGCTTGTTCAACCTTGGCGGCTCCGCTGTGTGTCCGGCAGGGATGGGCGATGTGCAGGGTTTGGTCGGCTCCTCTGGTTCCCTGGGCACTGCCATTGTTAAGTGTAAGTGATATGTTACTAAACATATATTTAATCAAAACAAATTATTATTGTTTTAAGTGTTGATCTGTGGACATACTATTTATTACTCTTTCAAGGATATAGGGCATACGTGTGTAAAAATGTGGTTTTTTTTTTAATCTAATGCGAAATGTATATATAGTAGTACCTCAGTTCTCGAACTCACTAAAACTTGAATTTCTTGAAAGTCGAACAAACCAGTTTGACCTAGAACTTAAATATCTGACTATCTGAATATCAGAAGTCGAACCGTGAACGCTGACCTAATATAAATTGTACATGCCAGGAAATGAGTCATACCACAATGCAATTCTTACTTGAATGCCTTCTTCACAGACTGGACGATTAACCAAATAAAGCAGCGCAACATTACAGTAACTAACAATAAATAAACCACTAACTTACGTGTATTATTAGAGAATTCATGTCATTTATTTAAACTTTATTTTACCAGGTAAATTAACTGAAAACCAGTTCTCACAGCTTTACGTGATATTCGGGAGAAATAGCAGATTACGCATTGGAACTGCCTGAGATACAAACGGCATGCGTGTAACTAAACTCTCCAGCCAATAAGGGCACAGGTGTGTCGTCACGGAGGCGGTTCCAGTTTGTGCAGCCGGGTGAGAGGTCGCAATGCATTACGTCAGGATCCGAATACGTTGCTTTAAGCCAGCGCTGTAAGCCAGTCGAACGCACCCAATGACCGGACTGGGGAAACAAACTGAAACGCGGACTTAACACAGAGGACTAATGACAACAATCAGAAACAGCTGATCACATGGGGATCCCACACGAGGTTAACGAGGGGGCGTGGCACACGGAAGGAGCGGACGATCGGGGCAGGACAGGGGTAATGTTGGGATAAGATCTTTATCGTTTTGGAAGCCATTAAGAAAAAAATGCTCTTCTTGTTTTATCCTGTTCATTTTGTGTTTAAAAGCTAAAAAAAAATACGGGAACCAATTAATTGGTTTTCCATTATTTCTTATGGGAAAAATTCGATCAGAACTCGAACTTTTTAGGATTCGATCCGGAGTCCGGAACGGATTAAGTTCGAAAACCGAGGTACCACTGTATATTACACATATAGACTATAAGTATCAAGGTACCTTCCTGTAGCTCCACCCTTTTACTGAGTCGCCGCACAAGGTACGCTGTACCGGCTGCCGCAAGCACCACTCCGGTTGCGCAGAGCAAATGGCGCGGCTGGAAATAACGAAATAAACTGGCCATCGCTATCACTTGCTGCTTCCTCCAGGAACTACTAAAAGGAAATGAGAATCGTCTGCCCGGGTTCTAGAACATATGTTATGTTAACAACCTCACTGCAACGTAGACGGGAAAAATACGTCATCGGGGGCGGAGGTTATGGAAGGCCGTCATGGCCGAAGCGTCCTTTCGTCTAGAAGCAGATCGTTTCACGCCTGCAGACTGGCAATGTTAGGCAATGCACGCGAATGCGGACATAAAAAGACGGCAATAATTCACACGTTAATGTGAACTGTGTGTTCACCTGGTCAGACTGCAGTTTGATGTGCTTAGTGAAGCTGCACTTATATCGTACCCTATATAATGTGCGTCGGGAGTGGATCTTTTATTTTATAGTAACCTATTCCACATTAATTTCCCTAAACTGACAGACAACCACCAACACATTGTACAGTGTATCCACTCATGATTTCCTTATATTGGGTTGACGTGATTACAAATACAGACCAGCAGACAGCACGTTATACTAACTATGAATTGACTGATGTGATATAAACTTGACTCCTTGTGTCTACTAGGACCATTCCTATGCGCTGCCTACATCTCTTGAAAATCTAAGGACTAGACTCAATGAAATCTTATCTAGGGTGGAGAGCATGGAAAGAGAAAAGAGAAACGCTAAGGATCGAGAACGGAGAGCAAAGAACAGAGTATGTGGTCTTCTGCAAAATTTGAGGGAGAAGAACCTCATTAATGAAGGGCTGAAAGAGAGGCTGGATTTATACTCAGGTAGAATAGAAATAAAATACAAATATGGAGAAAGCGGTATGTACTTAAGGGTAAAATTCCAAAAGCCATCCTAATTATTATTTCAAAGGGAGTTTCTAATTTGTGTGTGCTAACTGAATTTTAGCTCTTCCAGTGCATCTCCTGTCCAAACAGAGCCATGAGTATACAAAAGATCAGAAAGAGTTTGCCCTCAGTCTCCACCTACATGGTCCCAAAGCCTACAATTATCTCAGAGAGTCTCTCCATCTGAATTTCCCACATCCACATACATTGCAAAGGTATTCATCCATTTGATGTATTCTTTCTAAGCTTTTATTTTTATCCCTTAATCATGACATGTAAAAGGTGGTGTAGTTAATCAATACCATAAATAAATAATGATGCATAATAAATTTTAAGTGAATCCTCATCATGTGATCAAATTGTTGCTTATGGTTATCGCCCACAGTGATTATTAATTGGTCGAAAAAATCCTGAATTGGGCATTTGGATTAAACTGGATTTTTTCATTATACCAAGTTCTTTTAGATGCCAACCCTGGACTCAACATGATGAAGATCCGGCTAAATATAGACGCGTGAGTCTTCTATTGGATGCCATGACCATCAAAAAACATGTCCAATATGATCCACATACCTAGGAAATGTCTGGCTTTGTGGATATGGGGGATGGAGTGAATGAAATGGATGTGGCCACACAGGCTCTTGTTTTTATGGTGGTTGGCCTATAAGGCCATTGGAAGGCTCCAACTGCATACTACCTGATCAACTCCCTGTTGCCAGAGACACAGAAGGTGCTACTCGTTCATGCATTGGAGGAACTGCATGAGCATGGGATGACAGTGGTGTCTGTTACAATGGATGGACATGCCTCCAATGTCAGCATGTGTAACCAGCTTGGATGCCGGCTGAAGGTCAACCCTGGTGAACCGTTAAAAACTTTTTTTGCACATCCAGTGACTGGTGCAAAGGTGTTTGTGACGATGGATCCTTGCCACATCTTGAACTTGGCACAAAATATGTTGCAGCCCAATAAGCAGCACCACTAGCCAGATCAACTGGACATACATAGTTAATCTGAATGATGTCCAAGCAAAAGAAGGGCTGCATGCTGCCATCAAAATCACAGACAAGCATGTGAATTTTGATTCACAGAAAATGAAGGTGTCCGTGGCTGCATAAACACTGAGTCGCTCTGTGACAGTAGCTCAGCGCACATTGAGGGACCTCGGCTATTCACAGTTTCAACACTGAAGCAGCAGCCGAATTCATTGAGGTAATGTTACATGCAAAGTTTAATAACCATGAAGCAAATAGTGAAAAACATTGATGCTATATTTTAGTAATTAGCTAATGATACATGGAAACATGTTATTTATGCTAATGATTCAGATTCCTCCTGTTATAATACATATATTTGCTTTTAGGTGATTGACAGGCTCTTTGACATCATGAACAGTTGCAATCCCCATGCCAAAGGTTTCAAAACTCCACTGAGCTGTTTGAATTGGGCAGAGAGAGTAGAGTTTTTGTTGTGAGGCAGGAACTACTTGATGAGTTTGGTGATGAAAGATGGCACACCCCTTCATTGATCAAAGAGGTTTTAGGAAATAGTGAAGCTTTTCTTTTCATGAGGAGTTCATAAGTTCATGACATCAAGTTCATATGATGTTATTTCAAGGCTGGGAGAAATGGATTTTTTTTTTTTGACCAAAATATTCAAAGAATATTGTAGAGATGGCTATTGATGATTTCATTTATGTTCATACAGTACCAGTCAAAAGTTTAGGCGTGCAACTCGTGTTTATTTAAATTTATTTTATTTTTTTTTAATTTAACTTTAACTATAACAAAGTATGTTTCAAAACAGCCAACAAGTCCTCAACACATATAAGAACTCTTTTAGGACTACTGGAAGGAATTCCTTTTCTTTAACTTTGTGTACACTTATTTTGTTTACTTCATAACCCCATCTGTGTTATGTTGTAGTTTTAGTCATAAAAAGAGCTCCATAAAGCATAATTGTCTAAACTTTTGACTCGTATTACATTACTAATCCTACTCTGTTTTCTTTTCCTGCATGCTGCATCATTAGTTCATATGATGCTCTGTTCTCTGCTTCTAATGTTGTTGCAGTCTGCTGTTTTTTTGTTTTGTTTTGTTTGTTTTTCCAGTTCTTGGAGGTGTCATACTGGCAGTGTGGCATCATCACACCTACAGTATGCCATATGTATGGCGGTGTTCATATTTTCAACCTTGGCCATATCTGTTTTATTTTTTCTAGTTGTCTTATATCACGCTCTCTTGAAGTATCTTGGTTTACAGTAATAATATTGACAAAACATTTTGTTTTGAAGGTACCTATCTGTTGTGGGGTTCATCATCAACATTGACACCCTGATGATTCCAGAACTGCTTCAGTGTCAGCGATACATCTGCACCTATCGTTTCAGTCAAGACCACTTAGAGCTCCTATTTAATTCAATCAGGGCATCGGGTAGGTATTTTAGAATTTAGGTTTATTTATTTAACCACACACCATTTTGTGTGTATGTATGTATGTATATCTGTCTGTTTCCATAAAGGTTTCCATAAGACTATTTGTTTGCCATGGTACCTAGTTGTGGCCAGTCACAGCTATCCTGTGTTACCATGGTAATTGCATTGTCTTTATAATATCCTCAGACTGACAGCTATGATCAACTTTGTGGGGACAAACAGACATGCATGTAAATCTCTTACTTTGTACAATTTATGAAGCCAAATTGTTACTAGCAGTGCAGTTTTTTTTCTTTCTCAAGAAATTCATCTGAAAAAGAGTAAAGATCTGTAAAAGTGGTGCATGTGTGTTTTCGGGGGCTGGAATTACAACCCTTCAGCTAGTCGGTTCCGGGCCATTTTCCATCGTCTCATGGTTCGTTGTGGTGCCTCTCCAAGCACATCTGGAAACGTGGCAGCACAGGATGAGACTGTCTCCCTTTCTGCTGTTGAGATGTTTTCTACACCAGTAGCAGCAGCAGAAGAAGATCTCCTTTTGCAAACATCCTTGCAAATGTGTGTGACCATAGCTACTTACCAACACGCTTAGGTGGCATCGTGGAAAATGCCCTTGTTTACATCTCAGGGTTTGTCGTTCGACAGATCTTGAGAAAGCTGTCCTGTGATGTGTGCCGTGCTAGTTTGGTAACAGATGCTGTACCGGCATCATATGATCAAAGCTACCACTTGCTCACATTAAAAAACAATGGAGGTTTGATGACTCCTTCTGAGGGTACAGTCAAGGTGGTCAAAGTAGCTGAGCGTGTTATCCGACAGTCGACATTAGGGCAAGCTGTCAGTGTATTTTTGATCAGTTTGTTCGGGCTGAGATTGGTTCAGATGATGTGTTTTTTCTCAAGAAGCACATTCAGGAAACACAGTTTGAAATTGACAACCATCATTTTATGCTCATGTCTTTAGTTGTGTCTGTCTTCCACAAACTAAGGCTGCACCATATTCCAGTGGAAGTCTTACTATTTTGACTTTCAGACAATGGTCAAGTTTTTGTCTGAATAATTGCCATTATTAGTGTATAAACGGATATAAGTAATTGTAGTTAAACGATTCACCAAAATCTGTTGTATGTTAACAATGCTGTTTTTCATCAGAAAACCCGGTTTCCACGTCCACCTGTATTAGTTTAAATGGCACTTCTGCCACTCGCAATATGACGGACGCACTGACGTATCGTGTAGACTGGGCTGTGGCTGCCCGATCTGTGATCCTGGTCCGATCTGCGGACGCATGTGTGGAAGTAAAACTGGACATTAGTAGGCCTGTGAGGGGAGGCATATTGGGTCTGTTATGTCTTAGGCCTTAAGCAAGAAAAGATTGTTTTGAATACTGTATGACCTTACTTTGTGATAGCTGCCTGCAGTTGGTTCCACAGACCCTGAAGAGAGATCGGACCTTGGAGAGGCAGACAGTGGAGCAAAGAGGGGGAGAAACCACCTGCAGGAAGAGACTCGAAGCCGCCCCAACTGGTGCACAAAGAATTATAGCTTAATAAAGTAGTTGCAGTAGACAATATATATTATGTTACGCAATTGGAAATGTATAAGTAATCATGTTAATCATACTAATGTTAATCATACTAATCATATGTTAACCATGTATTTGCAGTGATTCAGGGACAATACATCAATGTGTTAATTATTAATCAATGGAACACCCAAACATTAACAGTGATTCAATGTCATTTAATTAATATCTATATACATATCTCAAGTAGAGTCTAGAAGCCGAAATTGCGTAAAATGGGTGAACTTTACCTTGCTACCAAGGTGAACCAATGGAGCAGCAGAATTGTGTTTGTTATACGTTTCAGCTGAGTTTGTTGGTGTTTTGTGACCAATCAGGACCTAGCAGTCCTGGGAGTTATGGTTTATCAACTGGTTGCTCTGTGTGCTGGGTGTGACTTGGTAAAGAGTGCCAGAGTGTGATGGGAGCACTTTGCTGAAATCACTGGAATAAAAGAGATTCTCTTTACTCACCAAACTAAGAGGTCCAGACTTTTATTCTAAGTGCCTCTCTGTTATCAGAGAGGTTGATTTATATCATTTTTCTACCACACATGCGCACACTGGTGCCCGATCTGCGAAGGCATGCGCACACTGGTTTTCCATGTATGTCACTACTTGATCTGTATACTGACTGCCTGGCCGATAGGCGAGCACATACTGTACGCAATGCACTGATGACTGCGAACGCTGCGCAATGCACTGACTATCGTGAAATGTCTACCTGATTATGTTTTGACATTACAAAACAACGTTACATATTTGACAGATCATCATACAGTAATTGGTAATCATTGCTTTACTCACAACTATGTGCAGGCAATAATGCATTTGTAGAAAAATGGAATGCAGTAGAATGTCTTATTCTAAGCAAGTGTATGCTACAATTTCTGCTCAGAAATATTGAATACCACTAATAGTTAGTTGTTGGAATACATATAAGTAAATGAATCAGATAAATATTCACCTAAAATAACTGCAATATTCCTAATAAACAGACTGAAAAGTGGATGTTGATCCTTATGTGTCTTCAATATTTAAATACTGTTCATAGTGTTTTGTATGCTGTGTATATTTAACTAACAATACATTTCCCATATATTTTGTCTTACACCAAGTGTCCATGCTTAAAAGACTCACTACGTCCGGACTGCTTCTTAGAATCTTGGGTCCTCTCACATTTTCTTTGCTGTATTTAATCTGTGGGGAACTGTGGCCTCCCTAAATGTGCTTATTATGTTTTGAGAAGTTATCAAGACCTTCATAGTGTAAGCAAAACAAAATTATCACAGTGTCAACCTGAAATGGTGCATTGTACAGTATGTAGCTCAGATCTATATAAGGAATGAAACAATGACAGAAGAAATACTAGAAATGCAAATCTAAGCAATACAAGAACATAATAAAATATTAGGTGTGCAGATAGCATTAGCAGTGGTAAGTTCAAGATCAATTTGTCTTCCGGTTGTGTGCAACTCATTTATTGTGGAAAGTGAAGAATAAGTGAAGAGCAAAAACACTATGAGGGTAGTCAGTACTTGCTTTATATATAAATTATTTATTGCAAATTGTGTAAAGTAAAAATTCTCTTTTGAGAAAAGAAAAAAAACACTTAGATAAGTGAAAAGCAATAATAAAAATGTACAGTCCTACAGCAGACCGTCCTTTTTCATTTGACAGGTTATTCTCTGGTCAAAGTCTTCAATCTCACTAGAACAGACAAAAAAGTACACAGTTAACAATGTTACATGCACCATTTAACCTTGCAGGTGTTTTCCTGCAACTCTTACCTTCTGCTGTGCTGAAGACCAGCAAGGAACAAGTTCTCTGCTTTCTGTGTGGACACACCTGTCAGCTGAGCTAGAGCACAGACGATGGACTAAACTAAACAAACAAAAGTACATTATGAAACACTGTTGTACTAAAATCATGTAAGGTTGACATTGTATTTCAATAAAAGAACTAATAAGCCATTAAAAGCAAATATAGTACAAGATACATTTGGTTATTTTTTATTACTTGTAATGAAGCGTTTGTTGCCTGTTTGTTCATTCAAGAGCCCTATATCCCCTTCACATCGCCTTAACATATTGACAATCTATAAATCAAAGAGCTAGCAGGATATTTTTTGTTCATAAACATTCACCTTCTCTTTTTAAGTGCAGTGCATGTCGAGGCTGATTCATTGAACCTCCACAACAAAGATATAAGCCTATGCATCATTTATTTTTGTCTTCATTTTGAGACTTGTTTGCAATAATGCAAATGTCTATACTGAATTGTTATGCTGTGTGTATATATATATATATATAAGGAAACCCTGTATTTGCAGTTCGTTTTGGAAACACTGGTAGCTTTTACTTAAAATTAAACATTTAGCCCACAGCGTGTTTGTGTGTGTGTGTGTGTGTGTCCCGACAAGAAAGCATGAGAAGGCTTCCCTTGTTCAGTTTCAGTGTCACCAGTTCCCTTTGACGCCACATCTGGCACAGGAGCCAGACAGGAGGCATGCCACTTCTTACCATCTTCCAAAAGGTAAGTATAAGAGCCAACCTTCTCTTTCACCTCCACAGGAGGAGTGAACTTTGGGTGTGCTTTCATCACATGCATTGGTTTTTTAATCCGCACTCTATCCCCTTTTTTGAAAGAAGTAGGACGAACATGACGTGAGTGATCAAAGCGCAATTTCATGTCTTCCTGCCGTGCCAGTACACGCTTCCGAAGTTGTGAAGGATCAAGAACAGCAGATGGAGGAGCCAGAACATCCAAACTAGTACGCATCTTCCGGCCGTGGAGCAACTCAAAAGGAGACACACCAGTGATAGCATGAGGTGTAGCTCTATAAACTTGTAGGAAGTCAGTAACAGTTACCTTCCACGAGGCGGACTGGAGAATAGCAGACTGAATCGTACTCTTAAGCACTCTATGAAAGCGCTCAACGGCTCCATTCGCAGAAGGGTGGTAATTTGCAGTTCGAACATGCGCAATATTTCTTCCCTTCAAGAATGCAGCGAATTCTGGTGAAGTAAATTGAGGACCATTATCACTCACAATGGTCGTTGGATTACCATGCCGACTGAAGACAGTAGTCAGAAATGAAGTAACCTGTTTGGTAGTTATAGATGCAGTAAAAGCGACCTCAGGCCACTTACTATAATAGTCCGTGAGCGTAATAGCATACCGACAGTCCCAGACAGCTGTCTCAAAAGGGCCTACGATGTCAATTGCCAACTTCTCCCAAGGTGCAGAAGGCAATGGCACAGGCTGCAGTGGAACCTGAGAAACCTTAGCGGTCTTATCCAATGAAAGGCACAATTGACAAGCAGCGATTTTGTCCATGACATTTATGTCCATTTTTGGCCACCAGTAGATGTCTCTCAAGCGTTGTTTCGTTCGCACTATTCCCTGATGGCCTTCATGTGCAATATGAACCAGAGAATCACGCAATGCTCCTGGAACTATCAGACGAGCACCCCTGAAGACAAAGTCAGCTTGAACACTGAGCTCAGCTCTGAGTTTGTAGTATGGTTGCAGAACAGGATCCAGAGCAGAAAGCGAAGCAGGCCAGCTACGGCTGATTTGCATGCGTAATGCAGAGAGCTCAGGGCAGGATGCAGAGGCAGTAGCAAACTCTTCCTTGGATATAGCAGTTAGGGCTGTAGACACCAGAGTGACAAATTCGGGTTCAGCATCTGATGTTGTATCTGAAACAAAAGGCAGAGGCAAGCGAGACAAACAATCTGCAGTGTAGTTTTCAGATCCAGCCCGGTACTCAACTGAATAGTCAAAACATAGTAATCGAGCGGCCCATCGTGCTATTCGCATGCCAGCACAATCAGTTCCTTTTGTGGTCAGCAGTGTGGTCAGGGCCTGATGATCAGTCCGTAGAATAAATCTGCGGCCCCATAAGTATGTCCTCCACTTCTCGACTGCCCACACACAAGCCAAGGCCTCCTTTTCCACAGTGGAGTATTTCTGTTCTGCAGTCGAAAGTGTTCTGGAAGCAAAAGCGATAGATCCTGATGGACAGGAGCGCACTATTTGCGAAAAGACAGCACCCAGTCCATAAGCAGACGCATCGGTGGAAATGACCACCTGCCACTCAGGATGAAACAGTGCGAGAGCAGGACTATTAACAAGCAACTTCTTTACTTCTGTTAAGCTGTTTTGCGCATCTTCAGACCAGCAGAACCCATTCTCAGCCTTTAGGCATGCACGTAGAGGCACCACCACCGAAGCAAAATTTGGAATGAATTTATTATACCAAGATAAAAGTCCTATCAATGAACGCAATTGAACAGCATCAGATGGCACAGGCGCATCGAGTATCGCAGACAGATGCTCTTGATCCACCTGAATACCCTGCGCAGTCACCTTGTGGCCCAAAAACTTCAAGCTCTGTTTTCTGAATTGACATTTTGAGTTGTTCAGCTGCAGTCCAGCATCCCTCAGGCGCTGTAGCACTTTCTGTATTGCAAGGTCATGCTCCTGTACAGTACGTCCCCAGACTATGATGTCATCAAGGTAATTTGCAACATTTTGAAGTCCGTCCAGGATTATTGCCATCATTTTTTGAAAAGCAGCAGGAGCCAAAGCCAAACCATACGGCACCCGTTTGAACCTGAAGAGTCCTTTGTGCGTAATGAACGCAGTGAGGTCACGGCTGTCCTCATGAAGAGGCACTTGATGATACGCACTCTCTAAATCAATGGTTGAAAAGGTATCGCAAGTAGTAGCTAAGTCCCTTAAAGCAGCAATGTATTGCACAACTGTCTCGTCGTGAGCTTGCACACGTTTCCTGAAAGCATGCCTTTCCACCACCACATTTCTTTTTGGCAGAAAATGTTCTTCCAGCGCCTTAATGGCATGTTCCAGATTGTCACCGGTAGCAGGTAAGGTATAAAACAGTCTCTGACCTTCAGTTCCAAGACAGTGAAGAAGTAAAGCCCTTTTCCTAGGTTCCGGCCAGGATTCCCCTGTAGCATTAATAACGAGCAAGTAGTTCCGAAACACTTTTAGCCATGTTGCAAGCGGTACCACGGGCTCACCGGGACACGGCAGAAAGGGAGTCGGAAAGGGAGCACTCACTGACGCCATCTGCGAAGATTCATGCGAACATCCTCGTCGCCAATTTGTTATGTCTTGTATAAGGAATGAGACTTGTAAGATTTCTTAATTAAGTTTAATTAACATGTGCCAGATGCACTCGAACAGAACACACGTGCACATTGCAGTAACCTTTCTTCTTCTCCTCCTTTTCCTCTCGCTCTATATCTAGTACCACTGTTAAGTAGCGACATCTAATGGTACATTATAGTAACAACACCACAAGATTTGTGTATCCAACTGGGTTTAGCTTCTCAAATGATCTCTTAAGGAAAAAAATGCATGAAATTTAGTTTAGTTGTGGATTTTCTTCATATGTGGAAATGTATTTTTTACATGTTAAGAAATAGAAATCACATAAAATTCTATATATATATATATATATACATACACAGGAATAAATAAGTGATAAAATGTCAGAATGCAGAAATAAACAAATATGTGGATAAAAACAGAAATGTAGAAAAAGAGAAATTGATAAGTGTAGAGCTAATTATGGCATTTTCAGGGTTGCCTACTCTCACCCATCTGGCATGACACTCGCTTTCAGACTCTCACACTCACAAAGGAAATCTTTCAGCAAATCAATTTTATTCCATTATTAACCTAAAGTGAGTTATATCAAAAACATTGGGGTAGTTTGCAAACTCTTCTGACTGTTTACAGGGTAATTGAACTGTTACATACATGGAAATGCATGTGCATGTGTGTGTAGATTTGCCTTCAATCGGGGGTTTGTTCCTGCCATGTTATATGCACAGTCATCATTAATGTCATTAGGTTCTCCCTCCCTCCAGTAACTGAACAACAAACAAGAATACACAACATTAATAACAATCATAATCATTATCATCAAACAAAGGTGATTCGTCATTTTACCAAAGACCACACACACGTTATTAAATAAGAATGTCTCAAATCAGCAGTTGCATATTTGTATAAGTTACTGAGGGATTTACTGCTGCTTATCATTATTTTGGTCATGTTACCCATTTTAAGGGGGTGCTGTGTGGCTCTGTGGGTTAGGCCTAGTGATTTCACTGTTGGGTCCTTTCAGCAAGACCCTTAACCGTAATTAATATGATGACTGGCCGACCCTGCTTTCTCAGCTGTATGTCACTTTAAACAAGACATCTACTAAATAAATAAATGTAAATACAAAATGAATAGGAGAAGCATACTACAACTCTGCTGCATGAGCATCACTGCATCTCCTTCTCTATGTCTATAATGATGTTACATATATAACCTCTCTTACCTTGTGGTCAGTGGTGTCCCATCCACCCATTTTCAGGTTCCTTCAAGTTCTCTGTCTATCAGACCGATCCAGGCCTCCGTATGAAGAATAATGTCCCTGAGTGGAATAATAAATCATCAAAACATTAACTTAAATTGTCTACAATCATTGCATTTTCTTAAAGTAGAACAGAATCAGGTGAGGAGAGTTATAAAGTGTACAGGTCAATCCTTTCATTATTTCTCTTTCCTCTCTAATATTATTTTCTGGAGTAGGAGAAAATCAAGAGGAAATGTTTAAATGTTGATTTAAGGAACTCATCCTGCAACCTTCTCTCCTGCATCAAAATGGAGAACAACTTCTCCATCCTGCGCTGCTTGCTGTACTGCATGGAGAAGAATCCTGTCCTTCACACTCTTCCACCATTCGGCCACGGAGGGGAAGGTAGGTTTGTCCTTCTGCCACTCGGAGAAGTGATCTAAAAAAAGGTGCCTAAAATCGCTCTCCTCCGGGATCTGCAGGTTCATTTTCCAATAGCCGCCCCCATATACAGGGGCGTCTATGGAGACAGTGGCCTCCACTGCCAAGTGGTCAGTGGGCCACTGTGGGGAGAGGGACACCTTTTTAAAAACAACGGGGGGTGAAGCTAAAATGTAGTCAATGTGACTGCTAGCTCTGCGACTATTATGCCAGGTGATGCCCGGCATGCCGGGGTTTCATGTTTTAAAACCGTCAGCAAGTTTAAGGAACGAATAAAATGGCGAAAATGCCCTGAGCTGACATCCTCTCTACCTTCCAACAAGATGTTAGAAACCAGCTATTTAAAAACAATACAATCCTACTGCCCCCCCAGTCAACCTCGAAAGGTCCCCCAGTTCCAACTCCGCCAACTACTCTTGATCATTAGCAGAGTCCTGAAGTCTGCTGAACTCTTGTCCTTCTATGTCATACACCAGGTGGGGGGCCTGTAGCATTGGGGAGGGGGGACACTCGCGGCCTTGGTCCCCAGTCACCTCTGGGGCTGTATGCAGGTTGGGCCTCCCTTCAGCTAGTCTTCCTCCTCCGCGGGGATGCCCCACTCCTCCTCCTCCTGCTGATGCCTGGAGCCAGGCTTGGCTGTAAGGACTTACTTGGAGACCCCTCAGGCATTGTCACCTCAATCAACGGGGCCTCCTTCTCCTAGACCAGGGCTTTTCCTTCTGCCCCCATCGCCACCTGTTCCTGCTCCAGAATGGGGGCTTGAGCACCCCTGCCACTCTCCTTGCTGACAAAATCCCTACAAGAAGGCAATGGCTAGCCCCATGGCAACGGTGGTCAGGCCACCTTCAGGTCATGCATTAAGTTCAACGTGTCCTCCTCTAAAAAACCCTAATGCAAAAAATCCCTGCAAAAAAGCACTGATAAGAACAACTGCACTTGATCTTAGCCAAAAGGCCAAGGAGCAATACCCACTACGGTGGGGTGAAAAAAATCTAAATTTCTAATAGCAATTTCCAATAGTGCGGAAAAGTTGTCACTGGACCTCGTTATTAAACGTGCAAAATATCTTTGAAATAGGTTAATATTTTCAGGTTCTGCAACGTGATCTAAGTTTTCACCTGTCTCATCAATGCGCAGATCCACGCTTTGTATCATCCATATCATAACGTAATGTAAATTGTTACAATTTAATACAAGAACCTAACAATCAATCAGTGACAATGAGTAAGTGGGAAACGACTCATTCAGAAACGTGGCGCTCAGGAGCATGTTTACACTGACATACTGGCAATACACACTATCCATTATCTATACCACAGGAGCATGTTTACACTGACATACTGGCAATACACACTATCCATTATCTATACCGCTTTATCCATCTGGGTCTTACCAAAAATATTAGGACACCGCACCAAATCATTGAATTCGGGTGTCCCAATATTTTTGGTAATATAGTGTATCTAGCCATTTTGACTGTCATGCTTAATACTTTTCATTCTGGTGGCACTGAGGAACAATTTTACATTGCATTTTGATATGGATGATACGTAACATGGATCTGTGCATTGATACCCAGTAAAAATCTGCGTTACCTGAATGTTGGGATTTTGTTGTGATTATCCTGTTAAGTAACATTCTCTTGATAAAATGGCATATTCATTATCCAAAATACACCAATGGTAGCATATTAATCTTGTTTTAAGCGTTTTCATAAAACTTCATTTGGTAGAAGATTTTTTGAAATAAGAATAATGACACACTTTGCTCAGTATTGAAACATTGTCTCTAAATAAACTGTCCTTAAAATCATCGATCCTTAATGCAAACTGCAATGCTTATAATAAGACATTTATTAAAACCAAGTGGTTGAATAAAAAACACAATCAGTAGGGTAATAAACTGTTTTATTAGAGACATGGAACACTTGCTCATAAAGTAATTACATTCCAGTAATGCAGATAAAGACAAGTATGGCAGTGTCATAGACTGTAACTAAATGTGTTTCTGTAATTTAAAGATTACAGTTCAATTTGCACAGTTCTGGAAGTTACAGTTCAATTTGCACTTGGTTTAACAGAGAACATACTGGAGCTTTAAAACTGGGCCATGTTCCTAAACAAGTTAGGTTGTTTTCATTTTTAACAAACAATCAGTACCTGCTGGTTGAAATTAACCTTTTTCAAGTGGGAAAACCACACTTCTCACGTATTAAAAACAAGTCACGTACATAAAATACATTAACTAAATTAGAATTTTATTGTAACAATATCAAATAATAATCACAAAATCAAAATGAATTACGAGATGTTGTTACATTGCTGCAGGTGACGACACTGAACGCAACTCAAAGCATTACGCACATCTGAATATGTTCGTCGGAGACTTGCACTCAGGGCCAGTAATGGATGACACTGCAGTTGTGACCCGCTGGGCCGGCTACTTTGAGCAGTTGTTTAAAGCTGACCCTCCGCTCAGCTGTGAACCACCCAATCTCACTGAGATCGCATGGGTGATGAATCAGCTGGAGGTAGGGAAGGCCACAGGAGACGCCTTCCAGACATGACGTTTTAGTGGATTTCATTTAAATTTTCTGGAAGAAAAAGGCCGCTCACATTTCTTTTCCCGGTTTATGCTCCTCAGTCTGGCAGCGTCCCCTCCTCCGCCATCACAATTTCTTCCCGCCGCTCTCGTCTCAGCGCTAAGCTATAGAGTTTCATTTATTATTTTTAATACCTATTCAAACCAGCTGACATAATTTACTAGGACACACAATTTACCTTGATTTCGGCTTGCCCAAATATTTCTACTCAGGATTAGTTTGATTATGTCATTCTTCATTTAATGGGCATGTGTCAGTGTCTTGTTTCCTCATGAGTACCTTGCCCAAGAAATTACTCACCCAAAAGCTACTGCTAGGCCGCAGCAGCCAGCCAGACCCAAAACAATCACTGCAGCAACAAATGCAGCAAGCAGGTCTTTGGGAAGTTCAGGAGGGAGGCTGCCGCTGTCGTCGGGAGGAAGCGTGGGCACAGGTGTGGTGGGGGCTGAAGGTTTGACTGAGAAGAAACAGAGGGGACACTACTGTTGGACAACCACTGCTTTAAAACTGGGCCAGATGCAGTTTCAATGTAAACAGGATGGAAACCTCACCAGTCAGCCGGTATTTCAAGCTGGTCAAAACCTTGTTCTTGCTATCCAGTAAACGGCACTGGTACACTCCTTGCTCATCCAAGTTTATGTTATTTAGCACCACACTTGAAGAAGAGGTTGCTGAAAACACCATAAACTTGCCGGCAGGATTTGAGTACTGAGAGACATAAAACAATAAATAAGAAAAACACTAGCAAACCTCGACAGCCCGATGTGCCCATACATTTCAGTAATACTGGTTTGCTAAATGTTTTTATTCAACCAATGTATCTGCACCTTACGTTTTTATTGTCAGCCAACTTGTTCTTAAGTTCTATTTCACACAGATAGACACACACACAAATGGATGATATAAGAAAGACACAGTGATCATTTATTGTGAGTCTTACCCGGGAGAACTGATAGACCTTGTCTCCCTCCACCAAATTGTGCCAGGGAAAAGAGCAGTCCAGGACTGCAGAGCTTCCCTCCTCGGCTTCCAGGTGGCGCTCTGACCAAGGTGGAGAAAGAAAAATTAATACTACCCTGCTGGTGATGTGCGGTAGCAAACAAAAAAGAGGAGCAGAGCAGAAAGGAAGACATACTGTGCATTTGTGTATACAGATATGGACAGACAGACAGATGGATGGATGGAGAAGTGTCACAATCACTCACCACCACAGGTACTCCGGTCGGGTGGAGAGGGGCAGGTGCGTATCTCAGAGGCACAGGTGTAACAATTGATTACTCTCTGATACAGCAACCCTGAATGGGGGGGGTGGGAGAGAATCACAGGGAAGAAAATATCCAGACATAGGAAGAAAAAAATGACAGCTTTGAATACCTATGGAGCTCTTCTCTTATTGAAGCAAGATTCACAAGTACAGTCTGTCACACATATAGGGAAAACAGATAGCATAAAGCCTTTGCTGAATGAAAAAGATAATTAAAAAAGCCTTACGTACCACATTTGTTTGGGCAAAGACCTGCAAGAAAACCAACAGGAAGTAATGCATATGTCATTTCCAGCTGACACTAACAGATTGCAAACCGTTATTTATAACATGAGAGCAAAAGTCTGTACCTGTATGGACAAAGGTTTCTAGATTCTCCTGTAAAATTCTTCTCCCTTTGTCCATCATGTCTTTGGTGACATTCTCTCGGTCTTGTTCTGGGCAGAGAAAATTCTTTATTGTTAGCATGTCCATGTACAAGTACACAGTGCATTGACATCTGGTTTCCCTTGGGTCCCCTATGGTGCTACACACAAATACAAACACAATAAATGCATGTATGACATCAACAACACAATACAATATAAATAGTGGACAAAACTATGTTTGATTTTGTGCATGTATGCAGTATGGTGAAAATGTGCAGTGTGGTGCATATATTTGTTTCGCTGCCACAAATTCCCACATGCGCATGTGTTTGAAGAAGCTCCAGAGAAGCATCATACATGCGGGCTGGGGTGCAGTAAGGGCATTAATAACTCCACAATAGGCTGCTGTGTGACTAGTGAACTGTCTTACCAGTATGGAGAGAAACGTCATGAAGAAGCATATCGATCTCTGTCCGATATTCCTTACTTGCCCTGGACAGTGTGGTGGCATCTTGGACAAATGTAATAGGTCAGACACCATTAGTTATTGTACCACCAGTGCAAAACCAAGCCCAGATACGAGTCATTTATATTTTACAGATGATGAAAAAACATAGTTTAGTTATTTAACTACGCATATGAAATTATTAGGATGCTTTATCATTGTTGCTTGTCGATAAGACAACACACAACCACACACACACCTACCTATTACTCCATAGGAGTATCTGCTGCTCTTTGCAAAGCTGTAATTTAAATAACGCATTATTTCATCATCATCCACTGATGCATTGGAGAATGCTTTCAAAAAGTTGTTATGCATTAGCTGCACCAGTGGATCACACTGCAGGCAGGTGTGGGCAATGGGAAGCAAGCACTGGAAAAGGCAGAGCCAGACAAGCACAGTCGGAGCCATCACGACAACAGAGATAAGCATCCAACAGTGATAATTCCACAACTCTGCATGCGCCTTAGAATTTATAGAGAGCTACTGACTACGTAGCTCTACACTTTGTGTCGTAGCCATCTCCATGGAAACAGAATTCAGGGGGACAGATTGACGTGAAGCCGTTCCAGAACAGACGCAAGTCTGACGTATTTTTAGGCGGTTTGTTTACATTTCTCAATATCCGGGGTTTCTGAGAAAAGTAATGAAATTTCAGGAAGTCAGTGAAAATGACATATGTAATGTAAAACGATTATTAAATAAGCTTCTCGTTTTGTCGGATGAGATGAATTCTTTGTTGCTCCTGGTATATTTCGACGACTTTTAATGTTTCACACAGGAGAAATTAGCATGTTGCTAACGTTTTGCTAAAGGAAGTGAAGAATAAAACCTCAATTCACAGATTTCCAAACATCACTCCCAGTGGCTGCATGTCTAGCAGCCTCTGATGTGAGGCAAGTTTTTTTTGCCGGACTTCGTTATCCTGAAGTAGGCGTATCTTTGTCATCTTAATTATTGTATTTAAAATATAGCGCATATACGATTTGAATCCGCGTGTCATCAAAAAGCATTGAAAGGTGATAAATCAATTTCGTGAAAATTATTAAAAAGTCTTAAGTGATATTTCGAATCATTTTTCAATGACCATAACCTCCGAGATGACTCCGGATAACTCGCGACCCTGAATAGGATAAGCGGTTACAGAAAATGGCAGGATGGATGGATCAACACTATTACCTAAATATCACATATCTTGAGTATTAGTTTATATTTCCATCATTTAAAATTGATGCTATCCAGTTGACATGGTGTTTTATAACTGATTCACTCTGAACTATGAAGCTTGGCGTATTTTACGTTTGTTTCAGCCATATTTATATCATTTCTAATCAGTGGGATCAGTACATTTCCTTAGTTTTTTTTTTTTGTCCTACGGGCATAATTACTCACGGCCGCCGTCAGTGACACGTGTAAGTTTATGTCACCGTCATAGCTCTCAAGTCTCCCGTGACCGGGAAACTACCGTATTTTACCCCTCTTTCCCGCCGTCCTCCCGTATTAGTATTTTCCTGTAAATCTCCCGTATTATCATTTTAAAAGATTCCTCTGCCTTAGGGCTGCAACAATTCATCGAGTAATTCGAATAATTCGATTACAAAAAATCCTCGATGCAAATTCTGTGCTTCGATGCTTCGTGTAATCCGCACGACTATGTACCGCTTAGTGATCAGCGTGTTTCACTCGGAGGATTATTACTGTCGCACAGTGTGCTTACGCTGTGTTACGTGTAGCAGGTTTGATTCGTTGGCGCGTTGGTGGAAGACGGAAATTCAGAGAAAAAGACAAAAAAATTCTAAAGTTTGGGACCACTTCAAACAGAAGAAAAACGAAAATAATGTCCATTGTAAAAAAGAATTAGCTTACCACAATAGCACAACGTCTGTGATTCAACATCTCAACAGAAAGCACCCAGTCTATGCATCCATTCCACAGAGCGGAACCAATACAAGGTAAGCGCGAGCGTTTCACATTTGCGGCTAAACAAAGACCAGCGATAGAAACGTATTTATGGACATATGTGTGAATAAAAAAGTATACCAAGATTCAGCCCAAGCAGTCCCTATTTTTCCTAAACAAAAACACTGATAATACAACAGCAGTAAAAATGATGCTGTCGTAGTTTAATTAATATGGAACTGGAGCCTGTCTATACACTGCCCGATCGGGCAGCCACAGCCCAGTCTACACGATACGTCAGTGCGTCCGTCATATTGCGAGTGGCAGAAGTGCCATTTAAACTAATACAGGTGTACGTGGAAACCGGGTATTCTGATGAAAAAAACATTTAAAACAGCATCATTTACATACAACAGATTTTGGTGAATCGTTTAACTACAATTACTTATATCCGTTTATACACTAATAATGGCAATTATTCAGACAAAAACTTGACCATTGTCTGAAAGTCAAAATAGTAAGACTTCCACTGGAATATGGTGCAGCCTTAGTTTGTGGAAGACAGACACAAATAAAGACATGAGCATAAAATGATGGTTGTCAATTTCAAACTGTGTTTCCTGAATGTCCTCCTTGAGAAAAAACACATCATCTGAACCAATCTCAGCCCGAACAAACTGATCAAAAATACACTGACAGCTTGCCCTAATGTCGACTGTAGGAAAACACGCTCAGCTACTTTGACCACCTTGACTGTACCCTCAGAAGGAGTCATCAAATTTTTTAATGTGAGCAAGTGGTAGCTTTGATCATATGATGCCGGTACAGCATCTGTTACCAAACTAGCACGGCACACATCACAGGACAGCTTTCTCAAGATCTGTCGAACGACAAACCCTGAGATGTAAACAAGGGCATTTTCCACGATGCCACCTAAGCGGGTTGGTAAGTAGCTATGGTGTATTAGGATGAATTCGCGGACGATTACGTCACCCACGTGACATGGAATTAACTTTACTATAATATTCTGGAAAGTTGTAATTGTGGATTAATTCCGATCGCGTGTTGACTGATCGTCCTGAAATTCAGATCAATCGTCCATGATTCACCCCGAATGTTACTAAACTGCACGAACATGTTATTTACCGATCCCCTGTAAAACCTAATTTTGCCATAAATAACTTGGGCTCATAAAGAGAAGCCAAGATGCTCATCTGGGCCATTAGATCGGCATGCAGGATGCTTATCTTGGTTTCGGGAGATAGGGTGGGGGGTCGGTATACAGCACACTATATTGCCTTTAGGGGGGAACAGGGAGGCATTGCGCAAGGACGCCTATTGTAGTATGTTATCGCAAGCAGCATCACTCGGACAAAAGGGGCAATTGGAGCACACTATATTGCCTGGGGGTAAGGGGTGAGCCTGGCCAGCTTACCCCCTGCCCACATGCAACTCTAAATTTAGTATAAAGGAAGGGGGAGATCCCAGTACTGACCGGAGTTCAGCCATTGGATAGAGCGCGCATCGCCCGGCACTTTCTCGGAACTCACGTGTTGGTCTCCTGCCAGGACTGAAAGGGCTCCCCAGTCCATGAAGGTGGGTGATGATGGCAAGTCCGAGTGTAAATAGCTTTGCAACTGCTTATGCTTTCCCTTGATTGTTGCGAGTAAATTATCGGCGCTTGTGATAATATTTCGTAACTTTTTATGTTTCCTTGCTTCTTGTATGTGTAATTGCTTCTTTTCTATATATATTCATGCCTTTGCACCTAATACTATTAGCTATAAGATATATATTATTTGATATCCGTTGTAGTACGAGTTGTTTTGCATTGCCTTCAGTATGATAGCTCAGTATTGGTGTTAATGCGAGATCATTTTGTATTACTTATTAAAGTGTATTTGAGTGAACCTAAGCGTGCCTGTTTGTTCCTTCGAGAGCCCTATATTCCTCTCTCATCCATTTTAAGACATATGGTCACACACATTTGCAAGGATGTTTGCAAAAGGAGATCTTCTGCTGCTGCTGCTGCTGCTGGTGTAGAAAACATCTCAACAGCAGACAGGGAGACAGTCTCATCCTGTGCTGCCACGTTTCCAGATGTGCTTGGAGAGGCACCACATCGAACCATGAGACAACGGAAAATGGCCCGGAACCGACTAGCTGAAGGGTTGTAATTCCAGCCCCCGAAAACACACACGCACCACTTTTACAGATCTTTACTCTTTTTCAGATGAATTTCTTGAGAAAGAAAAAAAACTGCACTGCTAGTAACAATTTGGCTTCATAAATTGTACAAAGTAAGAGATTTACATGCATGTCTGTTTGTCCCCACAAAGTTGATCATAGCTGTCAGTCTGAGGATATTATAAAGACAATGCAATTACCATGGTAACACAGGATAGCTGTGACTGGCCACAACTAGGTACCATGGCAAATAAATAGTCTTATGGAAACCTTTATGGAAACAGACAGATATACATACATACATACATACACACAAAATGCTGTGTGGTTAAATAAATAAACCTAAATTCTAAAATACCTACCCGATGCCCTGATTGAATTAAATAGGAGCTCTAAGTGGTCTTGACTGAAACGATAGGTGCAGATGTATCGCTGACACTGAAGCAGTTCTGGAATCATCATCATCAGGGTGTCAATGTTGATGATGAACCCCACAACAGATAGGTACCTTCAAAACAAAATGTTTTGTCAATATTATTACTGTAAACCAAGATACTTCAAGAGAGCGTGATATAAGACAACTAGAAAAAATAAAACAGATATGGCCAAGGTTGAAAATATGAACACCGCCTTACATATGGCATACTGTAGGTGTGATGATGCCACACTGCCAGTATGACACCTCCAAGAACTGGAAAAACAAACAAAACAAAACAAAAAAACAGCAGACTGCAACAACATTAGAAGCAGAGAACAGAGCATCATATGAACTAATGATGCAGCATGCAGGAAAAGAAAACAGAGTAGGATTAGTAATGTAATACGAGTCAAAAGTTTAGACAATTATGCTTTATGGAGCTCTTTTTATGACTAAAACTACAACATAACACAGATGGGGTTATGAAGTAAACAAAATAAGTGTACACAAAGTTAAAGAAAAGGAATTCCTTCCAGTAGTCCTAAAAGAGTTCTTATATGTGTTGAGGACTTGTTGGCTGTTTTGAAACATACTTTGTTATAGTTAAAGTTAAATTTAAAAAAAATAAAATAAATTTAAATAAACACGAGTTGCACGCCTAAACTTTTGACTGGTACTGTATGAACATAAATGAAAGCATCAATAGCCATCTCTACAACATTCTTTGAATATTTTGGTCAAAAAAAAAAAAATCCATTTCTCCCAGCCTTGAAATAACATCATATGAACTTGATGTCATGAACTTATGAACTCCTCATGAAAAGAAAAGCTTCACTATTTCCTAAAACCTCTTTGATCAATGAAGGGGTGTGCCATCTTTCATCACCAAACTCATCAAGTAGTTCCTGCCTCACAACAAAAACTCTACTCTCTCTGCCCAATTCAAACAGCTCAGTGGAGTTTTGAAACCTTTGGCATGGGGATTGCAACTGTTCATGATGTCAAAGAGCCTGTCAATCATCTAAAAGCAAATATATGTATTATAACAGAAGGAATCTGAATCATTAGCATAAATAACATGTTTCCATGTATCATTAGCTAATTGCTAAAATATAGCATCAATGTTTTTCACTATTTGCTTCATGGTTATTAAACTTTGCATGTAACATTACCTCAATGAATTCGGCTGTTGCTTCACAGTGTTGAAACTGTGAATAGCCGAGGTCCCTCAATGTGCGCTGAGCTTCTGTCACAGAGCGACTCAGTGTTTGTGCAGCCACGGACACCTTCATTTTCTGTGAATCAAAATTCACATGCTTGTCTGTGATTGTGTTGGCAGCATGCAGCCCTTCTTTTGCTTGGACATCATTCAGATTAACTATGTATGTCCAGTTGATCTGGCCAGTGGTGCTGCTTATTGGGCTGTAGGCCTGCAACATATTTCGTGCCAAGTTCAAGATGTGGCAAGGATCCATCGTCACAAACACCTTTGCACCAGTCACTGGATGTGCAAAAAAAGTTTTTAACGGTTCACCAGGGTTGACCTTCAGCCGGCATCCAAGCTGGTTACACATGCTGACATTGGAGGCATGTCCATCCATTGTAACAGACGCCACTGTCATCCCATGCTCATGCAGTTCCTCCAATGCATGAACAAGTAGTACCTTCTGTGTCTCTAGCAACAGGGAGTTGATCAGGTAGTATGCAGTTGGAGCCTTCCAATGGCCTTATAGGCCAACCACCATAAAAACAAGAGCCTGTGTGGCCACATCCGTTTCATTCACTCCATCCCCCATATCCACAAAGCCAGACATTTTCTAGGTATGTGGATCATATTGGACATGTTTTTTGATGGTCATGGCATCCAATAGAAGACTCACGCGTCTATATTTAGCCGGATCTTCATCATGTTGAGTCCAGGGTTGGCATCTACTGTAAAAGAACTTGGTATAATGAAAAAATCCAGTTTAATCCAAATGCCCAATTCAGGATTTTTTCGACCAATTAATAATCACTGTGGGCGATAACCATAAGCAATAATTTGATCACATGATGAGGATTCACTTAAAATTTATTATGCATCATTATTTATTTATGGTATTGATTAACTACACCACCTTTTACACGTCATGATTAAGGGATAAAAATAAAAGCTTAGAAAGAATACATCAAATGGATGAATACCTTTGCAATGTATGTGGATGTGGGAAATTAAGATGGAGAGACTCTGAGATAATTGTAGGCTTTGGGACCATGTAGGTGGAGACTGAGGGCAATCTCTTTCTGATCTTTTGTATACTCATGGCTCTGTTTGGACAGGAGATGCACTGGAAGAGCTAAAATTCAGTTAGCACACACAAATTAGAAACTCCCTTTGAAATAATAATTAGGATGGCTTTTGGAATTTTACCCTTAAGTACATACCACTTTCTCCATATTTGTATTTTATTTCTATTCTACCTGAGTATAAATCCAGCCTCTCTTTCAGCCCTTCATTAATGAGGTTCTTCTCCCTCAAATTTTGCAGAAGACCACATACTCTGTTCTTTGCTCTCCGTTCTCGATCCTTAGCGTTTCTCTTTTCATGCTCTCCAGCCTAGATAAGATTTCATTGAGTCTAGCCCTTAGATTTTCAAGAGATGTAGGCAGCGAGTAGGAATGGTCCTAGTAGACACAAGGAGTCAAGTTTATATCACATCAGTCAATTCATAGTTAGTATAACGTGCTGTCTGCTGGTCTGTATTTGTAATCACGTCACCCCACAATTCCACTGTGAGCACTGCATGCGTGCGTGTATCTGATTTAACAGCAGCACGTTTCAATGTGTATGCATGTGTATGCATTAGTTTATCTGAAAAGCATGACAGGGGGTAGGGTTTTGTGTCAAAAGAGGTTTGAAAAGGACCTTAGTACTCACAACACTAGGATCAGGCAGAGCTTCAGTCTCTTGGACAGGCAAAGAACAGTCTACTGACAGGTTCTCCTGTGCCCTCACTGAAGTCAGTGTGGTCCTGGTTGCCATGGGCTAATTTGAAAGAAAATAAAATGCTTAAAAACATTAACAGAGTTAGATATGTCACAGCCTAATGCTATGGAATACATGACTGATTCCTTTAAAAAAAATTACTTTTCACTGACTATCTAATCCTTATAGCCTAACTACACACCTACCCTTTGGAGATGAGTTGGAAACCTGAACACAGAGGGAAGAGCTCCATCTCTGATTCTCACAGTCTGACCTGTCCTGTCAAAATCCTCCTGTCTAAAGTGCTCATGGCAGAGCCTGGATGCATCATTGGCGCTAAAACCTTCACGCCTAAGGGCTACCTCCCACTGCTTCCTGAGGTGGATTTCTTAGGGAAACCTTCAAAGTTTGAGAAATGATTGATGATTGATTAGGAAATAGAATGTACATATTATCCAAAGATAAAACTAAATGAAAACCGAAGAAACAGTGCTCAGTATTTACTTGCAGTGGTACTCCAAAAAGCAGTTTCTCCCCTCTGAAAAGCGGAGATGGAGATTGCACTTCCCTTTGGGATTAATAAAGTTCTTTGAATCTTGAATCTTGAAAAATGAACTTCAGTGTAGGATTTGGAGGCTTTGTTTCAGCATTGCATCTTTTGCACTGGTTCTGGGATCAAAGAGCCGAACCACTAATGGGACACAGGTGAAGTAACAAATGAGCAACACAACACAATAGATGATGAAGTGATGGAAATGCTCAGGTGTAATATCTTGTGTGTTTACAGAGATATATATTTCATATGATTAATGTGTATGGTCAGAAATCATGAGTAAGTTGTGATTTGTGTTTTTTAGACACATTTTTCGCTAGCACAACTCGGATCCTTAGATGGCTGGACATTTTCCTGTCCTCAGATGTGGAAGCACACAGATGACTTCAATTGTGGGGTGTTGGTATGCACGGTATGTTTAAACAGTTTTTTTTTTGTTGTATTTTGGTAATATTGCAAAAACCTACTAAGTTGTAGCTTTTTAACAGTTGGCTGAGATAGATGTTAAGGAAACAAGAATGTCACCTGAGGTACTTCAACTTGGACAGCTGTGTCATCTTTGAATATATCACGCATCATGTCTGGTAAAAGATATTTCACCTGAGGTATGCAGTGATGGCTTTTATTTTATAGCCATTATATTTCCTTTGACAAACTGTGTCTTCAACCATCCAAAAAGAGGAAAACAAACTGAATATTCTGGAAGTCACTGCCTTACAAAAGGCATTTATCTTATCAATTAATTGGTTTTCCATTATTTCTAATGGGGAAAATTCGATCACAATTCGAACTTTTTAGGATTCGATCCGGGGTTCTGAAGGGATTAAATTCGAGGTCTGAGGTACCACTGTGTGTGTGTGTGTGTGTATGTGTATATATATATATATAAACTGGACAGGTCAAAGCTCATTTGCTTTAGAGGTCATGGTTCCAGAAGTAAGGTTATGTCTTTATGTATTGGTTTTTATTACTGAAATCTAAACCAGATGAAAATGGTGGACGTATCCTGTAATTACGCTAAATGCACGGTAACTTTTACGACGATAATTTAATAGTTACGACCTGGAACTATCATGCCAACTTTGAGTGTAACACGTTTAAACCACAGTATGTTAACCTATGCTCGAATTCTGAAATGGGATTAATATTTGTTTTGTAACCAAGTCCATGTGAACTTTATGATCGCTCAGAAAATGTTGAATGCTAAGGCGCCAAAGAACAAATATTGTGCACGAGTATATTTGCACTTTATTCTTAAACACTGGGTAAGCAATATAAGGAAATCATGGGTGGATACACTGTACAATGTATTGGTGGTTGTCAGTCAGTTTAGGGAAATTAATGTGGAATAGGTCACTATAAAATAAAAGATCCACTCCCGACGCACGTTATATAGGGTACGATATAAGTGCAGCTTCACTAAGCACATCAAACTGCAGTCTGCCCAGGTGAACACACAGTTCTCAGTCAATTATCTTCATTGTGGGAAGGTATGAAAGAACTTCTAAACTACCACGGAAGATTGTGCTTTTATCCTGAAGGATCACTTTGTTGACATCAAGACCCGTTGCAAAATGCCGCCAGTACGCGGAGCTTTATATGGTTGTCTGTGGAGGTAAAGATGTAAGGTCGACGGGCTGAAATATTAACGTGTGAATTATTGCCGTCTTTTTATGTTCGCATTCGCGTGCATTGCCTAACATTGCCAGTCTGCAGGCGTGAAACGATCTGCTTCTAGACGAAAGGACGCTTCGGCCATGACGGCCTTCCATAAGCTCCGCCCCCGATGACGTATTTTCCCCGTCTACGTTGCAGTGAGGTTGTTAACATAACATATGTTCTAGAACCCGGGCAGACGATTCTCATTTCCTTTTAGTAGTTCCTGGAGGAAGCAGCAAGTGATAGCGATGGCCAGTTTATTTCGCTATTTCCAGCCGCGCCATTTGCTCTGCGCAACCGGAGTGGTGCTTGCGGCAGCCGGTACAGCGTACCTTGTACGGCGACTGAGTAAAAGGGTGGAGCTACAGGAAGGTACCTTGATACTTATAGTCTATATGTGTAATATACAGTGGTACCTCGGTTCTCGAACTTAATCCGTTCAGGACTCCGGATCGAATCCTAAAAAGTTCGAGTTCTGATCGAATTTTTCCCATAAGAAATAATGGAAATGCCCCGATCGTCCGCACGTACCTTCCGTGTGCCACGCCCCCTCGTTAACCTCGTGTGGGATCCCCATGTGATCAGCTGTTTCTGATTGTTGTCATTAGTCCTCTGTGTTAAGTTCGCTTTTCAGTTTGTTTCCCCAGTCCGGTCATTGGGTGCGTTCGACTGGCTTACAGCGCTGGCTTAAGCAACGCATTCTGATCCTGACGCAATGCATTACGGTTAGATGCATTGCGACCTCTCACCCGGCTGCACAAACTGGAACCGCCTCCGTGACGACACACCTTTGCCCTTATTGGCTGAAGAGTTTAGTTACACGCATGACGTTTGTATCTCAGGCAGTTCCAATGCGTAATCTGCTATTTCTCCCGAATATCACGTAAAGCTGTGTGAACTGGTTTTCAGTTAATTTACCTGGTAAAATAAAGTTTAAATAAATGACATAAATGCTCTAATAATACACGTAAGTTAGTGGTTTATTTATTGTTTGTTACTGTAATGTTGCGCTGCTTTATTTGGTTAATCGTCCAGTCTGTGAAGAAGGCATTCAAGTAAGAATTGCATTGTAGTATGACTCATTTCCTGGCATGTACAATTTATATTCACGTTCACGGTTCGACTTCTGATATTCAGATCAAGTTCTAGGTCAAACTGGTTTGTTCGACTTTCAAGAAATTCGAATTTTAGTGATTTCGAGAACTGAGGTACTACTGTATATACAGTACATTTCGCAGTAGATTAAAAAAAAACACATTTTTACACACGTATGCCCTATACCCTTGAAAGAGTAATAAATAATATGTCCACAGATCAACACTTAAAACAATAATAATTTGTTTTGATTAAATATATGTTTAGTAACATATCACTTACACTTAACAATGGCAGTGCCCAGGGAACCAGAGGAGCCGACCAAACCCTGCACATCGCCCAGCCCTGCCGGACACACAGCGGAGCCGCCAAGGTTGAACAAGCCACGTAAGTGTCCCCACCACTCCCATCCAAAGGCCTTTCTCATGTTATTTCCCAGGTTTCCCATTTTTATGTAATGTAAGAGATGCTGGTCCGGACCAATAAGTAGATAAGTAAGCTATCCAATGGATGGATGGATAAATTCTTTGATCGTCTTTAGTTATTCTGGTAGTAATTGTTGATCTTCAGATTTATGAATATCAAACAGGAAAGTAATTACTTCCCTTTTTTTCTTGCTAAAGCCTTTCCCTGGTTCGGAATGGACATTGGTGGGACCCTTGCGAAACTAGTCTACTTCGAACCAAAGGACATCACAACAGAGGAGGAACAGGAAGAAACGGAAAACCTTAGAAACATCCGCTCCTGTTTGACCTCTAATGTGGCTTATGGCTCTACCGGCATCCGGGATGTCCACCTGGAAATGAAGGGTCTGGAGCTGTGTGGCCGAATGGGGAACCTGCATTTCATACGTTTCCCCACCCAAGACCTCCCTGCCTTTCTGCGAATGACCCGTGACAAGCAGTTCTCCAGGCTCCATAAAACACTCTGTGCCACGGGTGGTGGGGCCTACAAGTTTGAGGCTGATTTCCAAACGGTGAGTTCAGCTGATGTTTCTGACTCAGATTTTTACAATGTAATGCGATTCACTTTGTCTTTGAAAAGGGGAAATTTCCAGAGGAAATCACAAATCTTATTATCAGTTTTGTTTTCCCCGT
Source organism: Paramormyrops kingsleyae (assembly GCF_048594095.1). NCBI lineage: Eukaryota > Metazoa > Chordata > Actinopteri > Osteoglossiformes > Mormyridae > Paramormyrops > Paramormyrops kingsleyae. The sequence goes on along the minus strand of NC_132821.1, from coordinate 3,375,377 downwards.
AACCCCTTCAGATTGCTGGTCTACAGCTCGTGAAACTGGATGAGTTGGATTGTGTCATCCGTGGGGCCCTGTATTTGAACTCCAGTGGACCCTCCGAGTGTTTCTACTTGGAAAATCCAACTCATCCAGAGCAGTGCTTCCTCAAACCTTACCCACTGGAGAACCCTTACCCATTCCTTCTTGTCAACATCGGGTCTGGGGTCAGCATTCTCGCAGTCCATTCCAGAGATAATTTCAAACGTGTCTCTGGAACAAGGTGAGCTAGGCTCTGATGATAATTTTTATATCTTCTAAAGCTAACATTGATATAACAGTTTGATTAATGTCTGGCTTTCAGTCTCGGTGGAGGGACTTTCCTTGGGCTGTGCTGTCTGCTGACGGGTTGCTCCACGTTTGAGGAAGCACTGGAGATGGCCTCACATGGGGACAGTACACAAGTAGACAAACTTGTGCGGGACATATATGGGGGCGACTATGAGAGGTTTGGTCTCCCAGGCTGGATTGTGGCCTCCAGGTAGGATGTGGTCATATAATATAGTGTAAGTCAGCCTAGAATGACCTGCAACCCCGGCCCTGATACAAGGCTTAAAATTGTGCTCAAGCAATGTAATACTGTAAGAAGTCACAAGAGCAAGGAAGGATGCCTGGAGGTGCTGGGTGCTGAGTAATCTGAAAAGCAGCTGTCGTTCAGTAACCCTCAGTCATATTTAAACCTAGAGGTATTAGCAATAACCTGCATGATACCTGATGCTGCAGGATTAACCAAGACATGTCAGAGAAGAAAAAAATAGGGTTTATTTATTGCTGTGTACTCTCTGTTTCAGTTTTGGAAACATGATTTATAAAGAGCAGCGCGATTCAGTGTCCAAAGAAGACCTGGCCAGGGCAGCATTAGTTACGGTCACGAATAACATCGGCTCCATCAGCAGGATGTGTGCCTTGAATGAGGTAAGCCTTTGTCACAGCTTACACACTAGGGTGGGGTGAAAAAATCTAAATTTCCAATAGCAATTTCCTATAGTGCGGAAAAGTTGTCACTGGACCTTGTTATTAAACGTGCGAAATATCTTTGAAATAGGTTAATATTTCACTGGAAATTTTGATTTTTTTCACCCCACCCTAATACCCACAAACTGGTATTTTGTAGCGAAAGTGCACAAGCACAACATCGATGAGTATAGATAATGGATAATGTATACTGCCCATTGATGTGACAGGTGAAAACTTCGATCGCGTTGCGGAACCTGAAAATATTAACCTATTTCAAAGTTATTTGGCACGTTTCATAACGAGGTCCAGTCACAACTTTTCCGCACTATTGGAAATTTTGATTTTTTTCACCGCACCCTATTACACACACCGTGCCTGTGTACTCTGTTCACATATGATTCACATACGTGATACAGAGTGGGATGAACCGCATTACTAAAGAAATTTCCCACTATGTAGAGCAAAACCATACCTCCAGAACAAAGGCTTCTGGCTTATCTCTACTAAACAGCCCTGCTCTCTGTTTTGTTAAGATATTAAAAATTTCTTACTGTGTTTTTGTGTCTAGCAAGTCTCATAAGGCAGTTTCTCTGTAATGTCTCCCATGATGCAAAACCCAAATTCCATTAGTAGTAAAGGCCTTTCCTTCATGCTGTTCAGTGACCACTGGGGCAAGAAGTATATTTTTGTTTTAAAATGGGGAATTTGTTTAAAACTGCTTGCTAGCTGCTTTCTTTATTCTCTGAAGAACATCGAGAGAGTGGTGTTCGTGGGCAACTTCCTGAGGGGTAACGTGCTGTCCATGAAGCTGCTGGCCTACTCTATGGAGTACTGGTCTGCTGGACGATTAAAAGCACTGTTTCTTCAGCATGAGGTATGAGTCATTTTAACCTCAAGCCTCCTTTAATGTTTTATAATAGCCAGAGGTGGAAATTTCAGGTCCAGAAAGTAAAAATCCAGGCCTGGATTTTGTTTCAACCAACCAATTGTGTATGAAGAGTCAATGTCACAGAGTACTCAGCTGGTTGGTTGAAACAAAATCATGGTCTGGATTTATACTTTCTGGATCTGAAATTTCCACCTTTGGTAATAGCTAATTAATGTTAATGGCCGCTAGCTTATGAACTTTTTGTATATGCTGCTAAAGAATCAGCCATTTTGTTGATGCACAGTTTTTCATTTCGTTGTTCATGTTTTTTTTCCTCATTAAGCAGTTATTTGCTTGGAGCACCACATAATGAATGTATACTGTTTATAATGTGTATAATGGTTTTTATTTTTTTACAGGGCTACTTTGGAGCTGTTGGGTCACTTCTGGGGCTGTTAAAATCCTCCTAAGCCCAGAAGTATAAATGACCAGAGTGATATTCTACCGCCCTCCTGTACCTCTGCAACTCCATGTTTGCCATGTGGCCAGGTAGTGTATTCTAGTGTCTAATTCAGTTAATGTGTATTCTGTTTTTATTTTTGTCTTCTAAGCTTTTCTTTCTAACGTAGGTCCATCCATCCATCCATTAACTTCCGCTTATCCGGAGTTCGGGTCACGGGGGTAGCAGCTTCAGGAGAGATACCCAGACCTCCCTCTCCCTCTAAGGCGTTCCCAGGCCAACCGAGAGATATAATTCCTCCAGCATGTCCTGGGTCTGCCCCGGGGCCTGTAGGACATGTACGGAAAACCTCTCCGGGTAGCCGCCCAGGAGGCATCCGCACCAGATGTCCAAACCACCTCAACTGGCTCCTTTCGACGCGGCGTGACGTGGTCTCGGACTTAGAGGTGCTAATCCTCATCCCCGCCGGTGTGACCTCACCAAACTCCTCCCACGCCCGGCTACCAGGCGCTGGCAAACGGGCCCCTCCCCCATGCCGGGCTCCAGGGTGGGGCCCCGGTGACCCTAGTCTGGGCAAGGGAAACGAGACCTTGATAGAATTCTTTGTCATAAGGGTTTTTTTGGATTGCTCTTTGTCTGGCCCCTCCCCTGGGTCCTTTTTGCCTTGGGAGACCCTACCAGGGGCTATTGCCCCCGACAACATAGCCCCCAGGGTCACTGAGGCACGCAAACCCCTCCCCCATGATAAGGTGGCAATCCAAGGAGGAACGTAGGTAATGGAGAAAAAGAGAAACAGACCCAAGAAGTTATTTCATAATAAAAACCTTTAAAAATATTTATGAGAGTGTGTTTTACCACTTTTCTAAATGTTTAGTGTCAATAGTAAATTCCATGGTGTGCAAAAAGCTAAAAGCACATGCATTTACACATAGTAGTAATTTGAATTATTTGTTTCTGAATCTATGTTTTTTTTCTATTATAGAAATTACAGCATGGAAATAATTGCACTGTGTTGTGAATAAATGTAATGAAAATTTCTGTTTAAATCAGTACCATGATCGTCCTGTTACATGGAAACTACATGAAATACTATTTTAAAATCAAGCAAGGCCTAAACTGAAAGTCAAAACTGCTGGAGAGCCAACAGGGTCATGCAGATTGGGACTGGAGTGGTGCCGAGGTGTTGACAAGCATAGTGGATAAAAATGGCATGTATGGCAGTACCAGCAGCCATAGTTTCAGTGTGTAATATGTTAAGTTGTGGATAGGCTAAGTTGAAGTAATAGGTATCCAGTTCAGATGTGAAGACTGAGCCTGATTCAGTATCCCGAACATAGGCCGGTAAACCATTCTATAATATAGGGGCCCTGTAGCATGATGCTTTGCCACCAAATGTCACATTATTTATATGTGGAACAACAAGAAAGGATGTTGTTTGACTTTGCAAAACGTCAGGGTTTGCGGGTCTCTGGATCCTGGTTCCAGCACCCTCAGCTGCATCGTCAGACTGGGTACCCCTATGCTGGTGGTGCAGTGAAGGAGATTGATCACATCCTTGTGGGCAGACACTAGAGGTTCCTACAGAACTGCAGGGTCTACTTAAGTAGCCAGTTGATGAATTCTGAGGACAAACTTGTTGCTACTGAGAGGGTTCAGCTTAGGTCCAGTAGGCTACCACGTACTAGGAGAATGAGGCTGGAACTGGCCAGACTCTGAGATTAGGCTGCTTCTAATGAGTTTGCATGCAGCTTGTCTGAGGAAATTACAGACTTTGGTGTGGCTGCTGAAGCTCACGTTATGTGGGAGATCTTTCTCGATAAGATCCTGAAGGTTGTGGAGGGTTGTGTTGGTGTTGCCAGTATTTCTAGAAGGAGGTGCTTTATCTCTCAGGGCACCCTGGATATTATATAGAGGAGTCGCAACACGCAGCTTGATGGCAACTCTGGTTTTTACTGATGTTAAGACTGAAAGATGCGCTAGGGGTGTTTACTAACATGTATGCAACACACGGTCATGGTCTGGACATGCGACAAAATGAGAATCAATACAGAAGATCTCATTGTCCTTATCCCTGTCCAAAAGAATTTGGATTTGATAACTCCCAGGAATTATCCTAGAAGAAGTATACTAGTAAAAGTAATAAGCCTATACATTTACAAACAGCCTGGTCTGGTCCAGCAGCCTGGTGTTATTCCTGCCCTCTCAGTCCCCCCAGCTCCAACAGCCTTCAGAAATAAATATTTGCCTATTGGGCTAATATCTGTATTGATGATATAGTAGTTCTTAAAGTACAGCCTAATTTATAACTCACCTCTTGGTTCTGCGCTCTGTCCTGATCCTGCCATCTCCCTGCTGCCTGCTCACTGTCCTGATCCTGCCATCTTCCTGCTCCTGCGCCTCTCCTGCCTTCTGCTGACCACCACTTTCCTTAATTCATACACATTAAGTTTGCAAAACTGTGCCTATACTTTTAGTGTAATGTTCTGTAGCTACTTACTCTTCTTTTACCACCAAAAACATGTCTGATGTCTCCATCTTTCCTTTTCCTCATAGTGTGTCTGTGAATAAAATCTAATCTATGTTTAACAAAACAGTATCTGGGCTATCAGATGAAGCTTCTAAAAATGTCTATAAATATGAAATTGTGGAATGCAGAATCAATACCACTAAAATTCAAATAATAGGGCTTATTATTTGCTAGCTAGTTTCTTTTACGTTGCCCCTATAGGTTTCATTTACAGTATAGTAATGTTTTTTCAGAGCATAACGTTAGACCTTGTTATGCGTTACCATTAGCCTAATAACAAACCACACAGGCTAAGTGGTGAATTAATTTCAGAAAGGGACAATTTATTCGTGATAAAATGAGAATGAAAACATAGGGAATTCATCTCCTTGGAAAATGACCATGATCGATTTTACCTCACCAAATAGGCCTGGTTTAAATAGAGAACTTAGCTCATCTTGCTAGTTAACGTAACTAAAGTTGACTGTACCGGTGTTCTGTCGAGTTGAGCTACTTTGTCGAGGTAAGCAATGGTTAGGGCTATCGATTAGCACTACGGTAGTTTACCTCGACAAAGTAGCTCAACTCGACAGAACACCGGCCTCAGAAGGACAATGGTAAGTAATTCAACTTATAAAGATGTCAGCTTGCATTAGTAGATGAAACACTTAAACGAATAAATGAAGGTTGTAAAAACACATTTTCAACAGGATAGACTTCTGTTGGCTACTTACATTTACCAACACACGACAAACAGTACCATGACAGACAAAAACAATGAACAGGTCAATCAATGAGAATGAATGATGCAACCGATTGGCTGCTTCTAGAGCCGAGGTGGGTAAAATGGTACGGTCCACATTAGGGGTGTCTGAAATAGTTTTACATAAACTTTTCCTACCAGGTGAGATTATCTTTTTTTTTTTTACAACAAAAGAAAAATGTTAAGACCCCCCCCCCCCCAAACTGCTATTTTTGTCTGTTTGGGGAGGTCTGGGATTTGATCGGGGGGTACAGTACCCCCCGTAATTCGAACCATAAACAAGACCCTGAGATACTTAAACTCTTCCACTTGGGGGAGGACCCCATCTCCGACCCGGAGAGACCATTCTACCCTTTTCTGTGGTAGAAATATTATAAATCAAGCACTTAGAATAAAAGTCTGGACGTCTTAGTTTGGTGAGTAAAGAAAATCTCTTTTATTTCAGCAAGTTCAGCAAAGTGCTCCCATCACACTCTGGCCCTTGGTACCAAGTCACCCCTGGCACACAGAGCAACCAGTAGATAAACCATAACTACCAGGCCTTCTAAGGCCTGATTGGTGATGAAACATCAACAAACTAAGCTGAAACGTATAACAAACACAACTCTCCCGCTCCATTGGTTCACCTTGATAGCAAGGTAAAGTTCACCCATGTTACGCAATTTACTGGAGACAGCCTCGGCTTCTAGACTCTACTTGAGATATGCATATAGATATTAATTATATGACATTGAATCACTGTTAATGTTTGGGTGTTCCATTGATTAATGATTAACACATTGACGTATTGTCCCTGAATTGCTGAAAATACATGGTTAACATATGATTAACATAAGTATGATTAACATGATGCGATCATTTGTGTAACATATTATATATTGACTACTACAACTACTTTATTAAGCTATAACTCTTTGTGCACCAGTTGGGGCGGCTTCGAGTCTCTTCCTGCAAGTGGTTTCTCCCCCCCTTTGCTCCACTGTCTGCCTCTCCAAGGTCCGAGCTTCTGCGGAGCCAACAGCAGGCAGCTGTCACAAAGCGAGGTCACACAGTATTCAAAATAATCTCTTCTGGCCTAAGGCCTAAGACATAACAGACCCAATATGCCTCCCCTCCCGGGCCTACTAATGTCCAATTTTGCTTCCACATTACGAGAGCCCAACCTTCACTGGGAACACGTCAGACTTATTACCAGCAATGCGGACCAAGCTTCTGCTCCATTCAAACAGGGACCGAATCGTCCACAATAGTGGACCCTGAACCCCATACTCCTAAAGCACCTCCCACAGGGCACCTCGGGGAACCCGGTCGTAAGCCTTTTCCACGTCCACAAAACACATGTAGACTGGACAGGCAAACTCCCATTTGCCTCTCCTGGAGCCGACGCCTTATCGTGGTGGAGGGCTTTGCGTGTTCCAGTGATCCCAGGAGCTAAGTTGCCTGGGGTTTTATGCCCCTGGTAGGGTCACCCAAGGCAAACAGGTCCTGGGTGAGGAACCAGACGAGATCCCTAATGATGAGAAATATATTGGATCCACGGCTTCCGTTGCCTGGACGCAGGCCACTGGGCCCCCCCCCTGGAGCCAGGCCTGGGAATCACGATTTGAAACAACGCGATTAGCAAGTCGCAAAAATTGTGATTTAGGATATACATTATACAGCACGGCGGACCCAGGTTTTAAAACTGCTGTGAGAACTGAGAATAGTTTTACAAATTCATGCTGTGCTCCCTGCCTGACAGTCATTCTCACCAATCACACGCGCCTTGCTTCTCGCATGCCATGCACCAATCAGTAGTGGCCCAAGAAGGCGTATAGGCCCACAAACAGCAAACACGTGAAACCCAAGGAAAATGTTACGTTCGCGGTAGTGGTGTGCGATACTACAAGATTTGGTATCGATGCGATACCAAGTAAATACAGGGAAAGTATCGCCGATACGATACCGATATCGATACTTCTTAATAATTAAGGTGGATGCATCATCAAATTGCTAAAACTGAATTAATTTTCATTACCTTTAGGTGTTTTTGTGATTTATTTTTTATTAATTAGGTAAAACCCAGGACAGAATTTGGGCAAAGTTTATATGTAAATAAATACTACAGCGCGGAGGTACCGGCCGGTAGCGCGGCATGTTGGACTGATGCCAGCTTGTAAATAGTTCTCAGTAATCGCTTGTGTGATTATAAATCTGCTGTGTGTTATGTCATGTATAGCGGTTAATGTTTATTGTTGTATGTAGTGTGTGTGTGTGTGTGTGTGTATGTGTATGTATGTGTGCGTGCGCCAACCATGTGTATGAGTAGTAAACGGGGCGACGTGCACGGTGAGCAGTGCCGGTGTGTGCGTTGTAGTAGTGCGGGTGTAATAAACGCCATCTGATGATTAAACCCCGAACTATCCCTGCTGTTTAATTATTGCGAGCATGACTCAGCCAGCCACTATTATAATACTTCATTATAAATATTATAGTGTGTGTCCGCCCGCCTGCGCCTGTTTGCTAGCCTGGCCCGCTGAGTCACGTGACAGCCGGGAGCGGCAATTGAGAGCAGCAGCGCGAAAACAGACAGCCGCAGTGCATTCGGGAGAGAGATTGAAATTGAAGTATCGATCTCATTGAACTGGTATCGATCAATATCAATACCAACATTATTATCCATATTATCGATACTTGGATCGATCCGCCCACCACTACAGGAGTCTGCATTTGGTCCACCCTCTCAGTTCACTGGTTTATTCTGGCTGTATACAGTTGTGAACATGCAAAGGGGATATAGTCAGAGGCACCACACCACCTTCAAAGCGCAAATATGCCTCTCAGTATAAACATTCAACATGACATTAAGGGTGCTTTCACACCTGCCTCATTTAGTTCGGTTGAATCGCACTAGAGTTCGTTTTCCTACTCGGTGCGGTTCGTTTGGGCAGGTGTGAATGTAACAATTGCACCCGAGTGCGCACCAAAAGCGGACCAAAAAAGCGTACCGAGACCTCCTTGAAGAGGTGGTCTCGGTACGCTTTCAAACGAACACTGGAGCGGTTCGTTTGTGGTGAGAACATGATCCGAACTCGAACAGACCCAACTGCAAAAAGTACTGCGCCTTTTTGGACTAATCCAGCACAGCATAGTGTAACGAGCTAAATATCAGGGTTAACCCCGTGACGTGGGAGGAGTGGGCGTGTGTGCACGCACAGCCAGACGGAGACGTAGGTGACGCGAGGAGGGGACGTGACAGACCGGAGAGAGCAAGGGAAGAGAAGGAGACGTACCTTGTTGTTCTGTGTACTACTACCGACCGCTAATAAAGTACCAAGTCCTGTCTACCTGCCCTGGTTACTGTGTGTCTGTGCGTGGAGTCGACCGCAGGCACACCTGTGGACGAGCAGGGTAACCCTCAGACGAAATCCTCCGAGGCTGCACTCATCGCTTCCAACCAAAAACCCAGCTCATCACAGTGGCGCCCGAACAGGGACTCTTGGATGGACACGGACTCTGAGAGTACTTTGGCAAGTTGCCGATAATTTTTCTTTTTTTCCCCCCCTTAATTCCACGGCGCAGCCCGAGATATATATATTATTTTTTATGGGTGAAGGGACATTGCCGTTTTTAATAATGCGTTGCTGCTTTTCGCGCCACACGGCTTAGAGCCTTGGTATAAAGGCAACGTTTTTTTTCCCCATCTGGGATACGTTTTAGAATGGCGTTTATGCTTATGGCACGTTTTTCTATTTTTCTCTTTTCTTCTTTTTCCCTTTTTACTTGGTTGGTCGGATTGTTTTTTTGTTTGGACTGCCTGGGACGTGACTAGTTTCTGTGCGGGCTCATGCTCAGTTTTGGTTTAGCGCCATTTTGCCGTGCTATGCGCGCGTGCCGCCATTAAGCGGTCTAAGTGATTTTCCACCATCTTGGGTGTCCCCAGTGAAGATCTGCTGGTGTGCAGAAGTTTTACCGTCGGCTATTGCCGGTGTGGAGAATGTTTTTCTCTGGACTCTTAAATGGATGGTGAATGCCGCTAAATGGCAGTTTGTGTTGCGGGAAATGTTTTCTTTTTTAGTTTTTTTTTGGTTTCATTGTACTTTTGGAATAATGGTGTGCTCAAGTGTTTGCTTGCATGGCTTGATTCTCTATTAGCATGTGTCGTTTAACAGTGCGCAAGTGAATGTGTTCTGTGCTTGTACCCTATCTTCTAGATCTGTATTTGCTTGTGCTGCAGTATGTTGGTTCCTACCAGTGTGTGTTCACTGTAGGCCGGCCATGGATAGCCAGTTTTTCTCCTGTGAGGGCGCGGTGACCCGCCCCAAGGTTCCACCCCGGGCAATGTGTCGTCCACGCCGGCCCCAGTCTGTTCTGTTGGCTCGGCGCACGATTTGACTGAGGTTTGCAGGGCACTTTCGACGCTAGTTCATGGCCCTTCTCTTGCCCCTAAAGTTTTCTCCTCCACGGTTGGCATGTCACCTGAGGAATTGCTCGACTCGGTGTCCGTGTATAAAGACGCGCTGCGACTGTCGGACACACAAATTTTGGCCGAACTACCTAGGTATGTGGCGGGGGATGCCAAGGCATGGTTCCTAGTCTTGGCCCCTAGTTTGCGTTCATGGGAACATTTTAGGGAACTATTTAGGGCTGCGTTCTTACCAGCCGATAGCCAGGAGTTAATTCTGAAAAGTATTTTAAGCAGAGTTCAATTGGCAGGCGAACCGCTCCCCACGTTTGTGGCCTGGATGGTGGGCGAATTCCGGAAACTGCGTTACCCACCCCCAGAAGCAGAACAGATTGAACTCATTCTGAGGCATGCTTCTGAGGCATATAAGGTGGCTCTCTATAGTGCCCAGGTGTCTTCCGTTTCCGATTTACTCCTTTGGGCGCACAAGCTCCATGCTGTGCTAGGTCCCACTACACCTGACAGGCCAGGGAATAGGACCCGGGTTGGGTTAAACAGTTCTGTTTATTGTTTTGGTTGTTCACACCCCGGGGTCACGAAGCGAACGTGCCCTAATTGTAGTCCTACACCGGGTCAGTTTGACGTGAGTGTTTCAGACCCTATGAGTCCTATGGTAGTCACTCAGCCGGCGTACCACCCCACCCGTCCGGGGTTCAGTGGCGGCCAGGGGGGGCGTGGTCGTAGAGGCCCCGGCAGGTTCCCTTCTCAACCCACACCATCGGTTAATGCCCTGTCTCTTCCCGAGATTTCCGATAACGGCTCGACTGCTTTGTGGAATGTTCCCTTGTTAGTGGCGATTTCTCTAAAGGGTAATTGGCTACAGGCAACCCTGGATACGGGGGCGTCGGTCTCGGCAGTTCACCCCAGAGTCCTTGCGCTCGGCGGTCTTGCCCATAAGGTGCGACCGTGGGTGGCTCCACCGTTGACCCTGGCGGATTCTGGTCCTTGCTCCCCACAGGGCATCCTGTGGATGTCGTTCTCGTTCAGGGGCAAATCCTTTTATCACCGGTTCGTAGTTATTCCTGGCCTGACTTCTCCTGTTATTCTTGGTATGGATTTCATGATCAGGGCCTCACTGAGTATCCACGTTCCATCTCGTTCTGTTACATTCGGCGAGGGGGTGAGCACACCTGCTTCAGGAGAGGAGGCATTCGCCGTGGGTGTTGAAGATCTAGGGGATGCTGAGACTTTGGACGGTCCCGTTGTGGCCTCTCTGTCATCTTCCTCAGAGCCGGAGTGTAGCGTACCAGGTACCGATAACACTGACATGACAGGTTTGCTCAGGGAGTTTGCCGACCTGTTCTCGGGCAGGCTCGGGCACACTGCCTTAGTAGAGCATGCCATTGAGGTGACTTCGGAGAAGCCTATTAACCTCCCCCCATATCGCACTTCGCCGGCAAAACGTGTTATCATTGAAGGGCAGATCGAGAACATGCTCCGTGACAAAGTAATTGAACCATGTTCTAGTCCCTGGGCTTTCCCCATTGTCATTGTGCAGAAGCCAAGTGGTGAGGCCCGTTTCTGTGTGGATTACAGGAAACTGAATGATGTTACAGTGAAGGACTCATTCCCGCTCCCGAGAATTGATGAGACACTTGATTTCCTCTCGCGGGGCAGGTTCATCTCTACCTTGGACCTATCCAGAGGCTATTGGCAAGTTTCTGTGGCCCCTAACTCTCGACCCAAGACAGCTTTTGTTTCTCACTGTGGCCTGTTCCAGTTTAGGGTTCTCCCTTTTGGTTTATGTAATGCCCCCGCCACTTTTCAGCGGCTGATGCAGTCTGTTTTAGCCGGACTGGTGTATAGAATCTGCGCGGTCTACTTAGACGACATTGTGGTGGTGTCACCCTCCCTAGAGGAACATCTTAAGGATTTGAGGGCTGTGTTTACCCGGTTGCGTGATGCAGGGCTGATGTTAAAGGGGGACAAGTGTCAGTTCCTAAGGGAGGAGTTACTCTTCTTGGGTTACAAGATCTCTCAGGAGAGACTGAGCCCAAACCCTGAAAAAGTCAGGGCCATAGCAGAATTCCCCACTCCTGGCTCCGCGTTACAAGTCCGTCAGTTCCTTGGCCTGGCGGGCTACTACCGGAAGTTCATTAGTCAGTTCTCCAGTATTGCGGAACCATTGATTGCTTTGACCCGGGATGGGATAGAGTTTAAGTGGGATGAGTCTTGCCAGAGGGCATTGGAGGAGCTGAAGGTACGACTTACCTCATCCCCTATTCTGCTGTTCCCTGATTTTACGAAACCATTTTTCCTCCACACAGATGCATGTAACTCTGGCCTAGGGGCAGCCCTCATGCAACGTGATTCATCAGGCAGGGAGATAGCAGTCGCGTTCCCCAGCCGTACCCTGCATAAGGCCAAGCGGAAGTACTCGACCTCCGAGAAAGAGTGTTTAGCTGTCGTTTGGGCGCTAGAGTATTTCCGGCCATATGTGGAGGGGTCTCTGGTTACTGTTTATTCGGATCACAACAGTCTGCAGTGGTTGATGTCTCGACCAGACCCCACAGGCCGTTTAGCTAGGTGGTGTTTGCGACTCCAGGAATTTGATTTTAGGGTCGTGTTTAAGCCTGGGAGAGCGAACAAGGTCCCAGACGCACTGTCACGTAACCCTTTACCCGACGTGGAACACACTGACCTCCTGCCTGAGCACGGTATATTGGGTGCTTTGAATTTAAGATCCCAGCCACAGGTCTTGCTGGAGGACCGGGATCAGCTGAGGACCCTCCAAGCAGAGGACCCAAATATAATGAAACTCTTACATTTGCTGGGCCTGGACAATGCAACTAATGAGAAACTAAGAGAAAAGTTCTCTGTGCAGGACGGACTCTTGTATTACCATGACACTAAGAGTCTGACTCCACTTCGTCCTTCCGGGTCTCTTCGCTTGTATATTCCTACTAAGCTTCGCTCCACATTACTGGCTTATTTCCATGACCACCCTACTGCTGGTCATCTGGGTATAGCCAAAACCTTTCACCGGTTACAAACCCGTGTTTTTTGGCCAAGATTGAGGCGAGACGTGAAGGCATATGTGAAATCTTGCACAGTGTGTCAGCTGATTAAACCGAGCCAGCAAAAACCTTCAGGCCTCATGGTGCCAGTCGTGGCGTCACGGCCATGGGAGTATGCAGGGGTGGACTTTGTGGGCCCCCTGCCTCGGACCGCACAGGGTCATGCCCACATTTTGGTGTTCGTGGATTATTTCACGAAATGGGTTGAGATTTGTGCGGTACGGGAGGCTACTGCGGTGGTGGTGGCTGACAAGTTCATGGAGAATATTGTGGCGCGACATGGGGCGCCGACCTATCTAATTTCGGACAGAGGGACCCCCTTCGTGAACACTGTTTTTGACTCATTGCTGAGGTGCCTTGGTACGGAGCATCGGCTTACTACCGCGTACCACCCTCAGACAAACATGACTGAGAGGGTGAATAGGACGCTAAAGACGGCGATCCGTGCTTTCGTGGGCGGGATGCATAGATCCTGGGATCGGTTCATCCCTCATCTTTCATTTGCGCTCCGCACTGCTCCTCATGCTAGCACTGGCGATACACCGGCGTTTCTTTTGTACGGCAGAGATTTGCACACTCCGCTCGACCTTCTGCTAACTCGCGATGCCGGCCCAGCCCCACACAGCATGCAGGATTACAGGGAGGGACTGGTAGCTGCTTTGAAGGTCGCTTATACCCGTGTACGGGACTGTCTCGCAGAGAGCCACGCCGTGCAGAAGAAGCAGTATGATAGGCGTCGGCAGCACATCACCTTTAAGATCAATGACCTTGTGAAAGTGCGCGATCACCCACGATCGGACGGGTTGAGTGGATTTGCAGCCAAGCTTGCGCCAGTTTTTAAGGGCCCCTTTAGGGTCTCCCAAAGACTATCAGACGTGAATTACCGCCTTACCTCATTACAGGACGGTAGAGATATCGGGGTGTTTCACGTAGTTAACATGTGCCCTTTCTATACTTGGGACTCTGCCATCTCAAAAAGGGCGGTGGACTCACTAGTGCCAGACATGCCCGCTGACTCCGATGTGGGGGACGACCCAGACCTTGCTGCTTGGGACGCTTTGCCATTCAGGGACGATGTAGCTGTCCCTGTTGACTCAACTGATGCAAAAGCACCCACTACGGTTCCAGATGGTGACTTTATCCCCGAACCTGACGCAAGTGACGAACTTGGTGATATGCTTTTCTCTGTGGCTCAGACCCCAGATGGTGAATTGGAGATGGCCGTACACCTGGACCCTGTTGCAAGTGGCTCCCCTGACCAGGCCCCCTCCCCAGGCTGTCCACATGGTTATGGTCTGAGGTTGAGGAGGGTGCCCCGTATCACTGCTAGTTGGGATGCTACACACTGGACTGACCCTTACCATGTCCGGAGACTAGACGTGGACTGATTGGATGGAGTAAGATTGTTTGTTCTGTTCTTGTGTTGCTGGTGGCCTTGTGCTTGTTAAAGGAGAAAGAAAATGTTAGAAATGGCAGGCCGTCGCAGTGTTAGGTTGTTCTGGTGTGTCTCCCTCCGTCTTCTGCGTCTCGTATCTGTCTCTATCTGTTGAGCTGTTTGATTTCTCCCTATCACCTTTACTTTCCGAGATGGGTACATTATCTCGTTGCAGTATTGAATTTCTTGCCATGTATGGTTATTTCAATTTCCCCCCCCTAAATGTGTCCATGTGTGGTGCTGGGGCGGGTGATGATTGCTCTCTTGTGTTTTCTTTTATTGTTGGGCTGGGGTCAGCCCTTTTTCTTGGAAAGGGGGGATGTAACGAGCTAAATATCAGGGTTAACCCCGTGACGTGGGAGGAGTGGGCGTGTGTGCACGCACAGCCGGACGGAGACGTAGGTGACGCGAGGAGGGGGCGTGACAGACCGGAGAGAGCAAGGGAAGAGAAGGAGACGTACCTTGTTGTTCTGTGTACTACTACCGACCGCTAATAAAGTACCAAGTCCTGTCTACCTGCCCTGGTTACTGTGTGTCTGTGCGTGGAGTCGACCGCAGGCACACCTGTGGACGAGCAGGGTAACCCTCAGACGAAATCCTCCGAGGCTGCACTCATCGCTTCCAACCAAAAACCCAGCTCATCACAATAGTGAGAATGTTTATAATGAAAACGTGTAGGCTTTACTGCAGAAGCTCACAGAAAACAATTTTAAACAGAGAGAGAGGGCATAACATTAACTTACCTGATGGATCGTTGGTAATATTTCCGGAAGATGACCATGTCACAGTTTCGCAAAATGAATTCACGCCTCCTCCTGAAGTGACTTGCTATGCGCCTTCGCCGTTTCCAGTGCATTAAAACATTGTTTTTCAGCCGCATCCGCGCTTCTTTCTCGAAATGTATAGTTTGTCTAAAGTGATGTATACAAACTATATGGTATACGATGACCAGCGATACAATCAGCCAGCGCAGTCGTCCCTCCATACTAAATAGCGGCATGTTGTCTCCTCGCTTTGTTTACTTCCGGGAGTTTCATTGGAATTTTCCCACAAGTTAATTCTGACCAATTAAAAAGCAGTTCACGAAATACGTTTAATGGCACATCTGGCCAACGAGTGATGTAGATGTTGTCACATGACTGCATTTTGGTTCGTTTCAACTGGTTCGGACCAGAGCAATCAGTGTGGTGTGAAAAGGACCCAAAACGGCAGAAAAATGCTACACTGTATCATTTGTTGCCCTTGGTCCGGGCCAAATGAACCGAACCACAGATGTGAAAGCACCCTAAAATAGTTAAGCAAATATACAGCAGTCAGTGCTTCAGTTCTCCATACTGAGCATACTTAAGTTCTCCAGTGTGTTCAGTACAATCTTATACAATAAAAACAATAATAAATTGATTAAAAAAAAATAAAATATCATCCTGTGATCGTATAAGTGAGATACGCACCTGAATACAATTGTGAACATGCAAAGGGAAGAAGTCAGAGTCCCCACGTCTTCTCTGCTGTGTGAGGTAACAGAATCATGTGAATAATTTCGTGCATTTACAAAATGTGAACAATTTAGTGCAGTTCATGCATTTAACTATACACAACATATAGTGTTACAGAAATTTGTACTGAATTCACGTTTTCAGTTTTCATTAAAAGGCACTGAAGTTCTTACCATGGAAATGCTGTTGGTCCAGGTTGGGCAGCGTACCTTACTCGCCGTCAAATGCTCAAGAGGAGCGGCTGTTCAAAATGAATATCAGTGGCGCGATTTGAAAAGTGCGTCAAGGCTGCGGCCTGTGCACTGAGCTAGAAGCGGTTGGGCTGCTGTGCACATGCGTGCAGACGGTTGGCTTAGATTTCGAAGCACTGACCCAGAGCTATGATAGCCTGATAGTGTTTTAAGCAATAATCAGTGCAAGTTCACACTTCATGTTAACTAATTAAAAGTTCAGTTCATCCAGAAAAAAATAATAAACTCACGTTCATACTTCACCATTTTAAGTGAGCGCTAACTCATTTTTTTTTGCCGGTTTCAACTAAGGTTTTTATGCCAATATTATGTAATAGCAACCTATACATTTTACATAGACACGCCCACAATATGCAAAAGATATTAAAAGCAAAAAAACGTGATGATGTGGTCTCATTTTTTTAGATTGTGGGGGGGTGGACTAACACATGCATGGATGCTGAGTACATAATATCAGTCCTCTATACAGTATTTACTAATTCATGCTTTTGGAAGACATGGAGCTGATGATCTACATAAACGTGAGGGGCTGCTGCTGCCTCACCTGTGCAATTCCATTCTGGATAATCTTTTTAAAAGTAATTTAAAAAAACATTGGACTTAGAAGTTAAATGTCAAGGTAATGTAAAACTAATAGGACTTACCTCAAAATTACAAAGAAAAATGCTAAATTTCTAGTATGGTCATAAATCTTTAAATTATGAATTACTTTTTAAATTATAATTAAATGTTGTGATTTTACATAAATTTGTACGTAATTTGAGAAAATGGGAAACATACAGTGTAAATTAAACAGTATTTTTCCTTTTAAAAATGTGAAAAAATTGCAAAAATGCATTACTGGCGTTATGCGTAAAATATAAAGGTTGGTTTATTAATTCAGGGATAATTTCTGTAATTTTACTGAAGCCCAGGCCCGGGCTTCAGTGGCGGGAACGCAATAATGTCAGCAGAATCAAAGCAGCTGCGGGACGGATCCGCGGGACGAGCGCGCGAAGCTTCATTTTCTGGAATCTGACAGGATCACCACAGCTTACGGTCGAGGAAAACCGAGGAAACCGCTTCGTTGAGGTACGTACAAGTCACATAGTGCGGTCAAAATATGCTAGAAGACAACTAGTACCTTTTTGATTATGGTGGGTCGTTAATTGTTAAGTTAATCTTAACATCTGAGACTGTTAGCTATAGCGATCTTACTAAAATAAGCGTGGGTCGGTTAATAAAAGACAACTGAGAGTTATCATACTGTGAAATATGTTTTTATTTCAATTAATTGTATTCTTCAGGTGAGTTTAGTAGATTTAAAATGTGCAGAAACATTTGACATTCAATAGCACACTGTCTCCATTTTAGGTTCGGCCACATATCCAAGTTTAAGTATTGTTTTTTTTATTCTTATTGTGTAATTCTAGCTATCCGGAAAGAGTAGAAATACCATCGTGTAAAACTGTTGTCTGACAATTATACAATACAAATTGGGGGAAAAGCGTTTAAACGTTAATGAGTAAGTCAGAATCTCAGTGCACGGAGGAGTTCATTGCAGTAAGTTTATTTGCTTATATACCTTACTGTTATGGTAGGCTGTAATGTTTCTCAGTAAATTTAAGAAAACCGTTTTGTAGCAACACAGTTTATTATATTTTCAGGACCCGAACTCGAGCAGCCGCAACTTCAGTCTTTTCCTCTTGATAAAACAATCCCCGTGAGTGTGACTACTGACACCTAGTGGTCAGGTTAGTACTGGCAACTCAAATACATTCTATCACCACATCCCCTTTCCTTTAGATGTAAAGAACAAGTTATTCCAAGGAGTTATGCAAACGTATCGATTGAATAACCATTAAACAAACACTGTATAAATTGTAAGACTTAATACAGAAAATGACAGCCTCCAGAATTATTTACATTGAGCAGTCACAATCAACAAACCGCATTTTTTTTTTTAAACTCAAATGACTCTTTTATGATTAAGCACTATTTACAGGTCAAGTCTATCAGGGGGCTTTACTGTGCGTTTAGATCTTCGCAGTACAGGTGAATGCATGGCTTCAGCTAGTTCCTTGTCAGCCAGTACTGGAAGCGGTTCAGGGGTTTTTGATGATTCTACACAGTCAGTGTCCTCTGCAGACAAATCCGCTAGCACTGTCTCTTTCGTTTTCAACTGACTCCTCCGATTTCTTCACAGGATTTGACCATCTTCTGTCCTGACAGTGTAAGATCTCGGGTTCACCTCCTCTAGGACTGTGGCTCTGCTAGACCATATACTGCAATCCCCAAGTCTTACTGTGCCATTACTGGAGAGTGGTTCCAATCCTTTTGATATCTTGTCATAATTTGTCTTTTGTCGCTGTCTCAGGAGCTGTTGTTTCCTCTTTAGATTTTTGTTCTTATTTGGTGTTGCTAAGCAAGGAAGTGTGGTTCGTAATCTGCGTCCCATCAGGATTTCCGCAGGAGACACACCATGTTCTAATGGTGAAGCACGGTAATTCAGCAGAGCTAAATAAGGGTCTGATCGACTGTCTCCTGCTTTCTTGAGTAGTAACTTCACACTGTGTACTCCTTTCTCCGCTTTCCCATTCGACTGTGGATATAATGGGCTCGATGTCACATGTTGAAACCTATACTCCTCAGCAAATCTCTGAAAGCTACTGTAGCATGGCCCATTATCACTACAAACAACCTGTGGGATGCCGTGTCTCGCAAAGATGGACTTCATCTGTGTTACCACACCCGCAGTCGATGCACTGGTAAGCAACGCAATCTCTGGATAGTTTGACAGATAGTCTATCACAAGCAAGTAGTTTTGTCCATCCAGGAAAAATAAGTCAGTCCCAACTTTCTGCCATGGTGCGTCCGGTGGGTCATTGACAATCATTGGCTCCTTCTGTTGCTTAGCTCGATGCTTCAGACACGTATCACAGGTTGACACCATCCTGTGAATGTCGTCGTTTATTTCAGGCCAATAGATTGCAGTTCTAGCCCTTCTTTTACATTTTTCTGCTCCAAGGTGGCCCTCATGTAGCCTTTTCAACATCTCTTGACGCAGTGACTCTGGGATGATGACCCTGTTCTGTCTCAGCAGAAGTCCTTTGACCACACTCAGCTCTGTTCTGATATTGTAGTACTGGGCACATTCTCCTCTAGATCAGCCATCATTCAGATGCGTAATGACCTGCTGCAAGCAACTGTCTTTCTCAGTCTCCACTACAATTTGCTTGAGCTTTGCGTCTGTGACTTTAGGACATCCATGAGCCTTTTGTTGTGCTGTTCTATCATGGAGCCCCACAGTACAATATCATCCACATAAACACGCACACCCTCAATGCCCTCAATTATGTGTTCCATAGTTCTGTGAAACACTTCAGGAGCGGAGGAAATTCCAAATGGCATCCTTAAAAAGGAGTATCGGCCAAAGTGTTAAATGTGCAATACCTTGTGCTGCCCTTATGTAGTTTCAGCTGCCAAAAGCCTTGGGATGCGTCCAGCTTTGTAAAGAACTTGGCTCCTGCCATCTCGCTTATGATTTCTTCTCGTGTCGGAATTTGATAATGTTCTCTCTGAATGTTGGAATTTAAGTCCTTTGGATCCATACACACGCGTAGCGCACCATTTCCTTTTTTCACACACACCATTGAATTGACCCACTCAGTAGGCTCTTCCACTTTTTCGATGACTCCCATCGATGTCATTCTCTCCAATTCTTGTCTCAGTTTCTCACGAAGAGGTGCAGGAACCCTTCTTGGGGCAAGGACTACTGGCTGTGCATCTTTTTTCAACTGTATTTTGTAGGTGAAGGGTAATACTCCAAATCCTTCAAAGATGTCTGGAAACTGTGCCACTATATTTTTCACAGTGTCCTTTGTCTCTCCACTATTTATGAGGTATACTCTTTTCACCAGACCTAGGTCTTCACATGCCTTGTCTCCCAACACAGAATCATGTCCACCTGGAACAACCACAAACTTGAGGTGATGTATTTTGTTTCTCATTTTTACCTGTAGTCTGCATGTTCCTTTTGTTGGGATGTGCTGTCCATTATAGGCTTTGAGTCGCACTGTTTTTGGGCCTATTCGTGGCTTAATTTTCATTGCTCTGACATCAGGCTCTGAAATCAGATTGACTTTTGCTCCTGTATCTAGCTTGAGTGACACGATAACTCCATTAATTTCCAGAGCTGTCATCCACTTGTCCTGCGCAACGGTATTTACATCAGTCTGTTCTGTTATTTCCTGACTGGAATCAGCCTGCTCCACCAGGCCAATAAAAAATTTGTCACTGAGATCTGTTTCCTCCACTGCATGGACACGTTCCTTTTGACCCTGTTTGGCTTTGGAAAAGCACTGTTTGGCAAAATGATTCTGCCCTTTACATTTAGCACAGACTTTGCCATAAGCTGGACACTGCTTTGGGAGGTGTCTTCTACTACATCTCTGGCAATTAAACAGTTCTTTCTCCTTTTGTTGCTTCATTTTACTCATCACACATCTCTGCATCTTCCCTGTTACTGCAGCTACAGCTGAACTGTCAATTCCACTTGTCTTTGCAGTTTCATAAAATGTTTTAGCATGCTGAAGTGCTATTTCACTGGCATGACATATACGCATAGCACCATTCAAGGTAAGCTCCGTCTCTCTCAAGAGCCTCTCCCTTACTTTTTTATCAGTGATGCCAAACACAATTTGGTCACGAATCATAGAGTCCTGCAACTGTCTGATGTTGCATGTTTTTGCTTTAAACTTTAAATCCATTAAGAAACTGTCAAAAGTCTCCCCCTGTTGCTGCAGACGAGAACGGAAAACATACCTTTCAAAAGTCTCATTCTTTTCCCCATGTAATGTTTCTTAGTAAATTTAAGAAAACCGTTTTTGTAGCAACACAGAGTTTATTATATTTTCAGGACCCGAACTCGAGCAGCCGCAACTTCAGTCTTTTCCTCTTGATAAAACAATCCCCGTGAGTGTGACTACTGACACCTAGTGGTCAGGTTAGTCCTGGCAACTCAAATGCATTCTATCAACACAGTAGGCTATATGCATTGATTATTATGACAGAATTCTGTGGTGGTGTGAAATTGATCTGTGCACCCGCGCAGAGATTTGCGCACTTGTATTTCAATCTTGTACACCCCTGCAACAAAAGGCAGACTCTGCTTGTAATAGAATTCATCACAGAATGTAAAGACATGAAATGACTATCTTGTTGACCATAGATTCAAGAGTGTCAAAAAGGGTAGTAATATTTTATGGATTGTGTATTTAAATGTATAATTTCTTTTTCAGATGTTTTTAGTCGTTGAATTTCTGGAATCCAAGACTGTTAATGTTATAGCTGAGTCATGGTTTGAGGATGGTGTCACTTGGTGGCCAAATTATACTAGTGATGAATGCATACTGTAAACAGAGCTGTACAAAAATGTGAGGAACCAGGGACTGACTTGTCTCTTGTAGAGACAAAATTCAACCCAACTATGTTCTGAAATATACAGACTGCATAATGACCATAATTAAAATTTTAATTATCAATTTGATTCACCAAGATTTGCTTATTTGATGTAAACAAATGCCTGTTACTGTGTCAATAATGTATTCCTTAATTTACATAAATTTAAGTCAGTACTTGGTTGAGTTGGAACACTTGTACTAATTTTACATTTGGCATTAGTTTCTTTTCAAAGAAAAGGACAGCAGTGTAAATTATTGCTGAAATGGAATCTTAAAAATGTACTCTGCTTAATAAACTACTTAGCTAGTATAGTGACCAAAAGGAAATAATAGTTCAACTAGAGCTCAGTGTGTAAACAATGTGCTTTGTAAGACACAGCAGCAGGTAAGGTTGTAGCCTTGCTGTTGGAGTTTGCATGCATGAAAACAGCATTACTTAAAGGATCAGATTATGCCACAAAATGGAACTGCTTGTGTACTTTGTGTAAAGTGATACATTTAAGCATTTCTTACGTGTGAGTTTGCATTTATTGATATTTTGTGAATTCTGATCAGGTGATTATGGAAAGGCAAGAGAGAGCACATACTAGGTGTTGGGCTGCAATGGTTATATTCCATAATTATCAAATAATTAAGTAAAAGGTAGTTTGTAGTGTGGCTATTAGTCCTGCACAACTTCAAAGGTCAAATGACACAGGGATTCATTGATAAGATCTATAGTGTAGACTAATTGAATGTTTAGTGTCTGGTTGAATTTAAGCAATTCTTACTCATTTTAATGCAGTTTATTGATGTAGTTTAAACAAACTGAACAAGTCTGATACAAGGAGTCTCTGTCGGTTTTGACAAAATATTGACTACGCTTATGCCAAAATATTGACTACGCTTGACTGTGATTTGTTTTGTTTGTTAGGCAAGTTTTTGGTGATACAGACTCGGACAATGAACTAGAAGTGGGTAAAAAGAGGAGATGCAGCAATATCTCCTCTGCACCAGCACCACCTATTCCTCCACCTACTCCTGACATACCATCTGATTCAGCTTGCCAGACCTCTACTGGACCTCTGCTAAACCTGAGGCATACTGAATATCCTTGTTTTACGAGTATGTTCCTTTGTTTTCGTTGAATCATTCTGTAAGCACCGGTTATGCTAATATCCACCTATTAAACATTAATATAACTATTCAGTCAGCTTAGTTCCGAAGGACTGACAGTTACTGTAACTACATGTGCTTAGCAGAACTCAGCCAGATGAGTCATTGAAAGTTGTTTAATTTACTGCTATGATAGTGAATTCTTTTATATGGCTGTGTTTATTTCTAATCATTGTCATTTTTCACAGCTGCACCACCTGCCCCCATTACGACATTTGGCATGCCTTCCAGTCCTCTGCACCACTTCTCCATTAGACATTCTGAACACGGTCGTTACACAGGTACTATACTTTTATGATTACTTTTTATAAAGCTTTGTTCATCAAAGCGATCACTTGCATGCATTCTACTTGCCTCTCTCCAGCTCCAGTGCCTGCAGTTGTCACCCCCATCTCTCACATGCCCTCAAGCTCTATGAGCCAGGTCTCTGCTACACCCCTTTCTGATGAACATCAGGACCATTCATTTAACCCCAGGTTTAGACTGGGGAGGACAGGCACTGGATCTATTCCTTGCTCTGGTAAAATTCTTTCAATTTGAAAACTGAGTCTGTGACTAAACGATGTTTAAAAGAACTTGGTAGATAATATTGTCCTTCTGACCACATTATGAATATATATGTAATAAACCTAAATCAACAATTTTAATTAAATACTTTCCCAACTCTTTGTAGCCGCTCAACTGCACATCCTAACACTGTTGGAACATATCAAGGTACAGCAGATGCAGCTTGCTGCTGCCATTAGTAATCTTGCTGCACGTATGGCGACAGACACCATGTCTGAAGTTGAGGAGTGGCTTAAAGATTCAAGAAAATCGCATGCTAAGCAAACCATGGTATTGTAACCTTTTCTAATTTAAATAATTTAAAATGTAAATAAAACTGCATCATTACTGTGCCAATATACTGCTTATATTGTATCAGATCTCTGAATATTGACTACTTTCATCGTTTACCATTAACATACAGTAGTTCATGAAAACAGCAAAACCGAATAATAAATTAGGTTTAACGTTCAGATAAACCCTGAATTGTTTGTATGACATGATTTGATGCACAATCAGGAGCTCCTACAGTTGGTTTTCACAGTTTGTATGTACAGTCGAACCTCGTTACAACGTACCCCGTTTATAACGTTTACACCAATACGACGTTCAAATTTCTATGTCCCGAATTCGCGTAATGCATTATTCCATTTGCCGGTATCGCTTAGAACGTATACCTTTACAGCGTAAACTTCGATATAACGTATGATTTTCAGAGGAAAATAGGCAAACTGACCTTCGTTACAACGTACAGCCTCATCTTCCGAGCGTGCGCACAATTCAGAATCGGCTGTTGCCGGCCATCTACATCACTTAGCAACGCCTAACTGTATGAACCTATCCTCACGAAGCATTCCACGCCAGCCGGACTCCTTGCATGCAGCCCCCGTTTTTTCATGGTTTTGCATGGTGTCATGCTGCCGCATATCAAGCAAGATGCCTGCTAAAAGGAAACGGATTTCGCTGACCGACAAGGTGGAAATAATTCAGAATTATACATGGCAGACTTATACTGCCGATGCGAACTAAGTTCTGAAACTGTGTGGTTATTGGGGTAGTTGTGTGACATATAGTGAAAGAAATTAACAAAAGACAGATGTCTAACACATGTATCGAAATTTATTTCAGCCAATTGAATCATATACAGGTGCATAATTTCGGTTTGACATTAGGTTACAGTAGGGCTGGACAATAATTCGATATCAATATATATCGCGATAGAATTTTTTTCAATAACGGTGATACGATTTTTAAACACATTTCCGATATTTCGATATACATTTGAATATATATATATCATCACGCAATTCTGTTCTGCTCTTTCTGACGTCTGAGCACTGAACGTCATTCAGTGACAAATGCTAATGTATAAAATTATATATATATATTATCAGATATATATATATATCTCATTTTGTTGCTAAAACTTTCCGCGACGGAGCTTAACCAACTACTGCTGAGCGCTGGCAGCGTGTCTGTGATGTACGTCATCACGCAATTCTGTTCTGCTCTTTCTGACGGCTGAGCACTGAACGTCATTCAGTGACAAATGCTAATGTATAAAATTATATATATATATTATCAGATATATATATATCTCTCATTTTGTTGCTAAAATATTCTGCGACGGAGCTTAACCAACTACTGCTGAGCGCTGGTAGCGTGTCTGTGATGTACGTCATCACGCAATTTGTCACTGAATGACGTTCAGTGCTCAGCCGTCAGAAAGAGCAGAACAGAATTGCGTGATGACGTACATCACAGACACGCTGCCAGCGCTCAGCAGGAGTTGGTTAAGCTCCGTCGCGGAAAGTTTTAGCAACAAAATGAGTACCCCTGACCGCAATACAGATGTGGATGAACAAGCTTCCATAAGTAAGAAGGCAGACGAAATAGTTGATAAGACAGGAAAGACTAATTCAGTGGTGTGGAAGTGGTTCGGCTTTTTAAGTTCGGATAAACTTCAGGTTTCGGTGCTCTGCAAAATGTGCCGGAGAGTGGTGCCGACTAGCAGCGGGAACACATCAAATCTGTTCCACCATTTGAAGCAGTTCCACCCGATAGAACATACTGAGAGTCAGAAGATGAGGCATCATAAAAGTTTAAGCCAACCTGTCCCCGGACCATCACCACCACCTCCATCCCCCTCCCCGACACCAAAACCAGAGAAGTCAATGAAGCAAACACAGATGGCTGCATTCCTACCTTATGACAAACAGTCTAAACGTCATAAAGACATTACTAGGGCTGTTACAAACTTCTTGGCTAAGGACATGATGCCATTTAGTATGGTGGATAGCGTGGGCTTCAGAAAAATGATGTCAGTCATTGACCCCCGATTCGAGCTCCCTAGTCGAAAATATTTTTCACGCACGGCTATACCTGCACTTTATAGTGAAGTTAGGGACAGGGTGGAGGAGCAACTTAAGTCAGTGTCGTATTTTGCGACCACAGCTGACCTCTGGTCTAGTCGAACCTCGGAACCGTACTTGAGCCTGACAGTCCACTTTATTGACAAAGGTTGGAATCTTGTCAGCTTATGCCTCCAGACGGTCTACTTTCCAGAGGATCACACGGGCGAAGCAATTGCAGCCGGACTTGCAGATGCGCTCGCCTCCTGGGGACTCAGCGACGAAAAACAGGTCTGCATCACCACAGATAGCGGGACCAATATCATCAAAGCCGCTGAGTTGAATGGATGGACAAGACTACAATGCTTCGGGCATCGATTGAACTCGGCCATTGGTAAGTTATACACAGTTCATGCAAATGCTCGCCATTATATCAGCGCTGGCCGCTTCAAATAGATTTTCATAAAGGCTTTGACTTCGCTAAATAAAAATGTGGCGCTGTTTTTTTTTTTTAAAATGAATGTGTCTAAAAAGGAAACTTACTGTATTCAGAAAAGTTTCTGTCATTTTCATTTAATTTTTACTATAATTCATGACCACTGCGCTACTTTGTGTCCAAATGTTACCAGGAAAATGTGGGAAACAGCACCTCCTGGAAGAGGATTAATAATTAATTGGCGTAGTGGCATAATTTTTATTATGATTTCTTTCCCTCTTTTTAAGCGATTTTATAGGGAATTCATTTAGTCTTTAGTCAAGACATACATATTTGTATAGATTCTTCACAGTTCTCTCAATTAAATTCAAATGTGTTTTACTGGCATGGGGAACAGATGTTTACTTTTTTTTGCCAAATCAGATGTGAAAATAATTAGATAAATTATTATTATTAAATAAGCAGAATTGTGAATTTTTCTGCAAAATAATATCTTATTAATAATATCTAATATTATTAATAAAAAAATAATAATAACAATATAAATTGTAGTTGAAATATAAATACAAATGATAACTATTGCAATCTGGAATCATTTTTTTTCTCTCTGTTTGCAGAGAAAGTTAACCAAGACAAGCGAGTGGACAGAGCTATTGGAGTCTGTAAAAAGGTAGTGGCTGCCTTCTCCTATTCATGGAAGAAGAAACGGGACCTGGCAACTGCTCAGGAGGAGTATCACTTGCCAAAGCACAAACTCATCAGTGAAACACCAACAAGATGGGGCTCCCGTCAACAAATGGTGAAGCGGGTTCTGGAGCAGAAAAGGGCCATCACAGAGGTTCTGTCAAAGGACAAGAAGACCAGGCCACTGATTCCTACCTGGCAAGATGTAGATGTTTTAGAGTCTATAGATGCAGCTCTAAGCCCACTCCTCGAATTCACTGATGCATTGTCCGGTGAATCCTATGTCAGTGTATCATTCCTAAAACCGGTGATGCATCTCTTCAACACCTCCATCTTGAAGGAGTCAAAGGATGACACAGAGCTCACCAGGACCATAAAGACAACAGTGATGGGATACCTTAACAAAAAGTATGATGACCCAACCATGGATGATCTACTTGACATGGCATGCCTCGTTGACCCAAGATTTAAGCTTCAGTACACTATGGAGGAGAAGAGAGAATACATCAAAGAGAGAGCTGTGTTGGAGATGCTTAAGGGAGAGAGAGCTGATGTGGTAAGGGAAGAGGAGTCCACAAAAGAAGCCATGGGAGATGCTTGTGCACCAGCCAAGAGAACAAAGCGGTCTCTGGCTAGCTTTTTTGCAAACAGGCCCACCACTACTACCAACACAGAAGGCTTGAGTGCACAGCAGGCAGTTGAGAGGGAGCTCAGCAACTACCTTCTTTCTCCAGATGCTGACAATGACTCAAACCCTCTGGATTGGTGGAAAGTCTATCAAAAGAACTTCCCCAGAGTAAGCCAACTGGCACAACATTACTTGTGCATTCAAGCCACAAGCTCCCCCTCTGAGAGAGTTTTTAGTACAGGTGGCAACATTGTCACATGTAAAAGGGCATCACTGAAGCCAGATAATGTAGACCAGCTTGTATTTCTTGCCAGAAACCTCTAGAGCCTGTCATAGGGTGTCATCAACACTCAACAATGTTCTGGCCAGAGCAATGTGTTCTTGTTGTTGCTCACTCTTTATTTATTTTATTATTTTTGTTTCTTTATCCTGGCTGAAGCAGTTTGTTTGTTGTTTCAATTTATATGAATAATCAGCCTGTTCTAGTTTAAATGGAAATATAATATTGTTAAGCTGAGTCTGAGAGTTTTATTTATTTGATAGTTTATTTCACATTTCTTATTTGTAAAGGCTAAATACAAATAAAAAGTGAACCTTATTTTTTTTTGTACTGTTTTTATTTAAAAAAAAAATTATATAATTTTAATAGGAGGAGTCTGGAGGTATTATAGACTTTGCAAATTCAGTTTGCAGACATCCATTGTGCGTGTCCTCGGCAGTTTTTTCCTGAGGCTTTTTAATATTGTCCATATCGATATCGGAATTATATCGTATCGACCAAAATTAAAAAATATATCGTGATATAAATTTTTGCCATATCGTCCAGGCCTAGGTTACAGTAAGGCGATTTGAACGATAAGCTGGCAGTGGATTTTGCGTTATGTCGGCTGTCTATGAGTAACTGAGATTAACCTAGTTTGAAGAATATAGTTCCTATTATATTCTTCAAACTACACAAGCTGTATGTCATAGTGTCAACTTGAGGGGCGTTTTCTAAAAGTTTTTTTTATATACATTTTGTGTTCTATCATTCATTTTGAGGGACTTGGTTACAACGTATTATGGTTATAACGTACAAATTCTTAATGTCCCCCGAGGTACGTTGTAACGAAGTTCGACTGTATACTTATCTTTGCCTTTTTATATGAAATATTTTTCTCTTCTCAGATTTCTGCTCTGGGTACTACAGGAGGACAAACACTAAGTCACATGGAACATACTTTCAAGGTTTTTCTCAGATGCAGTAGCCAAAAAAATAAACTGGAAAGGAGTTAATGGGAAGAAGTGCTTTAAAGAAATGCATACAAGAAGTTTGTTGATCAGTAAGTATGGTATATACACAGAAGCTGGGTATTAGACACCTTTCCTGCAGGGCTGTTTATTTTATGGTACATAGGGCAAAGATACTACTTTTTTTTAATCAGTTTTTTTTTTTTAACTATGTGAGTTTGTGTTTCTTTTAAACATTTCAACATTGCAAGAACTCAGAAATAATTGGACAATTGGCTATGAATGTTTCTTGGGCAGCTATGTTTTATTTCAGCATTAGGTCACGCATGTCTTTGAGTTGACTGATGGTTGAGAGTTTCTATTTAGATTATACACAACAGGTAAAATATAATGCAAAAAGTCCATACACCTCTAACTCCGTCCCTGCAAACAGAAAGGCACAGCATGTAGTAATTCATCATGTGTAGTAATTCCTCAAGTTATGCCTCACGTGACCAATTTTGATCAATTAAAATTAATATTTTAATCACTGACATAGCTGTTTTTTCCTTAGCTGATCTGCATTACACCAAAGCTTTCAAAATACAGTGTAGCAGATACTGAGAGAGATTCTTACGCCGTCCATTGGTTTAACCGGGCATCTGACTGGAGGTGGCCGGAAAGAACGTGCAAGAGCCAAAGAGGCTTCAACTGAGGTCAAATTTAGAAGGAAGAAGCATTATGGCTGTGTGTGTTTTTTAGCTTTGAAGATTTTTGCACTTGGTTCAATTTTAAAAATGTGACTTGGGTTGTCTTGGTTAGTCTGAGGCTTGACTCGTGTTCACAACATAGTAAGTATGTGGAATCGTATTTTCTGAGCAATAGCTGCTAACCTCCAAAAAGAAAAGGACATTTAGCATTTAATGTCATACCCTGCTACAATAACAGTGCACCCTGAGTGCAGCTGCAGCACATTTGTATGGCAAGATATAATGTTACAGTATAACCATACAAAATACATTTCCTAAATGGCTGTCTGTAGCTGTGTCATGCAGCTCCTTGATGACGCTGAGCGAAACTTACACAAAGCCTACAGTAAATTGTATTCTGGACCTGCAAAATGCACCGTCATCTTGGGCCCGGGTGTCAAAGCAACACCAGTGCTCTGCCTTGCTGCCATGGTTAATGCGCTAGATTTATGTTTCAGTGAGAGGAAGTGCCATGTGAATGCAGTGCAGGACTCAAGTGTGGCTGCCTGAAGTAGCTCACAGGTGTCACATTATTTAATGCAACATTATAGAGGTAAAGTTTACATAACATTAAAAAGCATGTTCATAAGACATGCTCAATACATTAAGAACTATAAAAATAAGATTTTTTAAGACTTAAGCACCCGCATAAACCCTTTTAGAAACAGGAGTTGGACAACATAAAATAACTATTACCTCACTCTCCTGAAATGATTGAACGTCGGTTAATCGCCCACCTTTCCCTCATGTCACCTACAAATCAAATTTGATTAAAACTTCAGATTATTTTAGTTTCATATCCTTCATACTTTTTTGCCAGTATGGATGTGAAATGTCTTACATTGTCCCCAAAGAGGTCTAAAAAGATTTTAGTCTTAAATTTAACTTTTTGAAACTTAAAGAAGCCCTGAAATTTATGTTTGTTCCCTCTTGGGAATTAAACAGCATTTATGAAGTTTGTGTATAATTTTTCATTGAATTCACATTTAGTATTAAACAATTTCTAAATTTACAGTTAGTGAATTTTTGTATGTTAAAAAATAATTAAGTAGTCATAAATATACAGTCAGTACTTGTGCTTGTAAAACTGATGTAATTTTGCATAAAGTTTTCTTTTTTTTGGTCCTCTGTGTCCTGCAGTTGGGACAGCGGACCCGTCGTCCTGAGGGGAGCCACTCAGTCTCCGGGCACAGAGCATGGGAGGGGTCCTGCAGAATCCTACACGCTGTTCTTAGAGTTTGCTGCTCACTCAGGGATGAAACTGCTCTGCCTGGGAGTCGGATGATCTTTTACTGTCCTGTGGAAAGCAATCACTGCAGCAACAAATGCAGCAAGCAACTCTTTGGGAAGCTTAGTGATGCTGCCACTGTTGGGCAGAAGCGTGGGAGGCGTGGGCGCAGGTGTGGTGAAGGTGGGGGCTGAAGGTTTGACTGAGAAGAAACAGAGGGGACACTACTGTTGGACAACCACTGCTTTAAAACTGGGCCAAATGCAGTTTCAATATAAACTGGATGGAAACCTCACCAGTCAGTCGGTATTTCAAGCTGGTCAAAACCTTCTTGTTGCTGTCCATTAAATGGCACTGGTACAATCCTTGCTGGTCCAAGTTTATGTGATTCAGCACCATACTTGATGAAGAGCTGGCTGAGAACTGGTACAGCTTGTCTCCCTTCACCAAGTTGTGCCAAGGAAAAGAGCAGTCCAGGACTTTTGCAGCCTTTAAGGCTTCAATATAATACTCTGAGTGGAAAAAAAATCTGGTCACTATTGACAGTCACAATCAAGACTACAGCTGATAAGTGTCACACCCACCTGGTCACGCCCACTTCTGACATCAGCAACAACTGCCGGTCCTGCCCACGAATGATGGGACTCCCTATTTGAGCCCCGCACCGGCAACAGGTCGGTGCGAGGTATTGTTGGCATGCCACTACTGAGCACTCTAACTCTGTCTTTCCCGCAGTTACGTTACGTCTCTCTGGTCCTCCCTGAGTTACCCGCACCTCCTGCCTGCCCTCCTTCCCGTCCGCCCTCCCCATGATTCCCCTCGTGGATCTCTCCCCTTCGTGTGTCTGCATCCTAGGACAGACTCCCTGGCTCTTCGACCCATGGAATCCCTCTCGACTACGGCATCTGGACATGTTTTGGCTTCAGGCGATACCTACCGACGGACTCCTGGAAAGACCTCGCTATGACCTCTGACCTCTCTCTGTCTCATCCCAAATAAACTTGGTAGCTCGGAATATTCTGTCCTGGTCTTGTGTTCCAGTACAATAAGTTCGCAATATTTTTGAATTTATAATTAAGAATTGCATTACTTGCAATTTGATAAATACAAACTACTTTTAAAAATGTATAATTCAAACGTGATAAGCACAAACAATTTTTAAATAAAATAATCTTTATAATTTATCAGTACATGTGATACAAGTGATAACTATGAACCATTTTTAAATGAGCTAATAATCTAAATTATGAAATCAAGAAGGAGCAGCTGCTGTGAAGCAGTAATGTGTGCTTCAGAGTGGATCTGTGACGTAATTTCCGGACCAACAGTGGACTTCCTCCCTGTCAATGGATGTATCATAGAAGAGCTCCTCCGCTCTAATTCGCACTAAACTGCTCTGCTCAACACCGCTCCTTGCTCCACTAAAATTTCCTCCTGCTCCATCAAATCGCTCCACCCTCGCTCCAATTTAAAAGAGGGACAAATAATCTGCATGCCTAACAAATGTCACCTCAAACCAAAGCCTTATATCTTAAATAAATATGAGTAATGGAAACATTGCCACTCAGAATAGAAAATATTTATTTTTAAACAACATATAGGTGTAATTTTATAAAAATTTATAAAATGTAGCTTCCAACGTAATAGTATATGAACTGAAAGAGATAGGTACATTGGGTTTGCATTTTGAGGTAAAGATGGTGACATTTTAAGAATATCAAGTCTGGGAGCCCAGGGGGGTATTCCAGAAAGCAGGTTATGTGACATACCCGGGTAAGTTTAAGGGTAAGTTAGTGGATAACCTCATCTTTCAGTTCCAAAAACGGAGGTTAACTTTCTGGGTATGTACGTAACCATAGCAGCTTACTCTCTGAAGATAACCTGCTACTGAGCAGGTTATGTTCCAGGGTCGGTTTGTTGCAGAAGGTTACTGAGCATGGCGTGCCCTTTTGATGACGATCCTGTGGACGTGGAGGCACAAATTATACAAGGTTTTTTTCGCCGGGAGAGAGTTATAAGACCACGTATTGATATCTTTTCATTTCCTAATGATTATTTAATGATTTTGTATCCTTAATTTTTTGCCTTGTTACAATCATCAAACTCATTACTTTTTTCCACTAACTATAGGTAATCATTACAGGACAGTACAATGCTGGTTACCACTGGTTGCCCTCAGAAGGGGTGAGGGGAGGTGGTGGTGGGCCCCCGCCAGTTAGACGGGCTTCAGCCTTTTTTCTATTAGCTACATGACAGAAAGAATATACTAAATCGTGTTTAATAAATAGTTCAGTGATCGTGTAATCAAATATTACCTTTTTGCAGAATGTTTTTGTGTTTCATTTTGACTTGGCTCAAAGTTCTTCTGGCTCCAGAAGGATTACACCTTATTAAATAAGAAACCATATATTCCTAGTCGATACACATTGTTATTTTAACCTAAAGAAATGAATGGCAGGACAAGTAAATGCTTTCATAGTGATTTAACAGTCAAAAGGATGCGGAAGCGGTGTTTAATTATTTTGCATTATAATAAAAGGGGAGGCGATGTCAAATTTGCAATTTAATACACACGCATTTACTCTGTCCGTTATTTTTTGCCAAGCCAACTCTCTTTCTTTAGCCGATGCAGCCGTATTGCTTTTTTTCATTATTATTGGCTTGAATTCCTCATATGCGTGCATTAAAACTTCCAACTCCGCCTCTGTGAAGTATGCCGCTCTCTTTTTTTCACTTTGATTTTCCATTTTGACTCGTGAAATCGGCGATCAATTGAAAACGTCTTTATGTATGCACGGTGCACGCGCATTAACTCTGGGTAACCAATAGGAGGTTGATTGAACTTACTCTTCTCAGGTGTTTTGGAACCGACATACTCATGGTATGCGGGTTTGGGGTATATCAACCCAGAGGTTATGATTTACCAAATGGTAAGTTAACCAAGCTTTCTGGAATACCCCCCAGGTGTCTGAGACATTAACCTTTTGTCTTTATGGACTTCCTGACCACTGGGTAGGGTCCCAAAGTAAATGTGAATGCTAATCTTTGTCGCTATGATAATGTGAAGGTCTGGGTGATACTGTCAGGCTGATTAGATTAGCACCTATGCATTTGAAAGGCACTGCTATGCTGATGAGATCAGGGCTGGGGAACTTCCAGGCTGATGCCTGGACTATACTTTGAGAGAATGTAATGTTGTGATAATGCGCTATACAAAAATAAATTTGTTGTTGTCGTTGTTGTTGTACTATGCTTTGTTTAGATTGTCTCCACCTCTGTGTATCCCTCCGCCCTTCAAACATATAAACTCTCCCGAGCTGAGTTTTAGTCAGACTTGGATGACTACAGCGACACACGGCAAGTTCTCAATAAAGAGTAACTTCTGCTTGAAAGATATCCCAAGGTCTCCTGGTCTCTGCTTCGACAAAGGAAAAAGTTTCCAACATAAGCAACAACGGACAGGTTTGCCAATGGCATTCCACACAAAAATAGGCTTAAAAATAAAGGAATCATAAGAACATAAGAACTATACAAACGAGAGGAGGCCATTCGGCCCATCAAGCTCGCTTGGGGAGAACTTAACTAATAGCTCAGAGTTGTTAAAATCTTATCCAGCTCTGATTTAAAGGAACCCAAGGATTCAGCTTGCACTACATTATCAGGAAGACTATTCCATACTCTGACTACACGCTGTGTAAAGAAGTGCTTCCTTAAATCCAGTTTGAAATGTTCTCCCGCTAATTTCCACCTATGGCCACGAGTTCTTGTATTTGAACTAATGCTGAAGTGATTATTTGGTTGAACAGCATCCAAACCTGTTAGAATCTTATATACCTGGATCGTGTCCCCCCTCAGTCTCCTTTGCTTGAGGCTGAACAGATTTAGCTCAACTAACCTTTCCTCGTATGACATTCCTCTAAGACCAGGAATCATTCTTGTGGCCCTACGCTGCACCTTTTCTAAGGCCGCAATGTCCTTTTTAAGATATGGTGACCAAACCTGCACACAATATTCTAGGTGAGGTCTCACCAAGGAATTGTATAATCTTAGCATTACCTCCCTTGACTTAAACTCCACACACCTGGAGATATACCCCAACATCCTATTGGCCTTTTCTATTGCTTCCTCGCACTGGCGAGAATGAGACATGGAAGCATCAACATATATACCAAGGTCTTTCTCATAATCAGTTACCTTTATTTCAGTAGGTCCCATAAAATACCTGTACTTTATATTTCTGCTCCCTACATGGAGTACCTTACATTTATCTATGTTAAATTTCATCTGCCAGGTGTCAGCCCAGTCACTAATTAAATCAAGATCCCGCTGTAGCTGCTGAGCCGCTAGTTCAGTATCTGCTACACCACCCACCTTGGTGTCATCTGCAAATTTCACCAGTTTACTGTATATATTGGTGTCTATATCATTTATGTAAATTAGGAACAATAGTGGTCCTAAAATTGAACCCTGCGGCACCCCACTATGAACGCAGGCCCACTGTGACATTGTGCCTCTTATAACTACTCGCTGCGTCCTATCTGTTAACCAGTTATCAATCCAGGTCGCTACAGTTCCTAAAATACCTGTCGCTTTGAGTTTAAGTAAGAGCCTCTTGTGGGGGACAACATAAATCAGTGGGCTTAATAGCATAAAGAATAAACAGGCTAAGCATCCACGTTTTAAATTCCTCATTTTTTTCTGTTGATGCTGCTGCTGCGTCTCTATAAAATAAATTTTCACTGACAGCATTACGTGAAATTAAAAAAATCCTATTAGACCTACTTTGAATGAATTTTTTGATTACCAATATTTACTTTATTTAGGAATAAACTGGTGACCTGCAACCTCTCCACGTGTCAGCTGTGAATCTCTTCACCTGGTGGAGACGGTGTACTCCAACACAGCCTTGCATCAGGCCACGCAGGCAAATCATACATCAAATTAAAGTAAAGCATTTGTAGTCCACAAAGAGCCCAGACACATGCTTATAGCCCCAGTAGTTTTAGAGTAACCCTTCAAAATATTAGGAGCATTATACACTGGGCCACTACCAATCTGATGCATGGCACACTGACCTGTAATAGATTGGAAATACACCAACGCACATTACATACTCAAACACACACCCCGTCTGCTCACGGAATCATGCTTTTATTTTACAGTTTGCAAAGGAATTAGCAAGATAACCATAGCAAAATCACAGAGGTCAAAACAATGCAATCAGTGAAAATAGCCTAATTGATCAGGGCTGATCTGCAGCAGCATCACAGACAATA
The DNA here is from genome assembly GCF_048594095.1 of Paramormyrops kingsleyae. Taxonomy (NCBI): domain Eukaryota; kingdom Metazoa; phylum Chordata; class Actinopteri; order Osteoglossiformes; family Mormyridae; genus Paramormyrops; species Paramormyrops kingsleyae. Next base: position 3,339,444 of record NC_132821.1, on the reverse strand, counting down.
TAAAATGTACTCAGGCAAATAAAGCTGAAAACCTACAGTATCTGTGGAGCATAAAAACATGATGAATAATGGGACCATTTAAGGAAGCCTCAAGAATTACCAGTGTGACCCACAGGACAATCGTTCACATTAACATCTGGGATGAGGGGACACATACCTGGGATGGGCTTGCCAGCCTAGGGCGATTGTTTCATTGATGGCTGTTTTGCACCTCTCTGCGATGCACATGCAGGGCTATCCATCCCCCAACAGTCTGGGAACACAACAATTAGGCTGAGATCACGTAAACAGCAGGTCACGTAATAAAGCAGAGTGAGTCAAATAAATGTATTAACACTAGAACTATTGAGCTTTTTATTTTCTGGTGAAAAATACCTAGAACTACTAAGGCAGCACAGATTTCCACAGAGCCATCAGCTCAGACTTTGAAACAGACAGACAGACAGACTGTGAGGGAGAGTAACCACTGAGACAAAAGACAGAATGCTCCATGTTATCAACCATGGAGCATGACTTCACTCAGCTTATGACATTTGGAGTGTGTGGAGTTTAAGTCAAGGGAGGTGATGTTACATTTATATAATTCCTTGGTAAGACCCCACCTAGAATATTGTGTGCAGGTTTGGTCACCATACCTTAAGAAGGACATTGCTGCCTTAGAAAAGGTGCAACGGAGGGCTACGAGAATGATTCCTGGTCTTAGTGGAATGTCTTATGAGGAGAGGTTAGCTGAGCTGAATCTGTTTAGCTTTGAGCAAAGGAAACTAAGGGGGGACATAATCCAGGTCTTCAATATGCAGTGGTGTGTAAGATTTTAACGGGTCTGGATGCTGTTCAGCCAAATGGCTATTTCAATATTAGTTTAAAAACTAGAACTCGTGGCCATAAGTGGAAATTAGCTGGAGAACATTTTAAAACAAATTTGAGGAAGCACTTATTTACACAGCGTGTAGTTAGAGTATGGAATAGTCTTCCTGCTAGTCTAGCGGAAGCTAAAACCCTGGGTTCCTTTAAATCAGAGCTAGATAAGATTTTAACAACTCTGAGCTATTAGTTAAGTTCTCCTCAAACGAGCTTGATGGGCCGAATGGCCACCTCTCGTTTGTAAATTTCTTATGTTCTTATGACTTTTGTGTACAAACATACATTGGAGACTTATGGGTAAGTATGTTTTCACTCTATTCGTTTCATTCTATTAGCAACTTTTCATTTCATTTTCACTCTATTTTTTATAAATAAAACAGACTTGTGTTTCCATATATTTTGTGAATATGTGTCTTTCATATTTGCAGGTCAGTCAGTGTGTGGGATATTTTGTATAGATATGGCAGGCTTTTGTGAAGGTTTCCATGTCACACACAAAGGTTTGGGCTACCAGTCTGAGTAAATGCAAATGTTTCAGGTTTCACAGGTAATTGGTGTGTTTGCACAACAAAAGCAGGAGGGCAATGAAGCTAATGGCTCAGCGAGAATCTGTGGCAGGCCTAGTAGCGCTAGAAAATATACGCAGATTTGTGCAGGTTTAGTACTTCTAGCGTTAATGACATATTTTGGAAGGTTTTTTTCTTTTAACCAGTAATGCCGATAGCCCCATTGGCTGAAGAGCAATACACCAAAATTTTAGGAACATTTTAGACTGAGCCTATCCTCCTGCTAATACTAGTAGTCACTGTATGTCAATTTGTCTGTGTCAGAACAGTACGGATTAGAACAATCTGTGGTACCATCTGTAATGCGATCTGGGCCCTTTAAGGCTGGCTTGCTTCAAATAGTGAGCGAGTGCGAGTGTGCGTTAGAGCAAGACGGGGGCGGGGTGGCAATTTCAGGCAGAAATTTCAGGGTAAAAACGGGGAAATCGAAATTGGATCATACTGGCAATGTTGCTCAGAATCGCTGTAGCTTTCCGATGGTATGCGGGGCGTTGCAGTGACCGACACATAAGAAAACAAACATTCATTATTACATTCTATTTATGTTAAATTGCGATCTTCCACATTAATCAAGAGGTAAAACTGACATAATTACAGCTCCGATAGCTTATATTAAAATCACCCCACAACATGGTTTTGAAATGGCAAAGACAGACACAAATCAAATGTATATGAGCAGCAACATAAGGGATCTGTTGTTTGGGTAAATTATATTATAGTATACTATATACATATGTGGTGTGGTGGCGAATTAGTGCAGAAGTTTTAGAACTTTACTCTATTTAGAAATATAAATTCGGTTCTTATCTTTCTTAAAAGTTACTTTGTTTCACATTTGAAATCGTCATTCAAAGTGTCCCTCACAATGCCACTGGGGGTGGGGTGGGCGGGGCTACGTGGGGGGGGGGGGGGGGCGGTCAGAATGGTATATTAAGAGGAGACCTCCACATGTACTGTTACTCTACCTCTGCTTCCAGCGAGACAAGAGCTAAAGACTCTGTAGAAGATTTCATCTATTGTTGAAGAATTTATCAAGAATGGCTTCCAAATTGTAAGTTATGATCAATTTATTATTGCATTTGAATCTGTAATAACTGTGGATAAATTTGTTCTTCCTTGTATGTACTTTACTGACACTGTGTAAAAGTCTGACTATTTATTGATTGTTAAAACTTAAACTGCATCCATTACAAAACTAAAACAATTTTTCGAAGCAATTTAAGGGTAGAATACTATTTTTTCATTTGACTAAATAGTCAACATGATTATGATTAAGAAATTTATTGTCAAATGCATGGTAAAAACAGTCAGTTACACCGTACAATGAAAATCTTACTCCCACATGTTCCGTCGCATCGCCCTAAACATAGAACAGTAAACACAGAGTGACAATACAATGTGCATTACAAAAATAAATAATATTTAGACAAAGGCAGAGAGAGATAGAATGCCGGATTCGTCAAAATGACAGGTTGGGTCAAAGGTCACAAAGGTCAAATAAATCAAAAAGTGACAGGTCCGCGCTGCAAGCCGGGTGACGTCATGAGGTAGTGGGAGGGGGGGCTTTTTTTTTGGCTGTGAGCCAGTTGAGCATTGGGATAGGGGTTTATTTGTATATAGTTTATTTATTTATTTATTATAATTATTATAATTTAATTATTTATTATTATTTAATTATTTATTATTATTTAATTATTATTATTTTAATTTGAGGAGAGTGCTTATGAGTGTGTTGTTTTGTCTGCATCCACCGGGTGCCGAGCAGGGGACTGAGCAGGGGGGGTTGGTGCGTTAAGGTCCCAAACACTGGGTCTGAGTGGGTGGGTTACCTGATGGAGTGTGAGCGTACGCTGTACCACCGTGGTAAGGTCCCGTGGCTTTGGATAATCCGCAAAGGACTCGGAGAGAGCGATGCCGGAGAGCTGAGAGTTGTGCTGCGCGAGACTGAAAGAAATCCTGTGAGAATGAACAAGTTGGAGCTAAGAATGAGAGGAGGAGGAGGGTCTGACGTCCAGTAAAAAACGCTTAGCAGTAGTTTGACCATCTGTGTGTGTCTGTGTGTGTGTCTGTGTGTGTGTGTGTGTGAAAGCCGACACCCCCCTGCAGCAGTAGCAGTTTGGCCTTGTGTTTTTCCTCATGCAACCTATGTACATCCCGATAGGTCAAATCCCGGTCAAACTGTAATTTCGGCCACACATCAAGTTTGACACTTTGTATTTCAGTAAATTTTGGTTGAAGTTTTGTCTTTTACCCCTGACTCCCCGCCACACATCAAGTTTGACATTTTGTATTCCAGTAAATTTTGTCTTTTCCCCCCGACTCCCCCCATACCGTCTGCACAGTTAAAACGTACATCGAAATAGACAACAGATAAAACTTGACAGGACGTATATTTCTCCTTAAATAAATCCTAAAAAGTAAGCAACCGCAGATATTTTTATTACCTTGAGAAGGGTTTCCCTCCTTTGGTAAAGAGACACAAGTACCCCACACCCAGTATCATCAACGCCTTGCCCTACTGGAAAGAGAAAACTACACGGGACCTGCATAGAGTGAGTATATTATTTCTTTTATACGTGTTTTATGATAAACACCATACAATAAAATAACTTAAAATAATTATTTTATTTTTAGAGATTCAGCTATTTTGGGTTTGTTTTTTTTTTCTCTACGGGAGACGCTGCGGATAGAAAACTCCATATAGTGAGTATATTATTTCTTTTATACATATGATAAACGCTATACATTAAACACTATACATTATAACTTATTCTAATAATAGGTATTCCCTGTTTTCTATGTACAAGAGAGACGGCGCGGACCGGTCAAGAGAAAATCTACGCAAGACCTGAATCAGCAGGTATGGACGGAGCAACACCCCCCTCCTATACCTGAAGCGCTATTAAATGAAATAGACAACATCAACAACGCTAATAATGATGAAAATGATGCGGTTTACTTTGCTCAACACGACTCGCCACCCGCAGCGTCTGGTGAAGCGACGGCCCAAGAGCCCTGTTTGCTACCATCCTTAGAGACATTATTAATAACCTTCCTGTGCTGTTAGGGTCGGCACCGACCCATTTTTAAGTTTAACATGCATAAAAGCACCACATATATTTGTGCATACTCTTAAAACGAAAGGCTCCATATTGAACCTTTTAGATTGGTACATATATGACACTCCTTGGACATTCTCAATTAAAAGAAATGGCACCTTTTTGAAGGCAATGGTTATATTTCCTCTGGTTAGAACCCCTATAGTTCTATATAGCACACCCAAGAACCTTTTTTTCGAAATATATACTGCATCAAAGCTTTTTGACTTTGTCAGGAATCTCTATTTAAACTAAATAAAAATTAAAACAAAATCAAGGTAAGGCATCCCCACACATGTAAGGTAATATAAGACCAGTTCAGTTTATTTATATAATTCTCTAGAGGTTTATTTTATCATTATTTTTTATTGAAAACGAGAGGAATGCTGTCAAAAGAAAGGTCCACAAAGCCACACCAAAAATATTAAAACCAGTCTTTTCATGGATAAGGAAGCCTAACAAGGTAACCAAGAGGTAAGAAACAAATTGGATGATAAATAATTGTTTTGAGGGTATCTTATGGCTGATGTAAGACACGTGCTGCTTGACACCGACCCGTCTAACATAAGAGACAGGAACAGAAAGCTAACATAGGCCGAAGGTTAAGCGTGTTAAATGAAAGGCAGCGGGATAATTCCCCATAATGCCGCACTATAACAAAATCAAACGCGACGTGAAAATGTTTAATAAATAAATAAAAATGTCAGGGACGTCTACGACAAACGCAGATTGTTGACTAGTGCGGAAACTGCCTTTTGGATACCGAACTGTAAAAACTAGCAGCATCGCAAAAAGGGTGTTGTAAGTCTTTAAAAATATTTCATCGAATGAATTTGTTAGTGTAACATGAAAGTGTTTCAAAGATGTACAGATGTTTTAAAATGTAATATGAAAGTTTTTCAAAGTAAGATGTACAGATGTTTTAAAATGTAACATGAAAGTTTTTCAAAGTAAGATGTACAGATGTTTTAAAAAATGTAACATGAAAGTTTTTCAAAGTAAGATGTACAGATGCTTTAAAAATGTTCGGGTGTTTTATTTTCTAGACGCGTTGTACAAAAACGTTTTGTTATGTGTACGCAGCGCAAGCATGTTTGTACAAAGTTTTATGCATTCATTTTGCGAATCAGTTTTGAAATCTAATATGAACGTGGCTTTTATTTTACAAAAACAAAGTTGCAAAAAATTTGTAGGCTCTTTATCAAAGCAGATTTTGTTAATATAACAGTTAAACAAGTTTTTTTTTTATTTTCAAAGTTGCACAAGGGTTTTAAAATGTAACATGTACACGTGTGTTTTATTTTTCAAACTTGTACAAAAATGTGTGTGTACATTTATCAAATGAGTTTTAAAATGTAACATGTACAGGTATTTTATTATTCAAAATAAAAGTTGTACATACATTTTGTTATATGTATGCAGCACGGTCATGTTTTTAAAATGTACTAATTTTTGCGGGGTGGTGGGCACCTCTCGTGGAATCTATCAATCTTTCGCAGCTTTTGAACCCTGAGCCACAAGGGGACTGGGGCTTTTAACCGTGAGACTCGACACCTACACATTAGATCCTTACTTCAGCAATGGTTCCCATGTACCCAGTGTATAGGGTCAGGTCCATCGCAAGAGAATGTCTCCGCCGTGAGAGAACGATCCACCAGCATTTTGTGTATCAACGAATCTGTAACCATTCTTTCCATTCATTATATGCTGAGTTTTCCAAAACTGTTTTTTAGCTGAAGCATAAAAAGCTGTAACTTCGAGTGCACCTGGTTTAATAGCATTTTATTTATAACAGTAGGAGCTTGTAAACTGCATTTAGCGGTCGCATTAAAACACATTAAAAACTTTAAAGAATAAAGCCTTAGTTATTTTTAATAAAGACGGCTTTCTAGTAAATGGTTTTCCTACAAGGTGATCCCGTGGCCTATACTTAAGACATCCGGGCGCCTGATTTGAGATGTTTACTGAGGACGGTATGTTAAGTTAACAGTAGTGACTGAGTTTTTTGCACTATTTGTTTATTGTTTGTTGTGTGTTCTACATACATGTTTTCACTGGAGGATCTGCATTTATTCTCATTGTACATGTGTATAGTGACAATAAAAAGGCATCCATTCATTCATATAATATGTCGGACACAATGGCTCTGAGCACGAGGGAGTCTGCGGTGAGGTGCACGAGCTGCTAGCTGATGTAACGCTGCGAACAGTGGGGCTCTGACATTCTTAAGGTGCGGCTAACTATCCCCGAGACACTTTAGCCAGGATCGTGTATATTTGCGCTTAATGCTGCTGTCAATGTCAGGGTTTTGCTGACTCTTATAGGGAGCTGGCGAGCAATAACATTTTTTAGCTGGTCCTTTTCATTCAGTACATACACGCTTTAGAAGAAAACCTAATCACCATTAAAATAAATAAATAAATAAATGTACAAAACTATTGAAATCTCCCAGAAGCATGTGCATATTTTTCTGGTTTGCGTGTGTTTGTGTGTGTGGGTGGGTGGGTGTGTGTGCGTGGTTGCCTAAGCCCAGTCGGCCTAGTGTTTGATAGGTGATGGAGAAGCGTACGGTCGTGGGGACAATAAACTACATGCGCCTATGCCAACATGTGTTTAAGTACTGTATAGCGACAAACATGGACGCTTTCTTTAACGTAAAACAGTTAAAGGCTCATTCGGTTTTGTTAACATTCTTAATTTTTTTAATTTCAAGTAGCCTCTAATCACCTTACATTAGTTCTGATTTACCGTAGTCACCAATTAGAGTATTTTAAAACAATGTCACCACATGTTAAAGCTATCAAGGAAACATGATTATATCAGCGGAACAAACCAGTCGCCGGTATGTATAGACAGATCATGTGTTGCTCATCAATCGACAGCATTTTGAAATCTATTTGTATTTAGACAAATATATAGGGAATAAAGCGTTGTGTTTTAAAAGCAGACATTGAGGCCGAATTTAAATTGGTCACAATTGTATTTTTTTCCGCAGCTAGAAGTGTCGGCTGAGCCTGATTTTAATTGGCATGTCGGTTTAGGATTCTTGCAGTAGAAGTTATGCAGTGAATTGCGGTACTCTGAAATTAAGTGATATGTGTATTAGAATCGTGAAGCGTCATCTTCCTTTGTTTTAGGTTCACCCCAGGCATTTTATGAATTGTAATGTAATATCAGACAGTGTGTGATGAATTTCTGAAGGCATGTTATATATGACCATTTCGTGGAAGCGTCTCATGGAAAAATGTAGTTGCAGTTTGTCAGGACTAAAGGCTGGCTAATATGACATGGTGAACAAGTCCTGTGGTTAAAGAATGCTTGCCTGCTGCTTAAAACATTGTGTTGTATGCCGAATATTTCTTGCCCATAGACTACATGTTGCTATACTGTTCCTTTGTAATATTCAAGTATTATTTTTTAAATCATTTAATGAAATAGGTAAATATCTCATCATTGATGACTATGGTCCACCTGAGTGACAAGTAACCTGTCCTGGACAGAGGTTTCTTTAAGGCCTGTTGTGGGAACCCCATGGTGTAGCATTAAGAGAAAGAATACAGGGAGTGGTACAAATGAGCAGTTGTCCTGCCCCCTTTTACTCATTTTGGATGCTTAAATTACTAAATTGTGATTTTAATGCTAATCTGTATGATTCTATGGTCTGAGTGAGTCTCCAGTACTACATGAATGGTAAACTTAAAAACTCTACTTCTCTTAGCTTAATGATATTTTCTTTTACTGTGTACGATTGGTAGAAATGAAAATCGTGATTTGCCTCTCAGCTTGTGTGTGTGTTTGTGTGTGTGTGTGCATGCGGTGTATCAACAATGACAATTAATCACTAAATTCTAAACAAACCCACATATAAAACCCCCTCCCCACCCTCCCCAGACACCTATAAAGCACAGCATTCTTGCTCTCACCCCCCTCTCATTTTGTGAAAAGCATGTCTGTTGCCAAGACTACAGCTCGTGTCTTGAGTCGTACATACTATGACCCCAGCCACCCGGGGTCATACGGAGGGGCCTCCAGACTGCAGAGAGCCGTGCAGGAAGATACGGGGAAAAAAAGTAGGTACTGATGACATCAGAGAGTGGCTGTCTATGCAAGACAGTTATACTTTACATAAGCCGGCTAAAAAGAATTTCCCCAGGAACAGAGTGTTTAATACCGAGAGCCATGTATCAGCGGCAGGCCGGTTTATGCGACATGTAAGGGCTGGTGACGTACAACGACAGGTTAAAGTATAAGGGTGTTATATTAGCATGCTTCCAATCTGATGGTAGCACACCCGCACTTTTCAAGCTGTAGGAAAATACAATTTGACTTGGACATCCTCTCTTTTAACGTTTGGTTAAATGGTGAAATGGGTGATTTTATTACTTTTTAAAAGTTTCTGAAAAGTTCTTTCTTCAAACTCATTACCCGCATCCGTGTGTAACTTGAGGGACACGCCTCCTCGGTTAAAATAAAATCAAAGGCCTCCGTTACAACCACCCCTGTCTTGTTTCTTAACACACGCAAGTAGGCCTTTTAGGAAAAAAAATCAATCACCGTAAGGAGATACTTTAACCTGTCGTTGTACGTCACCAGCCCTTACATGTCGCATAAACCGGCCTGCCGCTGATACATGGCTCTCGGTATTAAACACTCTGTTCCTGGGGAAATTCTTTTTAGCCGGCTTATGTAAAGTATAACTGTCTTGCATAGACAGCCACTCTCTGATGTCATCAGTACCTACTTTTTTTCCCCGTATCTTCCTGCACAGCTCTCTGCAGTCTGGAGGCCCCTCCGTATGACCCCGGGTGGCTGGGGTCATAGTATGTACGACTCAAGACACGAGCTGTAGTCTTGGCAACAGACATGCTTTTCACAAAATGAGAGGGGGGTGAGAGCAAGAATGCTGTGCTTTATAGGTGTCTGGGGAGGGTGGGGAGGGGGTTTTATATGTGGGTTTGTTTAGAATTTAGTGATTAATTGTCATTGTTGATACACCGCATGCACACACACACACAAACACACACACAAGCTGAGAGGCAAATCACGATTTTCATTTCTACCAATCGTACACAGTAAAAGAAAATATCATTAAGCTAAGAGAAGTAGAGTTTTTAAGTTTACCATTCATGTAGTACTGGAGACTCACTCAGACCATAGAATCATACAGATTAGCATTAAAATCACAATTTAGTAATTTAAGCATCCAAAATGAGTAAAAGGGGGCAGGACAACTGCTCATTTGTACCACTCCCTGTATTCTTTCTCTTAATGCTACACCATGGGGTTCCCACAACAGGCCTTAAAGAAACCTCTGTCCAGGACAGGTTACTTGTCACTCAGGTGGACCATAGTCATCAATGATGAGATATTTACCTATTTCATTAAATGATTTAAAAAATAATACTTGAATATTACAAAGGAACAGTATAGCAACATGTAGTCTATGGGCAAGAAATATTCGGCATACAACACAATGTTTTAAGCAGCAGGCAAGCATTCTTTAACCACAGGACTTGTTCACCATGTCATATTAGCCAGTCTTTAGTCCTGACAAACTGCAACTACATTTTTCCATGAGACGCTTCCACGAAATGGTCATATATAACATGCCTTCAGAAATTCATCACACACTGTCTGATATTACATTACAATTCATAAAATGCCTGGGGTGAACCTAAAACAAAGGAAGATGACGCTTCACGATTCTAATACACATATCACTTAATTTCAGAGTACCGCAATTCACTGCATAACTTCTACTGCAAGAATCCTAAACCGACATGCCAATTAAAATCAGGCTCAGCCGACACTTCTAGCTGCGGAAAAAAATACAATTGTGACCAATTTAAATTCGGCCTCAATGTCTGCTTTTAAAACACAACGCTTTATTCCCTATATATTTGTCTAAATACAAATAGATTTCAAAATGCTGTCGATTGATGAGCAACACATGATCTGTCTATACATACCGGCGACTGGTTTGTTCCGCTGATATAATCATGTTTCCTTGATAGCTTTAACATGTGGTGACATTGTTTTAAAATACTCTAATTGGTGACTACGGTAAATCAGAACTAATGTAAGGTGATTAGAGGCTACTTGAAATTAAAAAAATTAAGAATGTTAACAAAACCGAATGAGCCTTTAACTGTTTTACGTTAAAGAAAGCGTCCATGTTTGTCGCTATACAGTACTTAAACACATGTTGGCATAGGCGCATGTAGTTTATTGTCCCCACGACCGTACGCTTCTCCATCACCTATCAAACACTAGGCCGACTGGGCTTAGGCAACCACGCACACACACCCACCCACCCACACACACAAACACACGCAAACCAGAAAAATATGCACATGCTTCTGGGAGATTTCAATAGTTTTGTACATTTATTTATTTATTTATTTTAATGGTGATTAGGTTTTCTTCTAAAGCGTGTATGTACTGAATGAAAAGGACCAGCTAAAAAATGTTATTGCTCGCCAGCTCCCTATAAGAGTCAGCAAAACCCTGACATTGACAGCAGCATTAAGCGCAAATATACACGATCCTGGCTAAAGTGTCTCGGGGATAGTTAGCCGCACCTTAAGAATGTCAGAGCCCCACTGTTCGCAGCGTTACATCAGCTAGCAGCTCGTGCACCTCACCGCAGACTCCCTCGTGCTCAGAGCCATTGTGTCCGACATATTATATGAATGAATGGATGCCTTTTTATTGTCACTATACACATGTACAATGAGAATAAATGCAGATCCTCCAGTGAAAACATGTATGTAGAACACACAACAAACAATAAACAAATAGTGCAAAAAACTCAGTCACTACTGTTAACTTAACATACCGTCCTCAGTAAACATCTCAAATCAGGCGCCCGGATGTCTTAAGTATAGGCCACGGGATCACCTTGTAGGAAAACCATTTACTAGAAAGCCGTCTTTATTAAAAATAACTAAGGCTTTATTCTTTAAAGTTTTTAATGTGTTTTAATGCGACCGCTAAATGCAGTTTACAAGCTCCTACTGTTATAAATAAAATGCTATTAAACCAGGTGCACTCGAAGTTACAGCTTTTTATGCTTCAGCTAAAAAACAGTTTTGGAAAACTCAGCATATAATGAATGGAAAGAATGGTTACAGATTCGTTGATACACAAAATGCTGGTGGATCGTTCTCTCACGGCGGAGACATTCTCTTGCGATGGACCTGACCCTATACACTGGGTACATGGGAACCATTGCTGAAGTAAGGATCTAATGTGTAGGTGTCGAGTCTCACGGTTAAAAGCCCCAGTCCCCTTGTGGCTCAGGGTTCAAAAGCTGCGAAAGATTGATAGATTCCACGAGAGGTGCCCACCACCCCGCAAAAATTAGTACATTTTAAAAACATGACCGTGCTGCATACATATAACAAAATGTATGTACAACTTTTATTTTGAATAATAAAATACCTGTACATGTTACATTTTAAAACTCATTTGATAAATGTACACACACATTTTTGTACAAGTTTGAAAAATAAAACACACGTGTACATGTTACATTTTAAAACCCTTGTGCAACTTTGAAAATAAAAAAAAAACTTGTTTAACTGTTATATTAACAAAATCTGCTTTGATAAAGAGCCTACAAATTTTTTGCAACTTTGTTTTTGTAAAATAAAAGCCACGTTCATATTAGATTTCAAAACTGATTCGCAAAATGAATGCATAAAACTTTGTACAAACATGCTTGCGCTGCGTACACATAACAAAACGTTTTTGTACAACGCGTCTAGAAAATAAAACACCCGAACATTTTTAAAGCATCTGTACATCTTACTTTGAAAAACTTTCATGTTACATTTTTTAAAACATCTGTACATCTTACTTTGAAAAACTTTCATGTTACATTTTAAAACATCTGTACATCTTACTTTGAAAAACTTTCATATTACATTTTAAAACATCTGTACATCTTTGAAACACTTTCATGTTACACTAATAAATTCATTCGATGAAATATTTTTAAAGACTTACAACACCCTTTTTGCGATGCTGCTAGTTTTTACAGTTCGGTATCCAAAAGGCAGTTTCCGCACTAGTCAACAATCTGCGTTTGTCGTAGACGTCCCTGACATTTTTATTTATTTATTAAACATTTTCACGTCGCGTTTGATTTTGTTATAGTGCGGCATTATGGGGAATTATCCCGCTGCCTTTCATTTAACACGCTTAACCTTCGGCCTATGTTAGCTTTCTGTTCCTGTCTCTTATGTTAGACGGGTCGGTGTCAAGCAGCACGTGTCTTACATCAGCCATAAGATACCCTCAAAACAATTATTTATCATCCAATTTGTTTCTTACCTCTTGGTTACCTTGTTAGGCTTCCTTATCCATGAAAAGACTGGTTTTAATATTTTTGGTGTGGCTTTGTGGACCTTTCTTTTGACAGCATTCCTCTCGTTTTCAATAAAAAATAATGATAAAATAAACCTCTAGAGAATTATATAAATAAACTGAACTGGTCTTATATTACCTTACATGTGTGGGGATGCCTTACCTTGATTTTGTTTTAATTTTTATTTAGTTTAAATAGAGATTCCTGACAAAGTCAAAAAGCTTTGATGCAGTATATATTTCGAAAAAAAGGTTCTTGGGTGTGCTATATAGAACTATAGGGGTTCTAACCAGAGGAAATATAACCATTGCCTTCAAAAAGGTGCCATTTCTTTTAATTGAGAATGTCCAAGGAGTGTCATATATGTACCAATCTAAAAGGTTCAATATGGAGCCTTTCGTTTTAAGAGTATGCACAAATATATGTGGTGCTTTTATGCATGTTAAACTTAAAAATGGGTCGGTGCCGACCCTAACAGCACAGGAAGGTTATTAATAATGTCTCTAAGGATGGTAGCAAACAGGGCTCTTGGGCCGTCGCTTCACCAGACGCTGCGGGTGGCGAGTCGTGTTGAGCAAAGTAAACCGCATCATTTTCATCATTATTAGCGTTGTTGATGTTGTCTATTTCATTTAATAGCGCTTCAGGTATAGGAGGGGGGTGTTGCTCCGTCCATACCTGCTGATTCAGGTCTTGCGTAGATTTTCTCTTGACCGGTCCGCGCCGTCTCTCTTGTACATAGAAAACAGGGAATACCTATTATTAGAATAAGTTATAATGTATAGTGTTTAATGTATAGCGTTTATCATATGTATAAAAGAAATAATATACTCACTATATGGAGTTTTCTATCCGCAGCGTCTCCCGTAGAGAAAAAAAAAACAAACCCAAAATAGCTGAATCTCTAAAAATAAAATAATTATTTTAAGTTATTTTATTGTATGGTGTTTATCATAAAACACGTATAAAAGAAATAATATACTCACTCTATGCAGGTCCCGTGTAGTTTTCTCTTTCCAGTAGGGCAAGGCGTTGATGATACTGGGTGTGGGGTACTTGTGTCTCTTTACCAAAGGAGGGAAACCCTTCTCAAGGTAATAAAAATATCTGCGGTTGCTTACTTTTTAGGATTTATTTAAGGAGAAATATACGTCCTGTCAAGTTTTATCTGTTGTCTATTTCGATGTACGTTTTAACTGTGCAGACGGTATGGGGGGAGTCGGGGGGAAAAGACAAAATTTACTGGAATACAAAATGTCAAACTTGATGTGTGGCGGGGAGTCAGGGGTAAAAGACAAAACTTCAACCAAAATTTACTGAAATACAAAGTGTCAAACTTGATGTGTGGCCGAAATTACAGTTTGACCGGGATTTGACCTATCGGGATGTACATAGGTTGCATGAGGAAAAACACAAGGCCAAACTGCTACTGCTGCAGGGGGGTGTCGGCTTTCACACACACACACACACACAGACACACACACAGACACACACAGATGGTCAAACTACTGCTAAGCGTTTTTTACTGGACGTCAGACCCTCCTCCTCCTCTCATTCTTAGCTCCAACTTGTTCATTCTCACAGGATTTCTTTCAGTCTCGCGCAGCACAACTCTCAGCTCTCCGGCATCGCTCTCTCCGAGTCCTTTGCGGATTATCCAAAGCCACGGGACCTTACCACGGTGGTACAGCGTACGCTCACACTCCATCAGGTAACCCACCCACTCAGACCCAGTGTTTGGGACCTTAACGCACCAACCCCCCCTGCTCAGTCCCCTGCTCGGCACCCGGTGGATGCAGACAAAACAACACACTCATAAGCACTCTCCTCAAATTAAAATAATAATAATTAAATAATAATAAATAATTAAATAATAATAAATAATTAAATTATAATAATTATAATAAATAAATAAATAAACTATATACAAATAAACCCCTATCCCAATGCTCAACTGGCTCACAGCCAAAAAAAAAGCCCCCCCTCCCACTACCTCATGACGTCACCCGGCTTGCAGCGCGGACCTGTCACTTTTTGATTTATTTGACCTTTGTGACCTTTGACCCAACCTGTCATTTTGACGAATCCGGCATTCTATCTCTCTCTAAAGGCTATTGTGCAAACACATAAACATTCAGAAATAATTTACAATATTGTGCAAAAGAGCAATTAAATGAGACCTGAAGTGAATATAAAGTTCACTGACTGGTCCATGTGTTGTACAGAGTCTGCAGAAATTGTTCTGTGTGTGTGTGTGTATGTGTGTGCATGGGTGGAGAGTGGTTATGGTTCTCCTTGTTCACAGGGTAATTGTCCTGACAATTAAGTCAGTGTTATGGGGGGAAGGGATAGTGGGTGTGAATCATTCACCAGCCTGATGGCCTGTGAATAAAAACTGTTCTTTAATCTGGTGGTTCTTGATTTCACACTTCTGTAGCATCTGCCTGAAGGCAGAAGTGTGAACAGTCTATGCTGAGGGTGGCTATTGTCTCTAATGATGTTACGGGCTTTCCTGATGACTCTGGGGTGATAGTTGTCCTCCAGTGATGGTAGAGCGGCTCCAATAATGGTTTGGGCAATTCTCACCACCCGCTCCAAGGCTTTCCGGTCCTTTGCAGTTGAGTTCCCAAACCAAACTGTGATGTTGCTGGTGAGAATACTCTCAATAGTACTTCTGTAGAAGTTTTTAAAAATTCTGGTTGCCATTCCAAATTTCCTCAGCCTTCTTAGGAAATACAAACGCTGTTGAGACCAGCTGATTGATGTTGTGAGACCAAGTGAGGTCATGACTCAAGTGAACACCAAGATATTTCACTCTCTCCACCTCCTTCTCTTCAATATGCAGTGGTGTGTGTTGTTTTTCTTTCTTCCGTGGGTCTACAATCATCTCCTTGGTTTTGTCAGCATTTAGGGGGAGATTATTGTCCTGACACCACTCCACTAAACTCACCACCTCTCTCCTATATGCTGTCTCATCACTACCAGTAATCACTCCAGTGACCATTGTATCATCAGCATATTTGATGGTACTGGTGTTGTTCTGTGATGCAGTACAGTCAGAAGTAAAGAAGGTATAAAGCAGGGGACTAAACACGCAACCTTGAGGAGTCCCTGTGTTGAGAATTTGTACAGCAGAGGAGCGGCCCCCAATCCGAACTGACTGTGGTCTACCTGTACTTGTTTCAGTAGTTGTGATAGATGTAGTTAACTAATTACTTTTCCCAGACTGGGACTCATCAGGATGAGAATAAATATGCAAATGTTATTTATCCAAAACAGTGAGGAATGAACAATGGAGAGGATGACTGGAATGTTTACTTATTCAACTAAAAATCATCAATCTAATCTAATCTTAAGTAACACTTCCATGAGCTAACTGTAAATAAATAAATGTTTGTTTTTTTTTATTATCCCAAGTGCTTCCAACAGGCATTTCCTGCTCTGCCCCATGTGCAAGAAGACACAGACACGCCTTCCAGTGCATCTGACTAGGGTGTGCATGAAGAGGTCTTCAAAGAAGGACATCCGTGAAGTAGTGGAGAAGGCGAAGCAGGATTCGCTTGAAGTTCTGCAGTGGGGCAGGGTGTTCAGCTACAGGCACCTGCGAGACATTTTGGATGATGCTAATCCTATGAGCAGGTTGGTGGGAAAACCCTTCAGTCTTTTTTACACATCTCACGTCGTTTCTTCTGTATGACATTTACTAGCAGTTTTTTATTTACTTATTTTTTTGAAAGGCTGATCCAGGAGCTGGAGCGTCGCCACATGGTGGTGACAGACACACCCTCCCCAGCAGTGGTGGCGCAGACCAGCAGTGTTCCTGTGGTGGCTGGTACAGTCACAGCCGGGCAGCGACCGGAGAGCACTGAGAGTGAGCAGTCAGAAGACATTGTCGGTGTCAGCAGTGGCGAGACCTTTCAAGTGTGAGTATGAGTATCTCGGCTTTACAGCTCCATTGATACTCTATGCTTTTGTTTGTTAGCCAATTTAATGTGCAATTTTATGACAAAATATATTTTCCACATGGCAGTACCCGGGAGGTGCAGTGGCCACAGACCTCCAGGCGCATGATGCAGGAGAAGGGACTGTACAGGAAACATTCTCTGGACCATCCCCTCCTGAAGGGATTCGCCACATACTTGGAGAAGGATCTCCTGAATGAAAATTTTAAGCAGGAGGTGAGGATTCCCTTAGAATGCACTCTTCTTTTAGCTTTATAGTAAGTAAAATATTCATATATTCATTCATTCTCATTCTGTTTTTTTCTTTTTAGGTGGAAAATGTCAGCAGGTTCATGTTTTATATGAACCCTCTGAAGCCTTCCCTTGAATTTGTCAGGGAGAGGGAGAAGGCCAGGTTCTTCTTCCGGGAGCTGAGTGAGGCCGGGCTGTCCGGGCAGACCCAGGTGAACTACCTGAAGAGCTTGAAGAGGTTGGTAGCATGTTTTGTATATTTTTTTTATAGTATTTTAATGCGTATTTTATATATGTGTTTAGGTGTATATGTATATATGTGCATATGAACATGTGTGTATATCGTACATATGAATACTTAGATACCCGTACTTCCTCTGACAGATTCCTGAAGTACCACACTGTCATCACTGACCTCCGGCACGACAGCAGAGGACTGTGGAACAACGCCAAGTTCTTCATGGAGGAACTGAACTCACTACAGCTGAGCTGTTCTAAGCTGGTGACTAAGGAGATCAGCCAAAGGAGGTAAGTTCAATTGTTATAACCTATTTCATTTGACATCGTGATTTGCTTATAAATTCTGCCCATAGTCCCCTCCGTGTGGACTGTATAAATCAGGATTGAGAATAATTGATTTTTCTATAGACATGCCATTCTGACAGAGAAGAACCATCTGAATCCAGAAGATTGCTGGGCCGTGCTGAGGGCTGCCAAGCACGACTTCTTGGCGATCGTCGGTAAGGTTTATCCAGAAGAAACACCCCTGGAGCTGAAAGAGTGCTGCCTCCTGCTCTACTACCTGGAGGCCATTGTCATCCTGAAGCATCTCCAGCAAGCAGGCGTGGTGGAGCACATGACTGTAAGTACTGTACTCTTCTTTATCTGTCACTTTCACTTTTGCCATTACCCTTATTAACCAGTGTGACGTCTTTGTTTTCTGCAGGTCCAGGAGTGGATGAAGAGGACCAGAGAGGAGTCGGGCTACACGGTCATTGGGGTAAAGGAGCACAGATCTTCCACACGACGAGTGGCTGCGTTTGCCCTATCCTCTGAGGAGGAGAAGGTAAGTTGTTCAAACTGTTCCAGATTTATTTCATATTTCCTGCCCGAACCAAACAGCACCTTTTCAAAATTAAATCCTTGTTCATGTTTTTCCTCTGTCGACAGTGGTTTCAGACCTACTTCAGTCACGTGCGTCCGCAGCTCCTGGCCTCCAATTGGAGCAAAAGAACCACCAATCAGCCGGGGCGAGATGAGAGGTTCTTTGTCTCCACCTCAGGGAGGCCGATATACAATGCATCAAACGACCTCCACCGGCTGCACCAAAGGTAAGCTAATCATCGTGATGCATTTCCCCCACAATATGTTCTGATTACACGTTATCAGGCATCATGTGAGAAGTATTAATAAAGGCCATGTTAATTTTGCACTTTAGATACCAGCTGGACCCAGTGACCAGCCAGACGAGTGTTTGGGACAGCCAGCAAGAACATGACAGACTCTGAAAAGACTTTAGTGGCTGATTATCTCAGTCACTCTGCTGCGACGGCTCAAGATGTGGTGGCAGCCAGTAAGCTGCTGAGCAAGCTGGCAGGTGACTTAAGGTAAGCATGATTTATGTTTGCTGTCGGACTTTCAACACACACAATCAAAGCCTTCATAACTGAACACTAATCTTAAACTGTTTGTATTTCAGTGCCTCCTCTGCAGAAGAGGGAACCATCCGTGCTACCCGTGGCGCTGTGCGGAGTGCTGCCCCTGGATCAAATCAACGGACCGACGTCCAGGCAGCATATTACCGGCTTCTGCAGACTCATCCGGTGACCCTGGATGGAGATGTGCCAGACAGGACCGTTCGTTCACAGACGTCAGGCCAGTTCCAGAGGCAGCTTTACGAGCGCTGGCTGAAGGCCCAGATGAAACTGCACGTGAAGCATGTCCTCTGTTGAGTATTGTTATTGACACTAATTAATGACCTTTTTACTGAGAAACTATCCTATGTACACGATTCACATGGTCTTCTTGACTAACCAACCAATTTCATTTGCTTTTGACAGCACACTTTGGCAGACGGGAACCCACAGAGTCGAGGGTCAACGCTTGGATAAAGAAGCAAGGTTGGAAGAGCAACGTCCCCAGCGCTGCCAGGATCCTAAAAGACTGGAAGCCCACCGGATCTGTCAAGACGGCGATGGACTCGAGGCGCATCCAGAAGCTCATCACCACACAAAAGTGGAAGGGACTGGTGGTGGTGGACATTGTGGGGAAGGGCAAGAGCGTCTGCACGACCCGGCATTTCCAGGCTGGTGAGGTGGTCTGTGACTATCATGGGCGGGTAGTCACAGCCACAGAGGGCTGGCAGATCCACCAGGCTACAACTGAGGAGCAGACTGGGTATATGTTTTTCTTCAAGAACAGTAAAAATAATCACAGTTGCATTGATGCACACGCACCTCAATGTGTGTCACCCCAAGAAGCAAACTTTTGGACGGCTAATTAATCATTCCAGGAAGAAAGCCAACATTCGGCCCAGGCTCTACACCGTGGAGATAGACGGGAAAGAGCAGGACGTCATCCTTTTCTAAGCTCATTGGAAAATTGATCTTGGTGAAGAACTTCGTTTTGATTTTGGTGTAGAGTGAAAGTCATTCAGAGGAGAGGGTTTAGACCTATGCTGGGTGTGAAAAGCTGCATGGGGCTCTGTACATGTGTGGGTTCATGTACAAGAAGTTCTCCACTGACCTTAACATATAGTTAGATAATGTATGAATTTGTGTGACATAATGTAATAATATGATCTACCACATTAAACTAGAGATTGTGAAGCCAAGTGAGTCCAGCTCTAATAGGGTACGTTAAATGTACGTTTAGGGCAACTCAGTAACTCCAATTAACTTCAGTTTGTCTTGTGGGGGGAAACCGGAGTACCTGGAGGAAACTCCATGACAACATGGGGAGGACATGCAAACTCCACACGCATGTAACCCAGGCGGAGACTCAAACCGGGTCCCAGAGGTATGAGGCAACAGTGCTAGCTGCTGCACCACCATGCCACCCCATGAGATACTTAATAGTTATTTAATTAATGCAACAAGTTTGAAAAGCATTCAGAATTGCAAGAATATTTTTATTTTAGTTACAACTAGTAAGTAAACAGTCTAACATCATACAAAAAAGAAATAAAAAATATCTAACAGGAAAAAGTGATGTATGATTTGATTAATTAATACAGTATTAATTAGTTATTAAAGAAGATCTACTAACAACATTTATCTCTGCATGAAACATAAAATATAAAGCACCACTGAGTAGCAAAGTGTCCGTATGGAATAAAACATGCTGGTGTGTGACGGTTTTGTTTTTTGACATTGATATTAGTCAATAATTCTTTTCAGTGGTGTTGGATGAAGTGATGCAATAAAAGTCTAAATAAATGACTCTGACTGTGACTCACTGAGGAACAGATTTGGATCTGCATAATGCTTCGATTCCTTTGTAAGCAGGACATGGATTCTCAGATCACAGATGGTGTGTCACTTGCGAACAGATTCGTCTACCAAACGCCTCCTTATCTGCCCTCAGTGCCCTCACAGCTGTCCATCTGAGTTCCCAGTAAAAACCAGAGTTGCCATCAAGCTGCGTGTTGCGACTCCTCTATATAATATCCAGGGTGCCCTGAGAGATAAAGCACCTCCTTCTAGAAATACTGGCAACACCAACACAACCCTCCACAACCTTCAGGATCTTATCGCGGAAGATCTCCCACATAACGTGAGGTTCAGCAGCCACACCAAAGTCTGTAATTTCCTCAGACAAGCTGCATGCAAACTCATTAGAAGCAGCCTAATCTCAGAGTCTGGCCAGTTCCAGCCTCATTCTCCTAGTACGTGGTAGCCTACTGGACCTAAGCTGAACCCTCTCAGTAGCAACAGGTTTGTCCTCAGAATTCATCAACTGGCTACTTAAGTAGACCCTGCAGTTCTGTAGGAACCTCTAGTGTCTGCCCACAAGGATGTGATCAATCTCCTTCACTGCACCACCAGCATAGGGGTACCCAGTCTGACGATGCAGCTGAGGGTGCTGGAACCAAGATCCAGAGACCGGCAAACCCTGACGTTTTGCAAAGTCAAACAACATCCTTTCTTGTTGTTCCACATATAAATAATGTGACATTTGGTGGCAAAGCATCATGCTACAGGGCCCCTATATTATGGAATGGTTTACCGGCCTATGTTCAGGATACTGAATCAGGCTCAGTCTTCACATCTGAACTGGATACCTATTACTTCAACTTAGCCTATCCACAACTTAACATATTACACACTGAAACTATGGCTGCTGGTACTGTCATACATGCCATTTTTATCCACTATGCTTGTCAACACCTCGGCACCACTCCAGTCCCAATCTGCATGACCCTGTTGGCTCTCCAGCAGTTTTGACTTTCAGTTTAGGCCTTGCTTGATTTTAAAATAGTATTTCATGTAGTTTCCATGTAACAGGACGATCATGGTACTGATTTAAACAGAAATTTTCATTACATTTATTCACAACACAGTGCAATTATTTCCATGCTGTAATTTCTATAATAGAAAAAAAACATAGATTCAGAAACAAATAATTCAAATTACTACTATGTGTAAATGCATGTGCTTTTAGCTTTTTGCACACCATGGAATTTACTATTGACACTAAACATTTAGAAAAGCACAGAAACACACTCTCATAAATATGTTTAAAGGTTTTTATTATGAAATAACTTCTTGGGTCTGTTTCTCTTTTTCTCCATTACCTACGTTCCTCCTTGGATTGCCACCTTATCATGGGGGAGGGGTTTGCGTGCCTCAGTGACCCTGGGGGCTATGTTGTCGGGGGCAATAGCCCCTGGTAGGGTCTCCCAAGGCAAAAAGGACCCAGGGGAGGGGCCAGACAAAGAGCAATCCAAAAAAACCCTTATGACAAAGAATTCTATCAAGGTCTCGTTTCCCTTGCCCAGACTAGGGTCACCGGGGCCCCACCCTGGAGCCCGGCATGGGGGAGGGGCCCGTTTGCCAGCGCCTGGTAGCCGGGCGTGGGAGGAGTTTGGTGAGGTCACACCGGCGGGGATGAGGATTTGCACCTCTAAGTCCGAGACCACGTCACGCCACGTCGAAAGGAGCCAGTTGAGGTGGTTTGGACATCTGGTGCGGATGCCTCCTGGGCGGCTACCCGGAGAGGTTTTCCGTGCATGTCCTACAGGCCCCGGGGCAGACCCAGGACATGCTGGAGGAATTATATCTCTCGGTTGGCCTGGGAACGCCTTAGAGGGAGAGGGAGGTCTGGGTATCTCTCCTGAAGCTGCTACCCCCGTGACCCGAACTCCGGATAAGCGGAAGTTAATGGATGGATGGATGGACCTACGTTAGAAAGAAAAGCTTAGAAGACAAAAATAAAAACAGAATACACATTAACTGAATTAGACACTAGAATACACTACCTGGCCACATGGCAAACATGGAGTTGCAGAGGTACAGGAGGGCGGTAGAATATCACTCTGGTCATTTATACTTCTGGGCTTAGGAGGATTTTAACAGCTCCAGAAGTGACCCAACAGCTCCCAAGTAGCCCTGTAAAAAAATAAAAATCATTATACACATTATAAACAGTATACATTCATTATGTGGTGCTCCAAGCAAATAACTGCTTAATGAGGAAAAAAAACATGAACAATGAAATGGCTGATTCTTTAGCAGCATATACAAAAAGTTCATAAGCTAGCGGCCATTAACATTAATTAGCTATTACCAAAGGTGGAAATTTCAGATCCAGAAAGTATAAATCCAGACCATGATTTTGTTTCAACCAACCAGCTGAGTACTCTGTGACATTGACTCTTCATACACAATTGGTTGGTTGAAACAAAATCCAGGTCTGGATTTTTACTTTCTGGACCTGAAATTTCCACCTCTGGCTATTACAAAACATTAAGGGAGGCTTGAGGTTAAAATGACTCATACCTCATGCTGAAGAAACAGTGCTTTCAATCGTCCAGCAGACCAGTACTCCATAGAGTAGGCCAGCAACTTCATGGACAGCATGTTACCCCTCAGGAAGTTGCCCACGAACACCACTCTCTCGATGTTCTTCAGAGAATAAAGAAAGCAGCTAGCAAGCAGTTTTAAACAAATTCCCCATTTTAAAACAAAAATATACTTCTTGCCCCAGTGGTCACTGAACAGCATGAAGGAAAGGCTTTTACTACTACTGGAATTTGGGTTTTGCATCATGGGAGACATTACAGAGAAACTGTCTTATGAGACTTGCTAGACACAAAAACACAGTAAGAAATATTTAATATCTTAACAAAACAGAGAGCAGGGCTGTTTAGTAGGGATAAGCCAGAAGTCTTTGTTCTGGAGGTATGGTTTTGCTCTACATAGTGGGAAATTTCTTTAGTAATGCGGTTCATCCCACTCTGTATCACGTATGTGAATCATATGTGAACAGAGTACACAGGCACGGTGTGTGTAATAGGGTGCGGTGAAAAAATCTAAATTTCCAATAGCAATTTCCAATAGTGCAGAAAAGTTGTCACTGGACCTCGTTATTAAATTCTTTGAAATTTTGAAGGTTAATATTTTCAGGTGATAATCACTACAAAATACCAACGTTCAGGTAACGCAGATTTTTACTGGGTATCAGCCATACACATACATAACGTCGCTCTGCGGCACTACGTGCATTACGATTAATCACCTGTCATGCACAGATCCATGCTACGTATCATCCATATCATAACGCCATGTAAAATTGTTCCTCAGTGCCACCAAAATGAAAAGTATTAAGCATGACAGTCAAAATGGTTAGATACACTATATTACCAAAAATATTGGGACACCCAAATTCAATGATTTGGAGTGGCGTACCAATATTTTTGGTAAGACCCAGATGGATAAAGCGGTATAAATAATGGATGGATGGATGGTATAGATAATGGATAGTGTATATTGCCAGTATGTCAGTGTACAGTAAGCATGCTCCACATTTCTGAATGAATCGTTCCCCACTTATTCATTGTCACTGACTGATTGTTAGGTTCTTGTATTAAATTGTAACAATTTACATTGCGTTATATGGATGATACATAGCGCGGATCTGCGCATTGATGTGACAGGTGAAAACTTCGATCGCGTTGCAGAGCCTGAAAATATTAACCTATTTCAAAGATATTTTGCACGTTTAATAACGAGGTCCAGTGACAACTTTTCCGCACTATAGGAAATTGCTATTGGAAATTTTGATTTTTTCACCCCACCCTAGTATGTAAGCTGTGACAAAGGCTTACCTCATTCAAGGCACACATCCTGCTGATGGAGCCGATGTTATTCGTGACGGTAACTAATGCTGCCCTGGCCAGGTCTTCTTTGGACACTGAATCGCGCTGCTCTTTATAAATCATGTTTCCAAAACTGAAACAAAGAGTACACAGCAATAAATAAACCCTATTTTTTTCTTCTCTGACATGTCTTGGTTAATCCTGCAGCATCAGGTACAATGCAGGTTATTGCTAATACCTCTAGGTTTAAATATGACTGAGGGTTACTGAACGACAGCTGCTTTTCAGATTACTCAGCACCCAGCACCTCCAGGCATCCTTCCTTGCTCTTGTGACTTCTTACAGTATTACATTGCTTGAGCACAATTTTAAGCCTTGTATCAGGGCCGGGGTTGCGGCTCATTCTAGGCTGGCTTACACTATATTATATGACCACATCCTACCTGGAGGCCACAATCCAGCCTGGGAGACCAAACCTCTCATAGTCGCCCCCATATATGTCCCGCACAAGTTTATCTACTTGTGTACTCTCCCCACGTGAGGCCATCTCCAGTGCTTCCTCAAACGTGGAGCAACCCGTCAGCAGACAGCACAGCCCAAGGAAAGTCCCTCCACCGAGACTGAAAGCCAGACATTAATCAAACTGTTATATCAATGTTAGCTTTAGAAGATATAAAAATTATCATCAGAGCCTAGCTCACCTTGTTCCAGAGACACGTTTGAAATTATCTCTGGAATGGACTGCGAGAATGCTGACCCCAGACCCGATGTTGACAAGAAGGAATGGGTAAGGGTTCTCCAGTGGGTAAGGTTTGAGGAAGCACTGCTCTGGATGAGTTGGATTTTCCAAGTAGAAACACTCGGAGGGTCCACTGGAGTTCATGTACAGGGCCCCACGGATGACACAATCCAACTCATCCAGTTTCACGAGCTGTAGACCAGCAATCTGAAGGGGTTACGGGGAAAACAAAACTGATAATAGGATTTGTGATTTCCTCTGGAAATTTCCCCTTTTCAAAGACAAAGTGAATCGCATTACATTGTAAAAATCTGAGTCAGAAACATCAGCTGAACTCACCGTTTGGAAATCAGCCTCAAACTTGTAGGCCCCACCACCCGTGGCACAGAGTGTTTTATGGAGCCTGGAGAACTGCTTGTCACGGGTCATTCGCAGAAAGGCAGGGAGGTCTTGGGTGGGGAAACGAATGAAATGCAGGTTCCCCATTCGGCCACACAGCTCCAGACCCTTCATTTCCAGGTGGACATCCCGGATGCCGGTAGAGCCATAAGCCACATTAGAGGTCAAACAGGAGCGGATGTTTCTAAGGTTTTCCGTTTCTTCCTGTTCCTCCTCTGTTGTGATGTCCTTTGGTTCGAAGTAGACTAGTTTCGCAAGGGTCCCACCAATGTCCATTCCGAACCAGGGAAAGGCTTTAGCAAGAAAAAAAGGGAAGTAATTACTTTCCTGTTTTATATTCATAAATCTGAAGATCAACAATTACTACCAGAATAACTACAGACGATCAAAGAATTTATCCATCCATCCACTGGATAGCTTACTTATCTACTTATTGGTCCGGACCAGCATCTCTTACATTACATAAAAATGGGAAACCTGGGAAATAACATGAGAAAGGCCTTTGGATGGGAGTGGTGGGGACACTTACGTGGCTTGTTCAACCTTGGCGGCTCCGCTGTGTGTCCGGCAGGGCTGGGCGATGTGCAGGGTTTGGTCGGCTCCTCTGGTTCCCTGGGCACTGCCATTGTTAAGTGTAAGTGATATGTTACTAAACATATATTTAATCAAAACAAATTATTATTGTTTTAAGTGTTGATCTGTGGACATATTATTTATTACTCTTTCAAGGGTATAGGGCATACGTGTGTAAAAATGTTTTTTTTTTTTTTTTAAATCTACTGCGAAATGTATATACAGTAGTACCTCAGTTCTCGAACTCACTAAAACTCGAATTTCTTGAAAGTCGAACAAACCAGTTTGACCTAGAACTTGATCTGAATATCAGAAGTCGAACCGTGAACGTGAATATAAATTGTACATGCCAGGAAATGAGTCATACTACAATGCAATTCTTACTTGAATGCCTTCTTCACAGACTGGACGATTAACCAAATAAAGCAGCGCAACATTACAGTAACAAACAATAAATAAACCACTAACTTACGTGTATTATTAGAGCATTTATGTCATTTATTTAAACTTTATTTTACCAGGTAAATTAACTGAAAACCAGTTCACACAGCTTTACGTGATATTCGGGAGAAATAGCAGATTACGCATTGGAACTGCCTGAGATACAAACGTCATGCGTGTAACTAAACTCTTCAGCCAATAAGGGCAAAGGTGTGTCGTCACGGAGGCGGTTCCAGTTTGTGCAGCCGGATGAGAGGTCGCAATGCATCTAACCGTAATGCATTGCGTCAGGATCAGAATGCGTTGCTTAAGCCAGCGCTGTAAGCCAGTCGAACGCACCCAATGACCGGACTGGGGAAACAAACTGAAAAGCAAACTTAACACAGAGGACTAATGACAACAATCAGAAACAGCTGATCACATGGGGATCCCACACGAGGTTAACGAGGGGGCGTGGCACACGGAAGGTACGTGCGGACGATCGGGGCATTTCCATTATTTCTTACGGGAAAAATTCGATCAGAACTCGAACTTTTTAGGATTCGATCCGGAGTCCTGAACGGATTAAGTTCGAGAACCGAGGTACCACTGTATATTACACACATAGACTATAAGTATCAAGGTACCTTCCTGTAGCTCCACCCTTTTACTGAGTCGCCGTACAAGGTACGCTGTACCGGCTGCCGCAAGCACCACTCCGGTTGCGCAGAGCAAATGGCGCGGCTGGAAATAGCGAAATAAACTGGCCATCGCTATCACTTGCTGCTTCCTCCAGGAACTACTAAAAGGAAATGAGAATCGTCTGCCCGGGTTCTAGAACATATGTTATGTTAACAACCTCACTGCAACGTAGACGGGGAAAATACGTCATCGGGGGCGGAGCTTATGGAAGGCCGTCATGGCCGAAGCGTCCTTTCGTCTAGAAGCAGATCGTTTCACGCCTGCAGACTGGCAATGTTAGGCAATGCACGCGAATGCGAACATAAAAAGACGGCAATAATTCACACGTTAATATTTCTGCCCGTCGACCTTACATCTTTACCTCCACAGACAACCATATAAAGCTCCGCGTACTGGCGGCATTTTGCAACGGGTCTTGATGTCAACAAAGTGATCCTTCAGGATAAAAGCACAATCTTCCGTGGTAGTTTAGAAGTTCTTTCATACCTTCCCACAATGAAGATAATTGACTGAGAACTGTGTGTTCATCTGGGCAGACTGCAGTTTGATGTGCTTAGTGAAGCTGCACTTATATCGTACCCTATATAACGTGCGTCGGGAGTGGATCTTTTATTTTATAGTGACCTATTCCACATTAATTTCCCTAAACTGACTGACTACCACCAATACATTGTACAGTGTATCCACCCATGATTTCCTTATATTGCTTACCCAGTGTTTAAGAATAAAGTGCAAATATACTCGTGCACAATATTTGTTCTTTGGCGCCTTAGCATTCAACATTTTCTGAGCGATCATAAAGTTAACATGGACTTAGTTACAAAACAAATATTAATCCCTTTTCAGAATTCGAGCATAGGTTAACATACTGTGGTTTAAACGTGTTACACTCAAAGTTGGCATGATAGTTCCAGGTCGTAACTATTAAATTATCGTCGTAAAAGTTACCGTGCATTTAGCGTAATTACAGGATACGTCCACCATTTTCATCTGGTTTAGATTTCAGTAATAAAAACCAATACATAAAGACATAACCTTACTTCTGGAACCATGACCTCTAAAGCAAATGAGCTTTGACCTGTCCAGTTTATATATATACACACACACACACACACACACAGTGGTACCTCAGACCTCGAATTTAATCCCTTCAGAACCCCGGATCGAATCCTAAAAAGTTCGAATTGTGATCGAATTTTCCCCATTAGAAATAATGGAAAACCAATTAATTGATAAGATAAATGCCTTTTGTAAGGCAGTGACTTCCAGAATATTCAGTTTGTTTTCCTCTTTTTGGATGGTTGAAGACACAGTTTGTCAAAGGAAATATAATGGCTATAAAATAAAAGCCATCACTGCATACCTCAGGTGAAATATCTTTTACCAGACATGATGCGTGATATATTCAAAGATGACACAGCTGTCCAAGTTGAAGTACCTCAGGTGACATTCTTGTTTCCTTAACATCTATCTCAGCCAACTGTTAAAGAGCTACAACTTAGTAGGTTTTTGCAATATTACCAAAATACAACAAAAAAATATCTGTTTAAACATACCGTGCATAACAACACCCCACAATTGAAGTCATCTGTGTGCTTCCACATCTGAGGACAGGAAATTGTCCAGCCATCTAAGGAGTTGTGCTAGCGAAAAATGTGTCTAAAAAACACAAATCACAACTTACTCATGATTTCTGACCATATGAAATATATATCTCTGTAAACACACAAGATATTACACCTGAGCATTTCCATCACTTCATCATCTATTGTGTTGTGTTGCTCATTTGTTACTTCACCTGTGTCCCATTAGTGGTTCGGCTCTTTGATTCCAGAACCAGTGCAAAAGATGCAATGCTGAAACAAAGCCTCCAAATCCTACACTGAAGTTGATTTTTCAGCAAGTGCAATCTCCATCTCCGCTTTTCAGAGGGGAGAAACTGCTTTCTGGAGTACCACTGCAAGTAAATACTGAGCACTGTTTCTTCGGTTTTCATTTAGTTTTATCTTTGGATAACATGTACATTCTATTTCCTAATCAATCATCAATCATTTCTCAAACTTTGAAGGTTTCCCTAAGAAATCCACCTCAGGAAGCAGTGGGAGGTAGCCCTTAGGCGTGAAGGTTTTAGCGCCAATGATGCATCCAGGCTCTGCTATGAGCACTTTAGACAGGAGGATTTTGACAGGACAGGTCAGACTGTGAGAATCAGAGATGGAGCTCTTCCCTCTGTGTTCAGGTTTCCAACTCATCTCCAAAGGGTAGGTGTGTAGTTAGGCTATAAGGATTAGATAGTCAGTGAAAAGTAATTTTTTTTTAAAGGAATCAGTCATGTATTCCATAGCATTAGGCTGTGACATATCTAACTCTGTTAATGTTTTTAAGCATTTTATTTTCTTTCAAATTAGCCCATGGCAACCAGGACCACACTGACTTCAGTGAGGGCACAGGAGAACCTGTCAGTAGACTGTTCTTTGCCTGTCCAAGAGACTGAAGCTCTGCCTGATCCTAGTGTTGTGAGTACTAAGGTCCTTTTCAAACCTCTTTTGACACAAAACCCTACCCCCTGTCATGCTTTTCAGATAAACTAATGCATACACATGCATACACATTGAAACGTGCTGCTGTTAAATCAGATACACGCACGCATGCAGTGCTCACAGTGGAATTGCGGGGTGACGTGATTACAAATACAGACCAGCAGACAGCACGTTATACTAACTATGAATTGACTGATGTGATATAAACTTGACTCCTTGTGTCTACTAGGACCATTCCTACGCGCTGCCTACATCTCTTGAAAATCTAAGGACTAGACTCAATGAAATCTTTTCTAGGGTGGAGAGCATGGAAAGAGAAAAGAGAAACGCTAAGGATCGAGAACGGAGAACAAAGAACAGAGTATGTGGTCTTCTGCAAAATTTGAGGGAGAAGAACCTCATTAATGAAGGGCTGAAAGAGAGGCTGGATTTATACTCAGGTAGAATAGAAATAAAATACAAATATGGAGAAAGTGGTATGTACTTAAGGGTAAAATTCCAAAAGCCATCCTAATTATTATTTCAAAGGGAGTTTCTAATTTGTGTGTGCTAACTGAATTTTAGCTCTTCCAGTGCATCTCCTGTCCAAACAGAGCCATGAGTATACAAAAGATCAGAAAGAGTTTGCCCTCAGTCTCCACCTACATGGTCCCAAAGCCTACAATTATCTCAGAGAGTCTCTCCATCTTAATTTCCCACATCCACATACATTGCAAAGGTATTCATCCATTTGATGTATTCTTTCTAAGCTTTTATTTTTATCCCTTAATCATGACATGTAAAAGGTGGTGTAGTTAATCAATACCATAAATAAATAATGATGCATAATAAATTTTAAGTGAATCCTCATCATGTGATCAAATTGTTGCTTATGGTTATCGCCCACAGTGATTATTAATTGGTCGAAAAATCCTGAATTGGGCATTTGGATTAAACTGGATTTTTTCATTATACCAAGTTCTTTTAGATGCCAACCCTGGACTCAACATGATGAAGATCCGGCTAAATATAGACGCGTGAGTCTTCTATTGGATGCCATGACCATCAAAAAACATGTCCAATATGATCCACATACCTAGGAAATGTCTGGCTTTGTGGATATGGGGGATGGAGTGAATGAAACGGATGTGGCCACACAGGCTCTTGTTTTTATGGTGGTTGGCCTATAAGGCCATTGGAAGGCTCCAACTGCATACTACCTGATCAACTCCCTGTTGCCAGAGACACAGAAGGTGCTACTTGTTCATGCATTGGAGGAACTGCATGAGCATGGGATGACAGTGGCGTCTGTTACAATGGATGGACATGCCTCCAATGTCAGCATGTGTAACCAGCTTGGATGCCGGCTGAAGGTCAACCCTGGTGAACCGTTAAAAACTTTTTTTGCACATCCAGTGACTGGTGCAAAGGTGTTTGTGACGATGGATCCTTGCCACATCTTGAACTTGGCACGAAATATGTTGCAGGCCTACAGCCCAATAAGCAGCACCACTAGCCAGATCAACTGGACATACATAGTTAATCTGAATGATGTCCAAGCAAAAGAAGGGCTGCATGCTGCCAACACAATCACAGACAAGCATGTGAATTTTGATTCACAGAAAATGAAGGTGTCCGTGGCTGCACAAACACTGAGTCGCTCTGTGACAGTAGCTCAGCGCACATTGAGGGACCTCGGCTATTCACAGTTTCAACACTGTGAAGCAACAGCCGAATTCATTGAGGTAATGTTACATGCAAAGTTTAATAACCATGAAGCAAATAGTGAAAAACATTGATGCTATATTTTAGTAATTAGCTAATGATACATGGAAACATGTTATTTATGCTAATGATTCAGATTCCTCCTGTTATAATACATATATTTGCTTTTAGATGATTGACAGGCTCTTTGACATCATGAACAGTTGCAATCCCCATGCCAAAGGTTTCAAAACTCCACTGAGCTGTTTGAAT
The DNA here is from genome assembly GCF_048594095.1 of Paramormyrops kingsleyae. Lineage (NCBI taxonomy): Eukaryota > Metazoa > Chordata > Actinopteri > Osteoglossiformes > Mormyridae > Paramormyrops > Paramormyrops kingsleyae. The sequence continues at coordinate 3,307,705 of NC_132821.1, read as the reverse complement.
TGGGCAGAGAGAGTAGAGTTTTTGTTGTGAGGCAGGAACTACTTGATGAGTTTGGTGATGAAAGATGGCACACCCCTTCATTGATCAAAGAGGTTTTAGGACATAGTGAAGCTTTTCTTTTCATGAGGAGTTCATAAGTTCATGACATCAAGTTCATATGATGTTATTTCAAGGCTGGGAGAAATGGATTTTTTTTTTTTTTGACCAAAATATTCAAAGAATATTGTAGAGATGGCTATTGATGCTTTCATTTATGTTCATACAGTACCAGTCAAAAGTTTAGGCATGCAACTCGTGTTTATTTTTTTTATTTATTTTTTTTAACTTTAACTATAACAAAGTATGTTTCAAAACAGCCAACAATTGCTCAACACATATGGGAACTCTTTCAGGACTACTGGAAGGAATTCCTTTTCTTTAGATTTGTGTACACTTATTTTGTTTACTTCATAACCCCATCTGTGTTATGTTGTAGTTTTAGTCATAAAAAGAGCTCCATAAAGCATAATTGTCTAAACTTTTGACTCGTATTACATTACTAATCCTACTCTGTTTTCTTTTCCTGCATGCTGCATCATTAGTTCATATGATGCTCTGTTCTCTGCTTCTAATGTTGTTGCAGTCTGCTGTTTTTTTGTTTTGTTTTGTTTGTTTTTCCAGTTCTTGGAGGTCTCATACTGGCAGTGTGGCATCATCACACCTACAGTATGCCTTATGTATGGCGGTGTTCATATTTTCAACCTTGGCCATATCTGTTTTATTTTTTCTAGTTGTCTTATATCACGCTCTCTTGATGTATCTTGGTTTACAGTAATAATATTGACAAAACATTTTGTTTTGAAGGTACCTATCTGTTGTGGGGTTCATCATCAACATTGACACCCTGATGATGATGATTCCAGAACTGCTTCAGTGTCAGCGATACATCTGCACCTATCGTTTCAGTCAAGACCACTTAGAGCTCCTATTTAATTCAATCAGGGCATCGGGTAGGTATTTTAGAATTTAGGTTTATTTATTTAACCACACAGCATTTTGTGTGTATGTATGTATGTATATCTGTCTGTTTCCATAAAGGTTTCCATAAGACTATCTGTTTGCCATGGTACCTAGTTGTGGCCAGTCACAGCTATCCTGTGTTACCATGGTAATTGCATCGTCTTTATAATATCTTCAGACTGACAGCTGTGATCAACTTTGTGGGGACAAACAGACATGCATGTAAATCTCTTACTTTGTACAATTTATGAAGCCAAATTGTTACTAGCAGTGCAGTTTTTTTTCTTTCTCAAGAAATTCATCTGAAAAAGAGTAAAGATCTGTAAAAGTGGTGCATGTGTGTTTTCGGGGGCTGGAATAACAACCCTTCAGCTGGTCGGTTCCGGGCCATTTTCCGTCGTCTCATGGTTCGATGTGGTGCCTCTCCAAGCACATCTGGAAACGTGGCAGCACAGGATGAGTCTCCCTGTCTGCTGTTGAGGTGTTTTCTACACCACCAGCAGAAGAAGATCTCCTTTTGCAAACATCCTGGCAAATGTGTGTGACCATAGCTACTTACCAACCCGCTTAGGTGGCATCGTGGAAAATGCCCTTGTTTACATCTCAGGGTTTGTCGTTTGACAGATCTTGAGAAAGCTGTCCTGTGATGTGTGCCGTGCTAGTTTGGTAACAGATGCTGTACCGGCATCATATGATCAAAGCTACCACTTGCTCACATTAAAAAACAATGGAGGTTTGATGACTCCTTCTGACGGTACAGTCAGGGTGGTCAAAGTAGCTGAGCGTGTTATCCGACAGTCGACATTAGGGCAAGCTGTCAGTGTATTTTTGATCAGTTTGTTCGGGCTGAGATTGGTTCAGATGATGTGTTTTTTCTCAAGAAGCACATTCAGGAAACACAGTTTGAAATTGACAACCTTCATTTTATGCTCATGTCTTTAGTTGTGTCTGTCTTCCACAAACTAAGGCTGCACCATATTCCAGTGGAAGTCTTACTATTTTGACTTTCAGACAATGGTCAAGTTTTTGTCTGAATAATTGCCATTATTAGTGTATAAACGGATATAAGTAATTGTAGTTAAACGATTCACCAAAATCTGTTGTATGTAAACAATGCTGTTTTAAATGTTTTTTCATCAGAAAACCCGGTTTCCACGTCCACCTGTATTAGTTTAAATGGCACTTCTGCCACTCGCAATATGACGGACGCACAGACGTATCGTGTAGACTGGGCTGTGGCTGCCCGATCTGCGATCCTGGCCCGATCTGCGGACGCATGTGTGGAAGTAAAACTGGACATTAGTAGGCCTGTGAGGGGAGGCATATTGGGTCTGTTATGTCTTAGGCCTTAAGCAAGAAAAGATTGTTTTGAATACTGTATGACCTTACTTTGTGATAGCTGCCTGCAGTTGGTTCCACAGACCCTGAAGAGAGATCGGACCTTGGAGAGGCAGACAGCGGAGCAAAGAGGGGGAGAAACCACCTGCAGGAAGAGACTTGAAGCCGCCCCAACTGGTGCACAAAGAATTATAGCTTAATAAAGTAGTTGCAGTAGACAATATATATTATGTTACGCAATTGGAAATGTATAAGTAATCATGTTAATCATACTAATGTTAATCATACTAATCATATGTTAACCATGTATTTGCAGTGATTCAGGGACAATACATCAATGTGTTAATTATTAATCAATGGAACACCCAAACATTAACAGTGATTCAAGTAAGGAATAATTGACGACGGGCCGTTGAATTATTAGAAAAATTTTTCTAATAATTCAACGGTCCGGAGTCAATTATTCCGCTTATACTACGGTTGCCACATCTCAAGACATCGATCAGATTATATATTTCAAGGGATTCGTCCGGTTTTTCTACTTAAATCGCTATTGTGAGTAGGATTATTTCTTCCGCATCTCATCCAACGACTCTTTTGCTAGTTCCAAAACGTCATTAGCTGTTGTTTTTTTGGTGTTTTCTTCGTGTTTTTCTCCCTCGAGTATGTCTAGCTGTTCTTCGCTGATCGTTTTATGTCTTTTGTTGTTGCCGGCTGCCTTTGATGTCCGCTTCCGTTTATGTTGTTTTTTCATCTGGACTGTCTAATACTGCTGCAGCCCAGTTGTTGAAAGTTTCATATTCACCGTAAATATTAAAATTTACTTTCGGAAAATCGTCTGTCATGTTGTTGTTTTTGTTAGTTCTGTGTGCTGTATAGGTACTGTATGCTAATTTCCGTTATTACAGTTAACTATGCGAAGTGATATGGAACTGTAATGCGGTCAAGAGAGCTGCCTGGAACTACGTTCGCCGTGCGTTTCCCTGAAAATAATTGCACACCTCAGAACGTTCGTCAGCCAATCAGATTCAAGCATTCAACGGTCCCGTAGTATAATGTCATTTAATTAATATCTATATACATATCTCAAGTAGAGTCTAGAAGCCGAAATTGCGTAAAATGGGTGAACTTTACCTTGCTACCAAGGTGAACCAATGGAGCAGCAGAATTGTGTTTGTTATACGTTTCAGCTTAGTTTGTTGGTGTTTTGTGACCAATCAGGACCTAGCAGTCCTTGGAGTTATGGTTTATCAACTGGTTGTGCTGGGTGTGACTTGGTAAAGAGTGCCAGAGTGTGATGGGAGCGCTTTGCTGAAATCACTGGAATAAAAGAGATTCTCTTTACTCACCAAACTGAGGTCCAGACTTTTATTCTAAGTGCCTCTCTGTTATCAGAGAGGTTGATTTATATAATTTTTCTACCACACATGCGCACACTGGTGCCCGATCTGCGAAGGCATGCGCACACTGGTTTTCCATGTATGTCACTACTTGATCTGTATACTGACTGCCTGGCCGATAGGCGAGCACATACTGTACGCAATGCACTGATGACTGCGAACGCTGCGCAATGCACTGACTATCGTGAAATGTCTACCTGATTATGTTTTGACATTACAAAACAACATTACATATTTGACAGATCATCATACAGTAATTGGTAATCATTGCTTTACTCACAACTATGTGCAGGCAATAATGCATTTGTAGAAAAATGGAATGCAGTAGAATGTCTTATTCTAAGCAAGTGTATGCTACAATTTCTGCTCAGAAATATTGAATACCACTAATAACAGTTAGTTGTTGGAATACATATAAGTAAATGAATCAGATAAATATTCACCTAAAATAACTGCAATATTCCCAATAAACAGACTGAAAAGTGGATGTTGATCCTTTTGTGTCTTCAATATTTAAATACTGTTCATAGTGTTTTGTATGCTGTGTATATTTAACTAACAATACATTTCCCATATATTTTGTCTTACACCAAGTGTCCATGCTTAAAAGACTCACTACGTCCGGACTGCTTCTTAGAATCTTGGGTCCTCTCACATTTTCTTTGCTGTATTTAATCTGTGGGGAACTGTGGCCTCCCTAAATGTGCTTATTATGTTTTGAGAAGTTATCAAGATCTTCATAGTGTAAGCAAAACAAAATTATCACAGTGTCAACCTGAAATGGTGCATTGTACAGTATGTAGCTCAGATCTATATAAGGAATGAAACAATGACAGAAGAAATACTAGAAATGCAAATCTAAGCAATACAAGAACATAATAAAATATTAGGTCAGTGTGCAGATAGCATTAGCAGTGGTAAGTTCAAGATCAATTTGTCTTCCGGTTGTGTGCAACTCATTTATTGTGGAAAGTGAAGAATAAGTGAAGAGCAAAAACACTATGAGGGTAGTCAGTACTTGCTTTATATATAAATTATTTATTGCAAATTGTGTAAAGTAAAAATTCTCTTTTGAGAAAAGAAAAAAACCACTTAGATAAGTGAAAAGCAATAATAAAAATGTACAGTCCTACAGCAGACCGTCCTTTTTCATTTGAGAGGTTATTCTCTGGTCAAAGTCTTCAGTCTCACTAGAACAGACAAAAAAGTACACAGTTAACAATGTTACATGCACCATTTAACCTTGCAGGTGTTTTCCTGCAACTCTTAGCTTCTGCTGTGCTGAAGACCAGCAAGGAACAAGTTCTCTGCTTTCTGTGTGGACACACCTGTCAGCTGAGCTAGAGCACAGATGATGGACTAAACAAAACAAACAAAAGTACATTATGAAACACTGTTGTACTAAAATCATGTAAGGTTGACATTGTATTTCAATAAAAGAACTAATAAGCCATTAAAAGCAAATATAGTACAAGATACATTTGGTTATTTTTTATTACTTGTAATAAAGCGTTTTTAGAAGCGAACCTAAGTGTGCCTGTTTGTTCATTCAAGAGCCCTATATCCCCTTCACATCGCCTTAACATATTGACAATCTATAAATCAAAGAGCTAGCAGGATATTTTTTGTTCATAAACATTCACCTTCTCTTTTTAAGTGCAGTGCATGTCGAGGCTGATTCATTGAACCTCCACAACAAAGATATAAGCCTATGCCGTCTTGGGCCCGTGTGTCAGACTTGTGGCTGCATGTTGGTGCACTGAACACCAAGCCAAGGCATTAGCTGAAATGATCCCATATCTTTAACCAATTCTGCACTGAGTGTTAGAACCACCCACTTTACTAACATAGAGATAGAAATTAATAAAATGTATTCAGGTAAATGGAGAAATGGAAAAATAGATAAATGAATTAGCGTAGCCCAAAATGTATGTACATATTTCTTTATTTGCACATTTATTTAATTATACTTATGTTTAGTGCTCCATAGCTCAAGTGTCACGTTACTAAAATCATCAGAATCACAAAAAAATTGTGGGAATCCTTACGTTCACTGTTATTACCATTAGATCAGTGAAAAATATAAAGTACATTTATATTAAAATAAAACAAACCAACTTCTTTTAAGTTGGTTTGCATAAGGCTACACACCCATGTTTTGTTTGTAATTAGTTGGGCCAAGGATTTACTTTATTACTTAACACTTAATGTTGCTAAAGATTTGTGTATTCAACTGGGTTTAGCTTCTCAAATGATCTCTTAAAGAAAAAAATGCATGAAATTTAGTTTAGTTGTGGATTTTCTTCATATGTGGAAATGTATTTTTTACATGTTAAGAAATAGAAATCACATAAAATTCTATATATATATATATATCCATACACAGGAATAAATAAGTGATAAAATGTCAGAATGCAGAAATAAACAAATATGTGGATAAAAACAGAAATGTAGAAAAAGAGAAATTAATAAGTGTAGAGCTAATTATGGCATTTTCAGGGTTGCCTACTCTCACACATCTGGCATGACACTCGCTTTCAGACTCTCACACTCACAAAGGAAATCTTACAGCAAATCAATTTTATTCCATTATTAACCTAAAGTGAGTTATATCAAAAACATTGGGGTAGTTTGCAAACTCTTCTGACTGTTTACAGGGTAATTGAACTGTTACATACATGGAAATGCATGTGCATGTGTGTGTAGATTTGCCTTCAATCGGGGGTTTGTTCCTGTCATGTTATATGCACAGTCCTCATCATTAATGTCATTAGGTTCTCCCTCCCTCCAGTTACTGAACAACAAACAAGAATACACAACATTAATAACAATCATAATCATTATCATCAAACAAAGGTGATTCATCATTTTACCAAAAGACCACACACACGTTATTAAATAAGCACAAAACCTGTCTGCTCAAGGAAATTAGCAATAGCAGTTGCATATTTGTGTAAGTTAATGAGGGATTTACTGCTGCTTATCGTTATTTTGGTCATGTTAAGGGGGTGCGTTGTGGCTCTGTGGGTTAGGCCTAGTGATTTCACTGTTGGGTCCTTTCAGCAAGACCCTTAACCGTAATTAATATGAAGACTGGCCGACCCTGCTTTCTCAGCTGTATGTCACTTTAAATAAGACATCTACTAAATAAATAAATGTAAATACAAAATGAATAGGAGAAGCATACTACAACTCTGCTGCATGAGCATCACTGCATCTCCTTCTCTGTGTCTATAATGATGTTACATATATAACCTCTCTTGTGGTCAGTGGTGTCCCATCCACCCATTTTCAGGTTCCTTCAAGTTCTCTGTCTATCAGACCGATCCAGGCCTCCGTATGAAGAATAATGTTCCTGAGTGGAATAATAAATCATCAAAACATTAACTTAAATTGTCTACAATCATTGCATTTTCTTAAAGTAGAACAGAATCAGGTGAGGAGAGTTATAAAGTGTACAGGTCAATCCTTTCATTATTTCTCTTTCCTCTCTAATATTATTTTCTGGAGTAGGAGAAAATCAAGAGGAAATGTTTAAATGTTGATTTAAGGAACTCATCCTGCAACCTTCTCTCCTGCTTCAAAATGGAGAACAACTTCTCCATCCTGCGCTGCTTGCTGTACTGCATGGAGAAGAATCCTGTCCTTCACACTCTTCCACCATTCGGCCACGGAGGGGAAGGTAGGTTTGTCCTTCTGCCACTCGGAGAAGTGATCTAAAAAAAGGTGCCTAAAATCGCTCTCCTCCGGGATCTGCAGGTTCATTTTCCAATAGCCGCCCCCATATACAGGGGCGTCTATGGAGACAGTGGCCTCCACTGCCAAGTGGTCAGTGGGCCACTGTGGGGAGAGGGACACCTTTTTAAAAACAACGGGGGGTGAAGCTAAAATGTAGTCAATGTGACTGCTAGCTCTGCGACTATTATGCCAGGTGATGCCCGGCATGTCGGGGTTTCATGTTTTAAAACCGTCAGCAAGTTTAAAGGAACGAATAAAATGGCAAAAATGCCCTGAGCTGACATCCTCTCTACCTTCCAACAAGATGTTAGAAACCAGCTATTTAAAAACAATACAATCCTACTGCCCCCCCCCCCCCAGTCAACCTCGAAAGGTCCCCCAGTTCCAACTCCGCCAGCTACTCCTGATCATTAGCGGAGTCCTGAAGTCTGCTGAACTCTTGTCCTTCTATGTCATACACCAGGTGGGGGGCCTGTAGCATTGGGGAGGGGGGACACTCGCGGCCTTGGTCCCCAGTCACCTCTGGGGCTGTATGCGTCAGGTTGGGCCTCCCTTCAGCTAGTCTTCCTCCTCCGCGGGGATGCCCCACTCCTCCTCCTCCTGCTGATGCCTGGAGCCAGGCTTGACTGTAAGGACTTACTTGGAGACCCCTCAGGCATTGTCACCTCAATCAACGGGGCCTCCTTCTCCTAGACCAGGGCTTTTCGTTCTGCCCCCATCGCCACCTGTTCCTGCTCCAGAATGGGGGCTTGAGCACCCCTGCCACTCTCCTTGCTGACAAAATCCCTACAAGAAGGCAATGGCTAGCCCCATGGCAACAGTGGTCAGGCCACCTTCAGGTCATGCATTAAGTTCAACGTGTCCTCCTCTAAAAAACCCTAATGCAAAAAATCCCTCCAAAAAAAGCACTGATAAGAACAACTGCACTTGATATTAGCCAAAACACCGAGGAGCAATACCCACTAGAGTGAAAAACAATCAAAATTTCTAATAGCAATTTCCAATAGTGTGGAAAAGTTGTCACTGGACCTTGTTATTAAACGTGCAAAATATCTTTGAAATAGGTCAATATTTTCAGGTTCCGCAACGCGATCGAAGTTTTCACCTGTCTCATCAATGCGCAGATCCACGCTTTGTATCATCCATATCATAACACAATGTAAAATTGTTCCAATTTAATACAAGAACCTAACAATCAATCAGTGACAATGAGTAAGTGGGAAACGACTCATTCAGAAACGTGGCGCTCAGGAGCATGTTTACACTGACATACTGGCAATACACACTATCCATTATCTATACCATCCATCCATCCATTATTTATACCGCTTTATCCATCTGGGTCTTACCAAAAATATTGGGACACCGCACCAAATCATTGAATTCGGGTGTCCCAATATTTTTGGTAATATAGTGTATCTAGCCATTTTGACTGTCATGCTTAATACTTTTCATTCTGGTGGCACTGAGGAACAATTTTACATTGCGTTTTGATATGGATGATATGTAGCGTGGATCTGTGCATTGATGTGACAGGTGATTAATAGTACTGCACGTAGAGCCGCAGAGCGATGTTATATATGTGTATGGCCGATACCCAGTAAAAATCTGCGTTACCTGAACGTTGGTATTTTGTTGTGATTATCATGTTACGTAACATTCTCTTGATAAAATGGCATAGTCATTATCCAAAATACACCAACGGTAGCATATTAATGTTGTTTTAAGCATTTTCATAAAACTTCATTTGGTAGAAGATTTTTTGAAATAAGAATAATGACACACTTTGCTCAGTATTGAAACATTGTCTCTAAATAAACTAAAATGTCCTTAAAATCATCGATCCTTAATGCAAACTGCAATGCTTATAATAAGACATTTATTAAAACCAAGTGGTTGAATAAAAAACACAATCAGTAGGGTAATAAACTGTTTTATTAGAGACATGGAACACTTGCTCATAAAGTAATTACATTCCAGTAATGCAGATAAAGACAAGTATGGCAGTGTCATAGACTGTAACTAAATGTGTTTCTGTAATTTAAAGATTACAGTTCAATTTGCACAGTTCTGGAAGTTACAGTTCAATTTGCACTTGGTTTAACAGAGAACATACTGGAGCTTTAAAACTGGGCCATGTTCCTAAACAAGTTAGGTTGTTTTCATTTTTAACAAACAATCAGTACCTGCTGGTTGAAATTAACCTTTTTAAAGTGGGAAAACCACACTTCTCACGAATTAAAAACAAGTCACGTACATAAAATACATTAACTAAATTAGAATTTTATTGTAACAATATCAAATAATAATCACAAAATCAAAATGAATTACGAGATGTTGTTACATTGCTGCAGGTGACGACACTGAAAGCAACTCAAAGCATTACGCACATCTGAATATGTTCGTCGGAGACTTGCACTCAGGGCCAGTAATGGATGACACTGCAGTTGTGACCCGCTGGGCCGGCTACTTTGAGCAGTTGTTTAAAGCTGACCCTCCGCTCAGCTGTGAACCACCCAATCTCACTGAGATCGCATGGGTGATGAATCAGCTGGGGCTAGGGAAGGCCACAGGAGACGCCTCCAGACATGACGTTTTAGTGGATTTCATTTAAATTTTCTGGAAGAAAAAGGCCGCTCACATTTCTTTTCCCGGTTTCTGCTCCTCAGTCTGGCAGCGTCCCCTCCTCCGCCATCACAATTTCTTCCCGCCGCTCTCGTCTCAGCGCTAAGCTATAGAGTTTCATTTATTATTTTTAATACCTATTCAAACCAGCTGACATAATTTATTAGGACACACAATTTACCTTGATTTCGGCTTGCCCAAATATTTCTACTCAGGATTAGTTTGATTATGTCATTCTTCATTTAATGGGCATGTGTCAGTGTCTTGTTTCCTCATGAGTACCTTGCCCAAGAAATTACTCACCCAAAAGCTACTGCTAGGCCGCAGCAGCCAGCCAGACCCAAAACAATCACTGCAGCAACAAATGCAGCAAGTAGGTCTTTGGGAAGTTCAGGAGGGAGGCTGCCGCTGTCGTCGGGAGGAAGCGTGGGAGGCGTGGGCACAGGTGTGGTGGGGGCTGAAGGTTTGACTGAGAAGAAACAGAGGGGACACTACTGTTGGACAACCACTGCTTTAAAACTGGGCCAGATGCAGTTTCAATGTAAACAGGATGGAAACCTCACCAGTCAGCCGGTATTTCAAGCTGGTCAAAACCTTGTTCTTGCTATCCAGTAAACGGCACTGGTACACTCCTTGCTCGTCCAAGTTTATGTTATTTAGCACCACACTTGAAGAAGAGGTTGCTGAAAACACCATAAACTTGCCGGCAGGATTTGAGTACTGAGAGACATAAAACAATAAATAAGAAAAACACTAGCAAACCTCGACAGCCCGATGTGCCCATACATTTCAGTAATACTGGTTTGCTAAATGTTTTTATTCAACCAATGTATCTGCACCTTACGTTTTTATTGTCAGCCAACTTGTTCTTAAGTTCTATTTCACACAGATAGACACACACACAAATGGATGATATAAGAAAGACACAGTGATCATTTATTGTGAGTCTTACCCGGGAGAACTGATAGACCTTGTCTCCCTCCACCAAATTGTGCCAGGGAAAAGAGCAGTCCAGGACTGCAGAGCTTCCCTCCTCGGCTTCCAGGTGGCGCTCTGACCAAGGTGGAGAAAGAAAAATTAATACTACCCTGCTGGTGATGTGCGGTAGCAAACAAAAAAGAGGAGCAGAGCAGAAAGGAAGACATACTGTGCATTTGTGTATACAGATATGGACAGACAGACAGATGGATGGATGGAGAAGTGTCACAATCACTCACCACCACAGGTACTCCGGTCGGGTGGAGAGGGGCAGGTGCGTATCTCAGAGGCACAGGTGTAACAATTGATTACTCTCTGATACAGCAACCCTGAATGGTGGGGGGTGGGAGAGAATCACAGGGAAGAAAATATCCAGACATAGGAAGAAAAAAATGACAGCTTTGAATACCTATGGAGCTCTTCTCTTATTGAAGCAAGATTCACAAGTACAGTCTGTCACACGTATAGGGAAAACAACCAGCATAAAGCCTTTGCTGAATGAAAAAGATAATTAAAAAAGCCTTACGTACCACATTTGTTTGGGCAAAGACCTGCAAGAAAACCAACAGGAAGTAATGCATATGTCATTTCCAGCTGACACTAACAGATTGCAAACCGTTATTTATAACATGAGAGCAAAAGTCTGTACCTGTATGGACAAAGGTTTCTAGATTCTCCTGTAAAATTCTTCTCCCCTTGTCCATCATGTCTTTGGTGACATTCTCTCGGTCTTGTTCTGGGCAGAAAAAAATTTTTATTGTTAGAATGTCCATGTACAAGTACACAGTGCATTGGCATCTGGTTTCCCTTGGGTCCCCTATGGTGCTACACACAAATACAAACACAATAAATGCATGTATGACATCAACAACACAATACAATATAAATAGTGGACAAAACTATGTTTGATTTTGTGCATGTATGCAGTATGGTGAAAATGTGCAGTGTGGTGCATATATTTGTTTCGCTGCCACAAATTCCCACATGTGCATGTGTTTGAAGAAGCTCCAGAGAAGCATCATACATGCGGGCTGGGGTGCAGTAAGGGCATTAATAACTCCACAATAGGCTGCTGTGTGACTAGTGAACTGTCTTACCAGTATGGAGAGAAACGTCATGAAGAAGCACATCGATCTCTGTCCGATATTCCTTACTTGCCCTGGACAGTGTGGTGGCATCTTGGACAAATGTAATAGGTCAGACACCATTAGTTATTGTACCACCAGTGCAAAACCAAGCCCAGATACGAGTCATTTATATTTTACAGATGATGAAAAAACATATTGTTTAGTTATTTAACTACGCATATGAAATTATTAGGATGCTTTATCATTGTTGCTTGTCGATAAGACAGCACACACACACACACACCTACCTATTACTCCATAGGAGTATCTGCTGCTCTTTGCAAAGCTGTAATTTAAATAACGCATTATTTCATCATCATCCACTGATGCATTGGAGAATGCTTTCAAAAAGTTGTTATGCATTAGCTGCACCAGTGGATCACACTGCAGGCAGGTGTGGGCAATGGGAAGCAAGCACTGGAAAAGGCAGAGCCAGACAAGCACAGTCGGAGCCATCACGACAACAGAGATAAGCATCCAACAGTGATAATTCCACAACTCTGCATGCGCCTTAGAATTTATAGAACTACTGACTACGTAGCTCTACACTTTGTGTCGTAGCCATCTCCATGGAAACAGAATTCAGGGGGACAGATTGACGTGCAGCCGTTCCAGAACAGAAGCAAGTCTGACGTATTTTTAGGCGGTTTGTTTACATTTCTCAATATCTGGGGTTTCTGAGAAAAGTAATGAAATTTCAGGAAGTCAGTGAAAATGACATATGTAATGTAAACCGATTATTAAATAAGCTTCTCGTTTTGTCGGATGAGATGAATTCTTTGTTGCTCCTGGTATATTTCGACGAATTTTAATGTTTCACACAGGAGAAATTAGCATGTTGCTAACGTTTTGCTAAAGGAAGTGAAGAATAAAACCTCAATTCACAGATTTCCAAACATCACTCCCAGTGGCTGCATGTCTAGCAGCCTCTGATGTGAGGCAAGTTTTTTTGCCGGACTTCGTTATCCTGAAGTAGGCGTATCTTTGTCATCTTAATTATTGTATTTAAAATATAGCGGATATACGATTTGAATGTCATCAAAAAGCATTGAAAGGTGATAAATCAATTTCGTGAAAATTATTAAAAAGTGATATTTCAAATAATTTTTCAATGACTATAACCTCCGAGATGACTCCGGATAACTCGCGACCCTGAATAGGATAAGCGGTTACAGAAAATGGCAGGATGGATGGATCAACACTATTACCTAAATATCACATATCTTGAGTATTAATTTATATTTCCATCATTTAAAATTGATGCTATCCAGATGACATGGCGTTTTATAACTGATTCACTCTGAACTATGAAGCTTGACGTATTTTACGTTTGTTTCAGCCATATTTACATCATTTCTAATCAGTGTGATCAGGAAAATTTTGAAAAAACAAATAGTACATTTCCTTAGTTTTTTTTTTTTGTCCTACGGGCATAATTACTCACGGCCGCCGTCAGTGACACGTGTAAGTTTATGTCACCGTCATAGCTCTCAAGTCTCCCGTTTTGGCCGGGAAACTACCGTATTTTACCCCTCTTTCCCGCCGTCCTCCCGTATTAGTATTTTCCTGTAAATCCCCCGTATTATCATTTTTAAAAATTCCTCTGCCTTAGGGCTGCAACAATTCATCGAGTAATTCGAATAATTCGATTACAAAAAATCCTCGATGCAAATTCTGTGCTTCGATGCTTCGTGTAATCCGCACGACTATGTACCGCTTAGTGATCAGCGTGTTTCACTCGGAGGATTATTACTGTCGCACAGTGTGCTTACGCTGTGTTACGTGTAGCAGGTTTGATTCGTTGGCGCGTTGGTGGAATTCGGAAATTCAGAGAAAAAGACGAAAACTTTCTCAAGTTTGGGACCATTTCAAACAGAAGAAAAGCGAAAATAATGTCCATTGTAAAAAAGAATTAGCTTACCACAATAGCACAACGTCTGTGATTCAACATCTCAACAGAAAGCACCCAGTCTATGCATCCATTCCACAGAGCGGAACCAATACAAGGTAAGCGCGAGCGTTTCACATTTGCGGCTAAACAAAGACCTGCGATAGAAACGTATTTATGGACATATGTGTGAATAAAAAAGTATACCAAGATTCAGCCCAAGCAGTCCCTATTTTTCCTAAACAAAAACACTGATAATACAACAGCAGTAAAAATGATGCTGTCGTAGTTTAATTAATATGGAACTGGAACCTGTCTATACACTGCCCGATCGGGCAGCCACAGCCCGGTCTACACGATACGTCAGTGCGTCCATCATATTGCGAGTGGCAGAAGTGCCATTCAAATTAATACAGGTGTACGTGGAAACCTATGGAGGGTTAAGAGTGCCAAAATTAAATAAATAAATACACCAATAATTAATTACTTAAATGTGTCATGAATTATTTAAAATGGGAAATATAAAGAGAAACTATTACTTAAATGTGTCATGAATTATTTAAAATGGGAAATATAAAGAGAAAATATTACTTAAATGTGTCATGAATTATTTAAAATGGGAAATAAAAATATCGTTAATTAAATGTGGCATGAATTATTATCTACCATTAGAAATAAAATAATTATTAATTACATGTGTCATTTACAATTATTTTACTATTTATTTAATTTTGGCACTGTCACCACATCATGAATTAATTTTATCTGTCAGTCTGACCCATCAAAGTCAGTAGGCGGGACAAACGATGATCTATCTGGATTTTGTGCAGCCGATTGTTTTGGTCTGAAGCGGTGTCATTTCCAACATGGTGCTACCAATTATGGAGGAAGCTACTGATTTCACAGCAGAGTTGATGATTGATATTTTAGAATTAGCAAACAACATTGAAGCAGGTGATGCTGACCCCGAATACGTGGTGGGTAAAGCGGAGGAATTTCTTGAGATAGTCGGAGTTATTTCGGCACTCTCTGACCAAGATTTTGACCGGCGGGTGTTTGCAAACTTTGAGGAAGTACGTAGGCGCTTCTCAGGTACTACTGCAGAACAATATACACAAGGACCGGGTCGTCCAGCTTTTGACATACCGAGGTCTGCCGTGGAGCATCATGTTCTTTGTGGATTAAAAGCGACAGAGATAGCAGAGATATTCCGTGTATCTGTGAGGACCATCCGGAGGCGCATGGACCAAAACAGTCTAAGGTATTTACAGCTCAATGTACCACTTTTCTTGAGTTAATATTAACAGTATGGTAAGTGACCATCACACCGTGTTTTTGTCTGCACAGACAGACAGATGTCTATTCATCTATTGCGGATGAAGAATTGGACCGTATTGTGACTGAAGTTCACAGAAGTCATCCAAACACTGGATACAAGCTAATGCACGGACATCTGAAAGCTAGAAGTGTACTTGTTCCCGGTGAGTATTACCTGAACCTGCAATAGTTCAAAACTAAATATGGAGTTAGTGAGCCTAGCTAATGTGAGGCAAATTGACCTGTATTATTTAGCCATGTAATGATACACACTGCTGTGATGTTTTAAATATTGAGTTTTTTACGCTTTGAAAATTAAGTGAACTGTTCACTTTTGAGGCTGTGGTTGTTTTCTTATTGGGTTTCATTATAGTGAGAACTTAATACTTTTACATATCACCATTTTGCAGGTTATTCCTACACTGTTGAGTATAGCATCAAAATGACTGTATCTAATTGTATTTATATAGCACTTTTATAATCTTAACTACTCTAAGTGCTTCCAACTAGATTCCCCCACAGGGCTAGTAACCTATCAGGACCACTTATGGCTAGTTTCAAATCACCAGTTAACCTGACAATCATGCAGGCAAGCAAACACCACACTGACAGTTCCTGCTAACTTGTGGATTTATGCTGCAATACTGCAGTAGTAATTTGCTGTATATCTGAAACCCCAATGGCATTTAGTGCTGGCCAATAGTATTATTCAGGTGATGTAGTGAAATTATTCTCATTTCAGTCTCAAGACTGCAGGAGTCTTTACGCAGGGTTGATGCAGAGGGAGTGCATATGAGACGCTTAAGGCTGCAAATATTGCGACGACGGCAGTATTCTGTTCCTGGCCCAAATCATCTTTGGCATATTGATGGTAACCATAAGCTCATAAGGTATTGGAAATACTGACAGATGATCAATACATCATTCTACAGCTGTCTTAAAAATTTCTCTACAATAAAACTTTGTGTTCAAAATTTACAGGTGGAGATTTGTGGTGCATGGCGGGGTGGATGGATTCAGTAGATTAGTGGTTTACCTTACTGTAGCTGGTAATAATAGGGCAAGCACAGTCTTGCAAAGTTTTATGGAAGCTGTTGAGCAATATGGGCTGCCATCAAGGGTTCGGTCTGATAAAGGTGGGGAGAATGCAGATGTTGCAGAATTCATGATCAGGAACAGAGGTACGGACAGGAATAATCACATCACAGGCAGAAGCGTCCACAATCAACGGTAAATACATCTGCATGGCAACCAGGCATCTGAATCAGTTCTGTATTGTAAAGCTTTTGAATATGTTACGAAGAATTTAACACCTTGTCAATTTCATCCTGTTCACAGAATAGAGAGGATGTGGAGAGATGTCTATGAGCATGTTCTAGACCTCTTCTACCAGATATTTGTTTCACTGGAAGATCGGGGACCACTAAATCCAGACAATGAAGTCCGTCTTTACACCCTGCACCGGATCTTCCTTCATCAAATACAGAAACATCTCGAGACTTTCAGAGCTGCATGGAACTGTCATGGTCTTAGAACTGAAAGGAATCAATCACCCCAGCAACTATGGACAAGATATAGAGAGCCAGCCACTGTGTTGGAGCTTGTAGAGGTTATATTAATTTTCAACATTTGAACACCACTATTAAAATTAATCTATATTTCATTTTAAGTATCAGCTGCAGGTGCCTTGTGTAATGACATTTGAAACCACTGTTAAATAAGTAATTAAGGTTATTCTTCTTTCAGGTGACCGAAAACTATGGAATTGACTGGAATGGGCCTCACAGTCACCATGAAGACGCCGTGTCAGTCCCAGAGATTCAGCTTGCCCGTGAGCTCACAGATGAAGAGGTTGCTACTTTGCCAGTTCCAGGAGTATCCTTAACAGATGCAATTGGATCATACTTTGAAACAGTGCAAGTTTTGTCCAGAATTATAGGACACTGACATCCCAGCCATGCTGAAACAGCTTTTTAAATTGACTTCTATCCCACCACTCTTCTCTCTTACCTCCTCCTAATGAGTTGTGACTCTCCCCTAGTTAGGGCCTGGACATTAAATTGAGAAAATGTAAGCTTTACCATAAATGTACATGTCTAATCCCCACCATTATCTATTTGGTAAAGGTTTATATTAGTAATATTTCAAGCATGGCTAAAAATTGTTTCAGGATTAATTTTTCAGTTTTTGTTTCAACGATTTTTAAAATGTAACTTGTTTTATTAAACCTCATGCACAGGAGATTGTTTTCCACTGTAAAGTCTTAAACTTGAGTCTATTTGTGAATGTAGTAAAGCAAGGCTGCAAATACTGTAGTTATGGTTAACAGTAGGATAAACTTACAATTAAGAGCAATGAACAAATTGAGAATGAAAACCCAGCGAAGTACAAAGATTATAACTGCTGCTGCACAATATTGTAAACATTGAGGGGGAAAAAAACCCTCAAATCAAATGGACCTGGTCTACTAGATGGAACACACCTATCTGAAATACTTAAACAAGTCCAAATCCAGTGTGTGAACTATTTATGGCAGAAACAAGTGCTTCCTCAAAGTCTTTGTAAGTTTTGAAATGAGCTGGCAGCTTCAGCGTTTCAAAGCATGTGACAGATGTGGGAAGGCCTGCCCCGGAAATCTTCACTATGAGCTCAGGAGGGAGCATCTCCCAGCCAACCCAGAATCTCAGCAGTTGGGCCAGTGTATCCGATGATGCTAATCAGACATAAAATAAATTCAAGAAACGTTTAGTTAATGGTTCAAACTGTTGCACTGCAACTGATTAAAACGTATACACTCTCATACATTAGCAAATTTACCTGGTCATATTTGCCTATGGAATATAGAGCAATAAAATTAGCCAAATATTGACAACCAGACCTGTTTCAATGAACATCCTTAGAAAACCAGCGATGCGGCACTTAGTCTCTACATCACATTCATCATCTTCATCGTCACTTTCTTCGACTGGCCATGTGATTTTTCCTAGGAGCATCTGAAACAACACTTCAATATAAATTTGTTTTTTTGAATGTGAACATAATGTTTAACACTAGTAAAAAATATACTCTACGGTCATGGTAAATGTTAACATGAACCAAATGTTAATTTCATAAAATAACTAGTGCTGGGCAAGTTAACGCGTTAATATCGCGTTAACGCAGTACTTTATTAACGCCGACAATTATTTTATCGCGAATTAACGCAGTTTATTATATTAGTAGTAGTATTATTTTGAAAGTCTGTTGCTCGCTGGCTCTGAATCAGAGCATGTGAGCGGAGTGGAGCGGAGCGTGAGCGAGGAGCGGAGCCGGCTGAATTTGGTCAGATCGCCAAGCGGTTTTTTAATTAAGGCTGGAGCAGTCGCTCTGTCTCTCCAATTTCGCTCCGATACCGCTCACACTACGATTCTGAGGTGCGCCCAAATCTACCCAGAATTCATCTGTACAATTATCAAGACTGTCACACAAATTGGAACGAGATGGAATTCGCAAAGTATTTCACAAAGGAAACTGATAAATCATACAAGTGTACTATTCTTATCAAACGTATAGATGACAATAATGTAGAGCAAGAACAATAATGTGGTGAAACTGTTTCAGTGAGTAAAGATTCACTTTGGAATCACTTTTCTCAGAAACATGAGAGGGTGCTACACGAACAGGCGGAAGCCAAAGCAAAACGCGAGCAAGTTTTATATGGTTGTACCATATCAAGTCTATAGTAAATTAAAGTATAAAAGCCTATAAAGTAAAGATCGGTAATCAAATAAATTCATTTTGTCATTCAAAGTAGGTCTAATAGGATTTTTTAAATTTCACGTAACGCTGTCAGTGAAATTTTATTTTATAGAGAGACGCAGCAGCAGCATCAACAGAAAAAAATTGAGAAATTTAAAACGTGCATGTATATTTAGGCTATTAAGCCCACTGATTCCTTTATTTTTAAGCCTATTTTTGCGTGGAATGCCATTGCCAAACCTGTTCGTTGTTGCCTATAAGTTGCTTAAAAATAAATATTTTCTGTTCTGACTGGCAATGTTGCCGTTGCTCATATTTCTTTATGACATAAGGCTTCGGTTTAAGGTGACTTTTGTAAGGCATGCAGATTATTTGTCCCTCTTAAATTGGAGCGAGCGTGGAGCGATTTCACTGGAGCGGGAGGAAATTTTAGTGGAGCGAGGAGCGGTGTTGAGCTCCGGCTTAGTGCGAATTACAGCGGAGGAGCGGGCGGAGCCAACAGCCTCGTGAGCGAGGAGCGGAAATTCTCACCGCTCCACTCCGCTCACATGCTCTGCTCTGAATACACCTACAAACCATGGGTCACAGGAGGGGAGGGATGTTGATCAGTACTGGCTTGGAATGGGCTTCATCACGCGTTTCAATCAATGAGAGCATTTGGGGTGGGGCTAAGACTGCTGCATTGTTACATGTACTTTTATTCAGCACCAATAATCTGAGACCACTTAAAATGTTATTATTCTATTTTTTGTTAAAATCTTTAAACATATACTTTTCAAAAACCTATTTTCAGACATGCTGAGAAATTGTAAAAAATCACATTGTAGACATTTCTAGGTAAGACTTTTGAGCTCTGAAGCTTAGACACAGGGGTTGGCTACACATAGGTGAAAGAGACATTCTGAAATTTTATGTGGTTTGGTTACTAAAGTGTTAGAATTTTGGAGTGACACTCTTTTTCCTCAAAGTCAGTGGCTTTCACAATGAATATTGATTGAAACGCAAGAAAGTAGCAACAATAAAATCCCTTTCACAGTTTATTGGTAGATGGAATGAAAAATGAAACTGTGACCATATAAATATAGAAAGCGATAAATATGATGCAGTGACTATTATTAACACTTGGGACGAGGGCATCGTCAACCGCGTATCTTTCTTGTGTATTTCAGTTTATATCTCGCTGAAATCATTATGTAGAATCATGAAAAAACACTGACTAAATCTGTAATCGGTCTTCTTTTCAAAACTTCCATTTTTGGAAGTATTAAAGTTTTTTAAATTAGGTTAAATAGGAAAAAAGGCAAACTGTACCACCTTTCTTTGTCTTACTTGCATCAGGAGTGTATAGGACTGCTCTCAGCTGAAGATCGCTATTCACGTTCTAAATAGGATGGGTTTGAACTGGCGATCTTGTGATTACAGGCAGACAGGCTTAGCACACTGAGCCATGGACACAGGTACAAGAATTGCTGCTGAAAATGGCAACAATTTCTACCTATATATATTTGAAAAGTAGACCGTCCAAGGTTTCTGAGGGTGTTTTTTAAATGTTTATATGACAAAAACTCGCAGTGTTACTTACATGATTTGGCGAAATTTCTGTCAGGCGGGACCGCCGACCCCAGAGGGTTAAAATAAAGTGCACAAAACACTACTTTTGAATTCATTATAAAATTTTCGCATAACATTGCGATTAATCATGATTAATCAGACAAATCATGCGATTAATTACGATTAAAGATTTTAATCGTTGCCCAGCACTAAAAATAACACATTACAAATAAATTAATTGATGAAGTTATGCAAATGACTTGAAAGAACTTTACCTGGGGAGTGTACATAATTTCTGCCATTCTGGGGAAAAGAAGAGGGACAACATCTGGCCTGGATGTTAGCAGGGGCCATACCATCACATCTTTCAATCCCTTCCTCAACTGTTTGATCTGGCGCATGATCCTCCCAATTACCTAACAGACAGACCCATTCTATATTGTAAACAAAATCTTTTTTTTCCCTGTCATACGCAGGAAAAACCTTAACTTATTTTTTTATTTATAGAAACATCGCACAAGTAAATATCAAAAGATTCAATATTTGGATTATTGTAGAGCAGTATATGCTGCCATGCAGCTGTGTTTTCCAGGGATATCCCTTCATTTTACAACACCTAAACACACTGCCTGGATTAGAAGTGAAAGAGTGCATGTTCTACATGTGTCTGAAGCAGAATATGTGAGGTTCATGAAGCACAGTGCAGTGACAGACTCGATACTGCTGCTCATTTTAAGACACAAAAGATGGAAAATAAATTGTCATGCAACAATGCTGAAGTTTTTTGGTACGTCATCTAAAAGGCAAAACCACAATGTGTTATGTATGAAGTCAGTATACTGGAGGGTGAACAGAATTTGCTGTGAATTGTATTTAGTTTAGTGCATTCAGTACTTTGCCAGATTTGTGTAATTAAATCAAAATATGATTGCTGTCAAAATTTAGTGAAGATCTGAAATTCATGCTGAAAGTACTTTATTTTTGTAGAGCTTCAGATTATGTGCAAATATTAGCTTTTCAGAAACAAGCATTTACAGCATGAATTTCATGCTTTTAAAATTTGACCATTTCTATACACAACAGGGTTGATAATTCAAGGCATGGTACACAATACTGTCCGTTCAGCAACTGCAACTATTACAATAATGTTATAATAAAAAACTTACCGCATGGACTAGAAGTTTGTTATGTAGCCATCTCTTATTTGTTTTGGTGACTGCTGGGAGATCCCAAGACATGCAAAGATCTGAAACAGTGTCTTGCTGTTCCTGACTAAGTTCTTCAACTTCAAGCTAGAATCAGGATTACACAAGTTATTACACCTGCCCAGACAATACAAAATTGCTTTGCGAAATGAATGCTATATACCATTTTTATGATGCTCCTGATGTGTAGATCAGGACAGTCTTCTGGAACAATTGTTGCCATTTCAGGGTCCCCATTGAACAGTGTGTGAATTACAGCTGGACTTAATCCTGTGACACGGGGGCCATGATGCAGAAAGGTGTGGCCTAACATTCTCCCTGCAACTTGGAAGAGGTTGCTCTCAATAAGTACCTCTGATGCTGCAGGAACAAGGTGGTCAGGCTCACCCTCAAAGAGCACAGTTCGGCCTGTTCCTCCTGTCAGTACCCATAGATCAAAGTAGTTACCTTCTTAGATACATTTAGGTATTGAGGCATGTTAATCTTCAAAGTTGTAATACACTTACCAAGATTTAGACTGAATCCAAACTGAAGCTTGGATGTCACTGTTGTCAGAAAGTAGCGCACCACTCCCTGTCCAATAGCAGTATCCCCTGAAATAAAATACCAATAACACGCTGGAAAAACTTGTTACTGACTAATTCAGGCAACTTCCACTACCAAAATCAATGCTGATATTTACAAAAGTGAAAAATAGAATGTTGTACTCCGCATATTTTATTTATCAGTGGTAACTATTTTTATCTAGCATTCCATTCCTAAGTCTGGATCTTTGCAAATCAAACAACTATGCTCGTCTTAGTATTTCAATGTGACAAGCCTGTTTTGTGATTACTGGAGTTAAAGGAAATGTAAACACTTTAAGAAGGCATAGAAAGTTTACAGTAAGTGTTAATAGCACAATCAGCAGATGCAGATGGTTATACGTCTAAAAAATTAAATTAGCTTATGGGATCAATAGCCCACTAAAACAATTCCATGAACAGACATTAAAGAGACGATAAATATTACTAACCATCAAGGGTGCAGTGAAGTGGACATGCCCATTCCTGTTGCTGTTTATAGAATGAGAGAAGCGCCCGTTCCCTGTCCTCCTCAAAATTCCATAAATCCATCCTCAGCTGGAGTGGTTTCCCAGATGCATGTTCACTCAGCAGATTCTCTATGAAAACTTTGGCCGCTTGAGCAGGTTCTTTAATAAGCTTCCAATCTTTAAAAACGTCAATACCAGCAAACACAAAGTGAGTTAGAACATTACATATACCAATAACCTGAGCAACACTGCCAATCAGCAGAAAGACCTAAAAAAAATGCAGCATCTTGCAACAGTCTTCAAATAAATACAAGATCTGTCAAAATGGCCAGATTCTCTTTAGAATGTTCGATTCATTCACCTCAGGGACTTTGCAATTTATTTTGTGTAACTGCATTGAAAACATGTTCTACAGATGTTATTGACAAGAATGCAAATAATCAATCTAGTGTCATGGCAGTCATTGCAGCCTACTGAATAAGCACAGAGTTGACATAAAACAACAAGCAAAGATGTATGTACATACTGTAAATGTATTTTATAGCAGCCCTGTTGTAATAACACCTACCGTTGTGATCAACCTCTTCAATGTCAGTCATGAACAGCACAACTGCACGTTCCTCAGATGATGCTGATGTTTCAGGCCTCACTGGAATCCTGTCACTAACAGGGGCTGACTCTCTGTTTTCAGCAGGGCCCCCCTCTCGTTCTCTGTCTGCTTCCTGCATGGCCAACCTTAAAGTTAACAAAATTAACATGATTTTACTCTCATGTGTGCACAGTAATGTAAGGGAAAGACATTTCCCATTGAAAATTTGTTATGTATTGTCACAGGTCTATAGTAACTACATACCCATCACACCTAGCCCTATGTATTCTCATTTCAGAGAAGGGAACTTCCTTCTGACAAGTGATGCAGGACATGACTGGACCAGAGGCCGGACCGGAGTTCTCCTAATAATTTTTTAAAATGCAAAGTTAAAAGTCTATAATGCACACTTATTTTGTACCAAAGTCAGTCAGTGTATAAATATACATACACAATCCAAGGGCAGGTCCTGTTGAAGAGGACGTATGTAGATTGTAGCCTGTCCAATCATTGTTGATGGATCTTTCAGATAGGCAAGGGTGTATCCAGTGCTAGGACACTGAAGCAATGCAATATTGCGACTGCGAGTAGATCCTGCAACTTTTAGAAATTCAAAGCCTCCCCCTTCTTGCAGCTTTGGAAACACTTCGATCAGTTTGTTTGTTACAACCATCGGATCGGTGTCATTCCCTGTGTTAAGAAGTATACATAATGTATATTACTTGAAATACTTCAAATGAGTCAAAAATTATGTTAAATTACTTCGACAATAAGACAGCAAACTTTTGTCTAATATAAACATACGGAAATACTGTTAAACGCAGTGATCGACAAATTAAAAATGGGTTTTGTTAAGTTTCGCGAGTCCCTTGTTTCAGACTGACCTGAAAATGTAACCTTTTGCTCTCCAAGTCCTGAAGCAAGGAGGTCTTCTTTCAGTAAAATGGTTGGAACTTTATCAGCCTTGTGGTCAGCCAAACAACAGAAGGTGTGGGTGTAGCTTCTTCGACTAACACCGCGGTTAAGTTAGCCTCATATTCGATATTCAGTTTTCTAGCTTCAATAACTTTTCACGGAAGTAAGGTGGGACGTTATTAATCACAGAATCGTGTTGTCCAGTACGCAGGCTAAGATGCACACCGATTATTTTTGCGCTTCAAACCATTTCGTGATTTGTGCAAAATCGTGTTAATAGCTAATATATTAGGTGCTGTCAGCTGTAATGACATGGTCATTTTGGGCTCATGGCGACTGTTGCACACCCCTTTGTTTCCCAGATTGCTTTACGTACGATTTTTAATTAATTTTTGAATGTTCGAATGTATCCGTGTAATGCGAAATGGGACAATGCATGAATGGGTTAATAACTTTAAAACTAGACAAGACGGGCACTTCTAGTGAAGTGTGCTTTGATCAGTGGACTACAGGGAACAATGCACACCCCTTGGATTTTCAGAATAACTTTCTCTCTAACAGTTATTAATTAATACATTGTATGCATATTACATGGCATAGGGGCAATGCACTAAAGGGTTAATAGCTTTGGAACGAAATGGGACAGCCACAATCTATCAAGTGTGCATGGATCAGGGGAACCTGGGGGACAATGCACACCCCTTGGATTTTCAGAATAACTTTCACTCTAACAGTTATTAATTAATACATTGTATGCATATTACATGGCATAGGGGGAATGCACTAAAGGGTTAATAGCTCTGGAACCAAATGGGACAGCCATGTCCCATGAAGTGTGCCTTGATCAGAGGACGCTGGGGCACAATGCACACCCCTTAGATTTTCAGAATAACTTTCACTCTAACAGCTATTAATTAATACATTGTATCCATATTACATGGCATAGGGGCAATGCACTAAAGGGTTAATAGCTCTGGAACAAAATGGGACAGCCATGTCCCATATAGTGTGCATGGATCAGGGGAACCTGGGGGACAATGCACACCCCTTGCATTTTCAGATTATTTTTGTCTGTAATAGTTATTTGTTAATATATTGCATCCACTTAAAGTGCAATGGGGCAACACACTAAAGGGGTAATAGCTCTGAAACAAAATGGGACAGCCATCCAGAGCTATTAACCCTTTAGTGCATTGCCCCTATGCCATGTAATATGCATACAATGTATTAATTAATAACTGTTAGAGAGAAAGTTATTCTGAAAATCCAAGGGGTGTGCATTGTTCCCTGTAGTCCACTGATCAAAGCACACTTCACTAGAAGTGCCTGTCTTGTCTAGTTTTAAAGTTATTAACCCATTCATGCATTGTCCCATTTCGCATTACACGGATACATTCGAACATTCAAAAATTAATTAAAAATCGTACGTAAAGCAATCTGGGAAACAAAGGGGTGTGCATCAGTCGCCATAAGCCCAAAATGCTAAAGCACCATGTCATTACAGCTGACAGCACCTAATTTATTAGCTATTAACACGATTTTGCACAAATCACGAAATGGTTTGAAGCGCAAAAATAATCGGTGTGCATCTTAGCCTGCGTACTGGACAACACGATTCTGTGATTAATAACGTCCCACCTTACTTCCGTGAAAAGTTACTGAAGCTAGAAAACTGAATATCGAATATGAGGCTAACTTAACCGCGGTCGACTAACTTGGCTCTGTGTTGTCCGTCTCATTGTATTCCTTCTCGAATTCACATTATACGGAGCAAAGAGCCTTGCCATCTCGACTTCAACACAGAGAAAATCTCAGCACTACTTATCACCAATCAGCTAAAATATTCAGTTTAATAAACTGTTTAGCATGATTTCAAACATTATAATTTTAAAAAGTATAACAAAGAAAAAACACTACATGCTATAGCTAAAAACATCAGCGGCAGACAACACAATTTTGCCGTCAAGTTGTATGTCCCCACGATAAACATACACGCATTCAACACATAATAAACAGTTTCGCAATTACCACAAACAAATATATGGACCATAGCCTCTCGCTATCATGTTGATATTCTCGTAGAGGCATGCTACTTGATTAGTAGCACAACCAGCTAATTACTTACCTTGTATAGGTGTACGCGATGAAGCAACAGGTGTAGATGATGGAGCAGTAAGTGTCTGCGATGACGGGGCTGCCGGAGCTGTCGGAGTTCTTCTAAGAGCTTCTTCGATCAAATTTGCTGCTTCTCTCAGCAACTCCGGACACGTTTTCGACATTTTCCCCCTACCTATATCGTTCAATTAAGGCCGTTGCGAAGTTCTTCTTCTTCTTGATTATTATAGGTAGCAATGTAAAAACAAATACTGCCATCTATTGTCTCGGAGTATGTTGACGGGTCCCGTACCGATCCATTATCTGGGATCTATTTGTTTTGACTTGCTGTACAGGGTAACCAATCAGATGTTACTCTCGGTTGACGACCCGCAGTGACAGATAAAATTAATTCATGATGTGGTGACAGTGCCAAAATTAAATAAATAGTGAAATAATTGTAAATGACACATGTAATTAATTAATAATGATTTTATTTCTAATGGTAGATAATAATTCATGGCACATTTAATTAACGATATTTTTATTTCCCATTTTAAATAATTCATGACACATTTAAGTAATAGTTTCTCTTTATATTTCCCATTTTAAATAATTCATGACACATTTAAGTAATTAATTATTGGTGTATTTATTTATTTAATTTTGGCACTCTTAGCCCTCCATAGAAACTGGGTATTCTGATGAAAAAACATTTAAAACAGCATCATTTACATACAACAGATTTTGGTGAATCGTTTAACTACAATTACTTATATCCGTTTATACACTAATAATGGCAATTATTCAGACAAAAACTTGACCATTGTCTGAAAGTCAAAATAGTAAGACTTCCACTGGAATATGGTGCACCCTTAGTTTGTGGAAGACAGACACAACTAAAGACATGAGCATAAAATGGTGGTTGTCAATGGCTGATGAAAGGAGAGTGCTGATGTACGTCAGTGTAAAACTTGACACTGCAGAAAAAAGACACCCTGCATGCACAAGGCATGCAGCAGGAGTGGCCAAAATTATTCAGAGAACAGCACACATAGTAATGGGACACGCGCTGCATATTTTGACCTCACACAGCGTGGTGGCCTATGTAAACTCACAAACGTTCACCATGACATCACTCAGGCAGCAGAGACTTAGCAAAATACTAGAAGCACCTAATTTGAATTTTTCCCATGAAGGAATTAACATGGCCGACCGGATGAGCGGGGGAGAATCACATGTGTGTGAGTACCGGGTTCAGAAAGAAGAAAAGGTGAGGATAGATTTGGAAGCAGAAAAAATAGAGGGGACGGAGGACTGGTTCTCAGATGGGTGTTGTTTTAGAACAGACACAGGAGGGTTGCAGGCAGGATACGCAGTCGTGGCCAGACAAGGTCAAGGCTACGTGACCTTGAAGGCAGAAAGGCTGGAAGGAACCCAGTCCCTCTCCAAAACGATGCATGACCACTCCGGGATTTCTGATCTCTGGGATGACTGGCTGACCTCCGTGTTTGGTAGATGGAAAGGTTTGATGGCTTCGATGTTAATATCCATTGCTAATTTTACTGGTATTATAGTTACTTGTGGATGTTGCTGTATTCCTTGTGTACGCGCACTGTCAGTTCGCCTTATTACCACTGTGATAGAGAAGCGAGATAACCCCTATGTGCCAATGATGCCTCTCCTGCCCACCGAGCAGGACGAAGGGGAGACTCTTCAGGCGGAGACTGATCTTTCTTGCCCGTAAGGTGATCTCCTAGCAGGGATAAAAAAGGGGAATGCGGAAGTTCATAAATGAATCAAAAAAAATAATAATCAGTAAAAATCAGGGTGATCTCCTATCGGAGATCAAAATGGGGAAATTGAGGGGTTAATCATATCATAATTTACTTACTAGAAATTGAGGGGTTAATCATATCATAATTTACTTACTAGAAATTGAGGGGTTAATCATATCATAATTTACTTACTAATTCTAAAAATATGTCTAACATAATGTGGACATCAGATTTGGGAACCAATACTAGCCCGGTAGGACGGGGTGATCTCATCCCACCCAGTTTGGAGAAATTGGGAACTGACGGTACGCCAGTAAATGTATCCATGTACATTTTAAGAATGAGGATCTGCAGACAGTGGAGA
This sequence comes from Paramormyrops kingsleyae, assembly GCF_048594095.1. NCBI lineage: Eukaryota > Metazoa > Chordata > Actinopteri > Osteoglossiformes > Mormyridae > Paramormyrops > Paramormyrops kingsleyae. The sequence continues at coordinate 3,279,028 of NC_132821.1, read as the reverse complement.
AAGCGTTGGGATTGAGACACGCGTTCGGAACTGTGTATCATCCGCAATCTCAGGGAAAAGTGGAGCGAATGAATCAAACAATAAAACAAAAATTGCCAAAAATCTGCGCGCAGACTAAAATGAATTGGGTCGATGCTTTACCAATGGCACTGATGTCAGTGAGGTGTTCTGTAAATAGGGGGACCAGGTTCACCCCCTTTGAGCTTCAGACAGGGAGACAGTTTCCAGGACCCCAGAGAGGGCTATTATTTACCCCTGATCAGAAGGGGGAACGAAATCATAAGGCATACTATGATGGTTTACAAGTTCTCGTTGCAGATTTCTCCAAACAGATCCAGGAAACAAGGGCCGAGAATCACCCACACGAACCACATACAGCAGAGTGGGTCCTTCTGAAAGTCATCAAACGGAAGTGGTCAGAGCCCAGGTGGACCGGCCCCTTCCAGGTTATTGAAAGGACGTTACACGCGGTTCGTCTGAAAGGCAAAGGCGACACGTGGTTCCATTGGAGCCAGTGTGCGGCTGCAGAGGAGCCAGGCAGAACCACACCAGAAATCCAGAAGGCCCTCAGGGAAGACACACAGAGCGTCAGTTCGGCTGAACTAGACGCGACTCAGGTCTCTACAGAAGGGCAGAATAATCCCTTGGCCTGAGCAGATCAGCAGGGTAGTCTACCCCTGGCTGATTGAAGAAAAGCAACACTTCATCCGCTGCAGAACATCAGGACCAGAAGGCAGTGATTCAACATGAGAAGGGGAATTATGTGGGGAACCAATGTATTCTGTATAATGCTTAAATTGCTGATGATTATATTACTTCCCATGGTCCAGACTGGAGAGGCCAGCCATCCAGAGTGTGTGGGATCACGGGGAGAGGCGCCTCTGCAGTTTCAGTACATAAAAGGCGCCCCCACCACCTTCGTGTTTGATTTATGTGATGTAATAGATTGCCTGGAGCAAACTGCATCATACCAGGGTTATCCTGTGTGGCTTTGCCATAACTGGTACTATCAGTCTTTGTGTGGCTCTGGTCGACCCTGGGTGAAGGGTTGGTTCGCGGGATGTGAGCGTTGGGACATGGTGGCTAAGTATACCGGGCCCTGGGTGCCCGCTGGTCCAGAATTTAACAAGGATTGGTGGACCAACGTCACCCTCTCCAGGGTGGCTTACACGGGGAGAGTCGGCCTTAATCCACTGGCACTCTCTCTAGGGGAGTATTATCGTCCGCCAATGGCAGGGGACGAGCTGATCGCCCTGCTGGGGGTCGACATAACCAGAGTAGACCCCTGGGGTATAATAAGCATCCAGTTTGTTGACCCTCCCAGAGAGGTTTTACAACTTCCGGGAGGTCCAGAGATACAATCACCCGCCACCCTATCCCCGCTCACCAACGAGTCCAGAGTGTTCCAGATAGATTATACTAGGTTAAATCCGTTAGACATTCTAGGTTTGACCACAGGGTATAAGGAGGGTAACATTTGGTTATCCTGGATTGCGCAGACAGCAAAGGAACAGCAGATGGAGGGCTGTGTGGCCTGTGCCTCGGCCAGACCCCAGCTCTACACTGAGCCGGCCCCATTGCATGTCTCAGACCCCTGGGGATACGGCTGTATGATAGCATTGACTCGAGAACCCAACCCAGAGAATTGTGCAGCTTTAGCATCCCTCTTCCCACCGATTGACCCCAGGACCAAAGCAGGACCATTCATTCCCCGCCTAGGGGAATACCTTTGTTTTAACTTTACAGGCACTGGTCCGTACATTGGGGATATACCTAGCGAGTGGTGCTACAGGACCATCTACAATGGTTCCTGTGCCACCCGTATCGGACATTTGGCCCGTTCTGGCCTCTATTGGTTCTGTGGTCATGATAAGTTATTGGTTAGGATGCCTCTTAGCGGCCAAGGGACGTGCGCCATGTTGAGACTAGGGGCGCCGTTAGTTTTGATAGGAGGACGTCCCGATACTTTGGTATTCGGCACCGGCGCACCTACGGCAGCACGGCAAAGGCGTGTCTTTACTAGACGCAGACGGGAGGTTTCTAACTTTGACCCCACGCTAGGTTCCCCAACATACATAGACACCATAGGAATACCGAGGGGAGTGCCAGAGGAGTTTAAATTAGCTGACCAGGTAGCTGCGGGATTTGAGAACCTTCCTATTGTGGCGGCTTTATTTCCCATCACCCCCAACAAAAATGTGGATCGTATTAACTATGTTCATTACAATGTTTTACGTCTCTCAAATTTAACTAGAGATGCAGTGGCGGGCCTTGCGGAACAGTTGGGTCCGACCTCTCTTATGGCCGTGCAGAACAGGATGGCACTAGACATGTTACTAGCCGAAAAGGGCGGGGTGTGCGCAATGTTCGGGGAAGTTTGTTGTACTTATATCCCTAATAACACCGCACCAGACGGCTCCGTGACCAGGGCACTTGAGGGTCTCCGGACCCTCTCCAAAACGATGCATGACCACTCCGGGATTTCTGACCTCTGGGATGACTGGCTGACCTCCGTGTTTGGTAGATGGAAAGGGTTGATGGCTTCGATGTTAATATCCATTGCTACTTTTACTGGTATTATAGTTACTTGTGGATGTTGCTGTATTCCTTGTCTACGCGCACTGTCAGTTCGCCTTATTACCACTGTGATAGAGAAGCGAGATAACCCCTATGTGCCAATGATGCCTCTCCTGCCCACCGAGCAGGACGAAGGGGAGACTCTTCAGGCGGAGACTGATCTTTCTCGCCCGTAAGGTGATCTCCTAGCAGGGATAAAAAGGGGGAATGCGGAAGTTCATAAATGAATCAAAAAAAATAATAATCAGTAAAAATCAGGGTGATCTCCTATCGGAGATCAAAATGGGGAAATTGAGGGGTTAATCATATCATAATTTACTTACTAGAAATTGAGGGGTTAATCATATCATAATTTACTTACTAATTCTAAAAATATGTCTAACATAATGTGGACATCAGATTTGGGAACCAATACTAGCCCGGTAGGACGGGGTGATCTCATTCCACCCAGTTTGGAGAAATTGGGAACTGACGGTACGCCAGCAGGTCAGGACGACCTGGCACAAGACACGAGGAAAACAGGAACCCACCATAGAACGGATACTTATTTTTGCTTATGCTTAACAAAAGAGGGAAACACGCACTTACTGATTAATTAGGAACATGTACTCACGGGCTAACTAGAGCGAATGTCAAGATGTGTTGGGGTCACGCGAAGGGAAAATTACCGAGATGGGGGGTGACACCCCAGAAGGCCTATAAAGGGACAGCCCCGATCCTTATGGATTGAGCATCTTGTTGTACATGCTGAATGTATGTCAGATAGTCGCTCCCAGCTTGCAACCTGGCAGAGAATAAACTGGTGACTTGCAACTACTCCTCGACTGTGCTGTGAATCTCTTCTCATCAACGGACCCGGCGGAGGTTTGACTCCAACAGAAGACTTTTGTTTAACTGTTGTGTTGGAAACACTTAAATTTAATAAGCACAAAAACATATGACATAAACACGACTGTATTGTGGGTTTTATGGCTTTTTTGGAGGTCACCGACTCCTGACTGTCTCATTGTTTTGATGGGTTAGCGGTATACTAATGCTATTGCCTATTAACAAAAACCAAAGGTATGATACGCTGAAGAATATTGCAGCTGGTGTTTAAAAGGAGCTCGCCGGTTCTATTGATGATAGGACCTTTCTGAAACAATCTCGGACCATGAAATAGGAAGGCAATTCACTTTCTCCGCACCGCGAAAGTAACATTTTCCTTGGGTTTCACGTGTTCGCTGTTTGTGGGCCTATACGCCTTCTTGGGCCACTTCTGATTGGTGAGCATGACTGGCACGCGAGAAGCATGGCGCGTGTGATTGGTGAGAATGACTGTCACACAGGGAGCACAGCATGAATTTGTAAAACTATTCTCACAGCAGTTTTAAACCCTAGGTCCGTCGTGCTGTATAATGTATATCCTAAATCGCAATTTTTGAGACTTGCTAATCGCGTTGTTTCAAATCGCGATTCCGATTTGAAATCAATAATTCGTCCAGCCCTACATTATGCTTAAAAGTCCATTGTTATGCTCATTTTCACTGTTGAAAACTTTATTTTCAGGGTCTATTAGAATAGATTTACCTCCTCCAATGCTTCAAAAACACATATTTACCCCAAACACTATGGTATTACACATTACTGTAATACTGCCTAGCAAAGACAAAATGGCATAAGGATTTACAGACAGACTTCACAGACAGAACTGTGCGGTTTCCCTTAGACAGACAGAAACATGACTTACGGGCTTGAAGGCGGTTAGATCAACAATGTCCAATCATGCGCACATACAATAAGCACAAACTATAGATACTGCTTCTGATTGGACTAGCTTCAAATCTGTCCCACCCTGACAATCAATTCTCGTTCTCATTCATTGAATAGTGTCAAAACATTTCTTCATACTTTCTGGCTAATTACATTTTTAGGTGGTTTCCATAGAAACAAAATTATTGCAAGTTAAACATAAACTTTCTGATAGAGAGATGGCGCAGACGTGAGCAGCATTCCTCAGATGTTATCGCACCTCTCTGCGATGCACATGCAGGGCTATCCATCCCCCAATAGTCTGGGAACACAACAATTAGGCTGAGATCACGTAAACAGCAGGTTACAAACAGCAGAGTGAATCAAATAAATATATTAACGACTTATTTTGGAAGTCCCATTGGATGAAGAGCAATACACCAAAATTTTAGGAACATTTTACAACAGTTAAATGTAAAAGATCTGAAATATTTACAATGACCGTGGCGGTCCGATCCCCGGCGGACAAAACTGGCTTTCGGGACATGGAATGTCACCTCTCTCGTGGGGAAGGAGCCTGAGCTTGTGCGTGAGGTTGAGAGACACCGACTAGATATAGTCGGGCTCACCTCAATGCATAGCGAGGGTTCTGGAACCAATCTCCAGGAGAGGGGCTGGACGGTCTTTTCTTTTGGAGTTGCGGCGGGTGAGCGGCACTGGGAGGGGGTGGGGCTACTGGTGGCCCCACAGCTGGGTGCATTAATAACGGAGTTAACCCCGTTGAACGAGAGGGCTGTCTCCCTGCGCCTTCGGGTCGGGGATAGGTCTCTGACTGTCATCTGCGCTTATGCGCCGAATGACAGTTCAGAGTACCCGGCTTTCTTGAACTCCCTCAGTGGTGTGCTGGTTAGCGTGCCACGAGGGAATTCCATCGTTTTGCTGGGGGACTTCAATGCTCACGTGGGCAATGACAGTGTGGCCTGGAGAGGGGTGATTGGGAGGAACGGCCTCCCTGATCTGAACCCGAGTGGTGTTCTGTTACTGGACTTCTGTGCAACTTCACAACCTCGCGCACCAGCTCAGGCTCCTTCCTTGTCAGAGAGGTGACATTCCATGTCCCTAGAGCTAGCTTCTGCAGCCGAGGATCAGACCATCGAGGTCCCCGCCTCTGGCCACTGCCCAACTCACATCGCACCCGACCCCTATGGCCCCTCCTACAGGTGGTGAGCCCACGTGCCTTGTTCAGGCTGTGCCCGACCAGGCCCAATGGGTGCAGGCCTGGCCACCAGGCGCTCGCCATCAAGCCCCACCCCCAGGCCTGGCTCCAGGGGGGGGGGGCCCGGTGGCCCGCGTCCAGGCAAGGGAAGCCGTGGATCCAATATTTTTCTCATCATTAGGGATCTTGTGAGCCGCACTTCGTCTGGTTCCTCACCCAGGACCTGTTTGCCTTGGGTGACCCTACCAGGGGCATAAAACCCCAGGCAACTTAGCTCCTGGGATCACTGGAACACGCAAAGCCCTCCACCACGATAAGGTGTCGGCTCCAGGAGAGGCAAATGGGAGTTTGCCTGTCCAGTCTACATGTGTTTTGTGGACGTGGAAAAGGCTTACGACCGGGTTCCCCGAGGTGCCCTGTGGGAGGTGCTTCAGGAGTATGTGGTTCATGGTCCACTATGGTGGACGATTCGGTCCCTGTTTGAATGGAGCAGATGCTTGGTCCGCATTGCTGGTAATAAGTCTGACGTGTTCCCAGTGAAGGTTGGGCTCTCGTAATGTGGAAGTAAAATTGGACATTAGTAGGTCCGGGAGGGGAGGCATATTGGGTCTGTTATGTCTTAGGCCTTAGGCCAGAAGAGATTATTTTGATACTGTGTGACCTCGCTTTGTGATAGCTGCCTGCAGTTGGCTCCGCAGAAGCTCGGACCTTGGAGAAGCAGACAGTGGAGCAAAGGGGGGGAGAAACCACTTGCAGGAAGAGACTCGAAGCCGCCCCAACTGGTGCACAAAGAGTTATAGCTTAATAAAGTAGTTGTAGTAGTCAATATATAATATGTTACACAAATGATCGCATCATCATGTTAATCATACTAATCATATGTTAACCATGTATTTTTAGTGATTCAGGGACAATACGTCAATATGTTAATCATTAATCAATGGAACACCCAAACATTAACAGTGATTAAATGTCATATAATTAATATCTATATACATATCTCAAGTAGAGTCTAGAAGCCGAGGCTGTCTCCAGTAAGTTGCGTACAATGGGTGGACTTTACCTTGCTATCAAGGTGAACCAATGGAGCAGGAGAATTGTGTTTGTTATACGTTTCAGCTTAGTTTGTTGATGTTTCATGACCAATCAGGACTTAGAAGTCCTGGGAGTTATGGTTTATCTACTGGTTGCTCTGTGTGCCGGGGGTGACTTGGTACCAAGGGCCAGAGTGTGATGGGAGCACTTTGCTGAACTTGCTGGAATAAAAGAGATTTTCTTTACTCACCAAACTAAGACGTCCAGACTTTTATTCTAAGTGCTTGATTTATAATATTTCTACCACAGTAAAGGGTAGAATGGTCTCTCCGGGTCGGAGATGGGGTCCTCCACCAAGTGGAAGAGTTTAAGTATCTCAGGGTCTTGTTTATGGTTTGAATTACAGGGTGTACTGTACCCCCCGATCAAATCCCAGACCTCCCCAAACAGACAAAAATAGCAGTTTGAGGGGGGGGGGTCCTTAACATTTTTCTTTTGTTGTAAAAAAAAAAACCGATAACCTCACCTGGTAGGAAAAGTTTATGTAAAACTATTTCAGACACCCCTAATGTGGACCGTACTATTTTACCCACCTCGGCTCTAGAAGCAGCCAATCGGTTGCGTCATTCATTCTCATTGAGTGACCTGTTCATTGTTTTTGTCTGTCATGGTACTGTTTGTCGTGTGTTGGTAAATGTAAGTAGCCAACAGAAGTCTATCCTGTTGAAAATGTGTTTTTACAACCTTCATTTATTCGTTTAAGTGTTTCATCTACTAATGCAAGCTGACATCTTTATAAGTTGAATTACTTACCATTGTCCTTCTGAGGCCGGTGTTCTGTCGAGTTGAGCTACTTTGTCGAGGTAAGCTACCGTAGTGCTAATCGATAGCCCTAACCATTGCTTACCTCGACAAAGTAGCTCAACTCGACAGAACACCGGTACAGTCAACTTTAGTTACGTTAACTAGCAAGATGAGCTAAGTTCTCTATTTAAACCAGGCCTATTTGTTGAGGTAAAATCGATCATGGTCATTTTCCAAGGAGATGAACTCCCTATGTTTTCATTCTCATTTTATCACGAATAAATTGTCCCTTTCTGAAATTAATTCACCACTTAGCCTGTGTGGTTTGTTATTAGGCTAATGGTAACGCATAACAAGGTCTAACGTTATGCTCTGAAAAAATATTACTATACTGTAAGTGAAACCTATAGGGCCAACGTAAAAGAAACTAGCTAGCAAATAATAAGCCCTATTATTTGAATTTTAGTGGTATTGATTCTGCATTCCACAATTTCATATTTATAGACATTTTTAGAAGCTTCATCTGATAGCCCAGATACTGTTTTGTTAAACATAGATTAGATTTTATTCACAGACACACTATGAGGACAAGGAAAGATGGAGACATCAGACATGTTTTTGGTGGTAAAAGAAGAGTAAGTAGCTACAGAACATTACACTAAAAGTATAGGCGCAGTTTTGCAAACTTAATGTGTATGAATTAAGGAAAGTGGTGGTCAGCAGAAGGCAGGAGAGGCACAGGAGAAGGGAGATGGCAGGATCAGGACAGTGTGCAGGCAGCAGGGAGATGGCAGGATGAGAACAGAGCGCAGAACCAAGAGGTGAGTTATAAATTAGGCTGTACTTTAAGAACTACTATATCATCAATACAGATATTAGCCTGATAGGCAAATATTTATTTCTGAAGGCTGTTGGAGCTGGGGGACTGAGAGGGCAGGAATAACACCAGACTGCTGGACCAGACCAGGCTGTTTGTAAATGTATAGGCTTATTACTTTTACTAGTATACTTCTCCTAGCATAATTCCTGGGAGTTATCAAATCCAAATTCTTTTGGACAGGGATAAGGACAATGAGATCTTCTGTATTGATTCTCATTTTGTCACATGTCCAGACCATGACCGTGTGTTGCATACATGTTAGTAAACACCCCTAGCGCATCTTTCAGTCTTAACATCAGTAAAAACCAGAGTTGCCATCAAGCTGTGTGTTGCGACTCCTCTATATAATATCCAGGGTGCCCTGAGAGATAAAGCACCTCCTTCTAGAAATACTGGCAACACCAACACAGCCCTCCACAACCTTCAGGATCTTATCGAGAAAGATCTCCCACATAACGTGAGCTTCAGCAGCCACACCAAAGTCTGTAATTTCCTCAGACAAGCTGCATGCAAACTCATTAGAAGCAGCCTAATCTCAGAGTCTGGCCAGTTCCAGCCTCATTCTCCTAGTACGTGGTAGCCTACTGGACCTAAGCTGAACCCTCTCAGTAGCAACAAGTTTGTCCTCAGAATTCATCAACTGGCTACTTAAGTAGACCCTGCAGTTCTGTAGGAACCTCTAGTGTCTGCCCACAAGGATGTGATCAATCTCCTTCACTGCACCACCAGCATAGGGGTACCCAGTCTGATGATGCAGATGAGGGTGCTGGAACCAGGATCCAGAGACCCGCAAACCCTGACGTTTTGCAAAGTCAAACAACATCCTTTCTTGTTGTTCCACATATAAATAATGTGACATTTGGTGGCAAAGCATCATGCTACAGGGCCCCTATATTATGGAATGGTTTACCGGCCTATGTTCAGGATACTGAATCAGGCTCAGTCTTCACATCTGAACTGGATACCTATTACTTCAACTTAGCCTATCCACCACTTAACATATTACACACTGAAACTATGGCTGCTGGTACTGCCATACATGCCATTTTTATCCACTATGCTTGTCAACACCTCGGCACCACTCCAGTCCCAATCTGCATGACCCTGTTGGCTCTCCAGCAGTTTTGACTTTCAGTTTAGGCCTTGCTTGATTTTAAAATAGTATTTCATGTAGTTTCCATGTAACAGGACGATCATGGTACTGATTTAAACAGAAATTTTCATTAAATTTATTCACAACACAGTGCAATTATTTCCATGCTGTAATTTCTATAATAGAAAAAAAACATAGATTCAGAAACAAATAATTCAAATTACTACTATGTGTAAATGCATGTGCTTTTAGCTTTTTGCACACCATGGAATTTACTATTGACACTAAACATTTAGAAAAGTGGTAAAACACACTCTCATAAATATTTTTAAAGGTTTTTATTATGAAATAACTTCTTGGGTCTGTTTCTCTTTTTCTCCATTACCTACGTTCCTCCTTGGATTGCCACCATATCAAGGGGGAGGGGTTTGCGTGCCTCAGTGACCCTGGGGGCTATGTTGTCGGGGGCAATAGCCCCTGGTAGGGTCTCCCAAGGCAAAAAGGACCCAGGGGAGGGGCCAGACAAAGAGCAATCCAAAAAAACCCTTATGACAAAGAATTCTATCAAGGTCTCGTTTCCCTTGCCCAGACTAGGGTCACCGGGGCCCCACCCTGGAGCCCGGCATGGGGGAGGGGCCCGTTTGCCAGCGCCTGGTAGCCGGGCGTCACAGGAGTTTGGTGAGGTCACACCGGCGGGGATGAGGATTAGCACCTCTAAGTCTGAGACCACGTCACGCCACGTCGAAAGGAGCCAGTTGAGGTGGTTTGGACATCTGGTGCGGATGCCTCCTGGGCGGCTACCCGGAGAGGTTTTCCGTGCATGTCCTACAGGCCCCGGGGCAGACCCAGGACATGCTGGAGGAATTATATCTCTCGGTTGGCCTGGGAACGCCTTAGAGGGAGAGGGAGGTCTGGGTATCTCTCCTGAAGCTGCTACCCCCGTGACCCAAACTCCGGATAAGCGGAAGTTAATGGATGGATGGATGGACCTACGTTAGAAAGAAAAACTTAGAAGACAAAAATAAAAACAGAATACACATTAACTGAATTAGACACTAGAATACACTACCTGGCCACATGGCAAAGATGGAGTTGCAGATGTACAGGAGGGCGGTAGAATATCACTCTGGTCATTTATACTTCTGGGCTTAGGAGGATTTTAACAGCTCCAGAAGTGACCCAACAGCTCCAAAGTAGCCCTGTAAAAAAATAAAAACCATTATACACATTATAAACAGTATACATTAATTATGTGGTGCTCCAAGCAAATAACTGCTTAATGAGGAAAAAAAACATGAACAACGAAATGAAAAACTGTGCATCAACAAAATGGCTGATTCTTTAGCAGCATATACAAAAAGTTCATAAGCTAGCGGCCATTAACATTAATTAGCTATTACCAAAGGTGGAAATTTCAGATCCAGAAAGTATAAATCCAGACCATGATTTTGTTTCAACCAACCAGCTGAGTACTCTGTGACATTGACTCTTCATACACAATTGGTTGGTTGAAACAAAATCCAGGTCTGGATTTTTACTTTCTGGACCTGAAATTTCCACCTCTGGCTATTACAAAACATTAAGGGAGGCTTGAGGTTAAAATGACTCATACCTCATGCTGAAGAAACAGTGCTTTCAATCGTCCAGCAGACCAGTACTCCATAGAGTAGGCCAGCAGCTTCATGGACAGCATGTTACCCCTCAGGAAGTTGCCCACGAACACCACTCTCTCGATGTTCTTCAGAGAATAAAGAAAGCAGCTAGCAAGCAGTTTTAAACAAATTCCCCCTTTTAAAACAAAAATATACTTCTTGCCCCAGTGGTCACTGAACAGCATGAAGGAAAGGCCTTTACTACTACTGGAATTAGGGTTTTGCATCATGGGAGACATTACAGAGAAACTGCATTATGAGACTTGCTAGACACAAAAACACAGTAAGAAATTTTTAATATCTTAACAAAACAGAGAGCAGGGCTGTTTAGTAGGGATAAGCCAGAAGTCTTTGTTCTGGAGGTATGGTTTTGCTCTACATAGTGGGAAATTTCTTTAGTAATGCGGTTCATCCCACTCTGTATCACGTATGTGAATCATATGTGAACAGAGTACACAGGCACGGTGTGTGTAATAGGGTGCGGTGAAAAAAATCGAAATTTCCAATAGCAATTTCCAATAGTGCGGAAAAGTTGTCACTGGACCTCGTTATGAAACGTGCCAAATAACTTTGAAATAGGTTAATATTTTCAGGTTCCGCAACGCGATCGAAGTTTTCACCTGTCACACCAATGGGCAGTATACATTATCCATTATCTATACTCATCGATGTTGTGTTTGTGCACTTTCACAACATGATAATCGCTACAAAATACCAGTTTGTGGGTATTAGGGTGGGGTGAAAAAAATCAAAATTTCCAATAGTGCAGAAAAGTTGTCACTGGACCTCGTTATTAAACGTGCAAAATTTCTTTGAAATTTTGAAGGTTAATATTTTCAGGTGATAATCACTACAAAATACCAACGTTCAGGTAACGCAGATTTTTACTGGGTATCAGCCATACACATACATAACGTCGCTCTGCGGCTCTACGTCATTACGATTAATCACCTGTCATGCACAGATCCATGCTACGTATCATCCATATCATAACACAATGTAAAATTGTTCCTCAGTGCCACCAAATTGAAAAGTATTAAGCATGACAGTCAAAATGGTTAGATACACTATATTACCAAAAATATTGGGACACCCGAATTCAATGATTTGGAGTGGCGTCCCAATATTTTTGGTAAGACCCAGATGGATAAAGCGGTATAAATAATGGATGGATGGTATAGATAATGGATAGTGTATATTGCCAGTATGTCAGTGTAAGCATGCTCCACATTTCTGAATGAGTCGTTCCCCACTTATTCATTGTCACTGACTGATTGTTAGGTTCTTGTATTAAATTGTAACAATTTACATTGCGTTATATGGATGATACATAGCGCGGATCTGCGCATTGATGTGACAGGTGAAAACTTCGATCGCGTTGCAGAGCCTGAAAATATTAACCTATTTCAAAGATATTTCGCACGTTTAATAACGAGGTCCAGTGACAACTTTTCTGCACTATAGGAAATTGCTATTGGAAATTTTGTTTCTTTCACCCCACCCTAGTGTGTAAGCTGTGACAAAGGCTTACCTCATTCAAGGCACACATCCTGCTGATGGAGCCGATGTTATTCGTGACGGTAACTAATGCTGCCCTGGCCAGGTCTTCTTTGGACACTGAATCGCGCTGCTCTTTATAAATCATGTTTCCAAAACTGAAACAAAGAGTACACAGCAATAAATAAACCCTATTTTTTTCTTCTCTGACATGTCTTGGTTAATCCTGCAGCATCAGGTACAATGCAGGTTATTGCTAATACCTCTAGGTTTAAATACGACTGAGGGTTACTGAACGACAGCTGCTTTTCAGATTACTCAGCACCCAGCACCTCCAGGCATCCTTCCTTGCTCTTGTGACTTCTTACAGTATTACATTGCTTGAGCACAATTTTAAGCCTTGTGTCAGGGCCGGGGTTGCAGGTCATTCTAGGCTGACTTACACTATATTATATGACCACATCCTACCTGGAGGCCACAATCCAGCCTGGGAGACCAAACCTCTCATAGTCGCCCCCATATATGTCCCGCACAAGTTTATCTACTTGTGTGCTCTCCCCACGTGAGGCCATCTCCAGTGCTTCCTCAAACGTGGAGCAACCCGTCAGCAGACAGCACAGCCCAAGGAAAGTCCCTCCACCGAGACTGAAAGCCAGACATTAATCAAACTGTTATATCAATGTTAGCTTTAGAAGATATAAAAATTATCATCAGAGCCTAGCTCACCTTGTTCCAGAGACACGTTTGAAATTATCTCTGGAATGGACTGCGAGAATGCTGACCCCAGACCCGATGTTAACAAGAAGGAATGGGTAAGGGTTCTCCAGTGGGTAAGGTTTGAGGAAGCACTGCTCTGGATGAGTTGGATTTTCCAAGTAGAAACACTCGGAGGGTCCACTGGAGTTCATGTACAGGGCCCCACGGATGACACAATCCAACTCATCCAGTTTCACGAGCTGTAGACCAGCAATCTGAAGGGGTTACGGGGAAAACAAAACTGATAATAGGATTTGTGATTTCCTCTGGAAATTTCCCCTTTTCAAAGACAAAGTGAATCGCATTACATTGTAAAAATCTGAGTCAGAAACATCAGCTGAACTCACCGTTTGGAAATCAGCCTCAAACTTGTAGGCCCCACCACCCGTGGCACAGAGTGTTTTATGGAGCCTGGAGAACTGCTTGTCACGGGTCATTCGCAGAAAGGCAGGGAGGTCTTGGGTGGGGAAACGAATGAAATGCAGGTTCCCCATTCGGCCACACAGCTCCAGACCCTTCATTTCCAGGTGGACATCCCGGATGCCGGTAGAGCCATAAGCCACATTAGAGGTCAAACAGGAGCGGATGTTTCTAAGGTTTTCCGTTTCTTCCTGTTCCTCCTCTGTTGTGATGTCCTTTGGTTCGAAGTAGACTAGTTTCGCAAGGGTCCCACCAATGTCCATTCCGAACCAGGGAAAGGCTTTAGCAAGAAAAAAAGGGAAGTAATTACTTTCCTGTTTGATATTCATAAATCTGAAGATCAACAATTACTACCAGAATAACTAAAGACGATCAAAGAATTTATCCATCCATCCATTGGATAGCTTACTTATCTACTTATTGGTCCGGACCAGCATCTCTTACATTACATAAAAATGGGAAACCTGGGAAATAACATGAGAAAGGCCTTTGGATGGGAGTGGTGGGGACACTTACGTGGCTTGTTCAACCTTGGCGGCTCCGCTGTGTGTCCGGCAGGGCTGGGCGATGTGCAGGGTTTGGTCGGCTCCTCTGGTTCCCTGGGCACTGCCATTGTTAAGTGTAAGTGATAAGTTACTAAACATATATTTAATCAAAACAAATTATTATTGTTTTAAGTGTTGATCTGTGGACATATTATTTATTACTCTTTCAAGGGTATAGGGCATACGTGTGTAAAAATGTTTTTTTTTTTTAATCTACTGCGAAATGTATATACAGTAGTACCTCAGTTCTCGAACTCACTAAAACTCGAATTTCTTGAAAGTCGAACAAACCAGTTTGACCTAGAACTTGATCTGAATATCAGAAGTCGAACCGTGAACGTGAATATAAATTGTACATGCCAGGAAATGAGTCATACTACAATGCAATTCTTACTTGAATGCCTTCTTCACAGACTGGACGATTAACCAAATAAAGCAGCGCAACATTACAGTAACAAACAATAAATAAACCACTAACTTACGTGTATTATTAGAGCATTTATGTCATTTATTTAAACTTTATTTTACCAGGTAAATTAACTGAAAACCAGTTCACACAGCTTTACGTGATATTCGGGAGAAATAGCAGATTACGCATTGGAACTGCCTGAGATACAAACGTCATGCATGTAACTAAACTCTTCAGCCAATAAGGGCAAAGGTGTGTCGTCACGGAGGCGGTTCCAGTTTGTGCAGCCGGGTGAGAGGTCGCAATGCATCTAACCGTAATGCATTGCGTCAGGATCAGAATGCGTTGCTTAAGCCAGCGCTGTAAGCCAGTCGAACGCACCCAATGACCGGACTGGGGAAACAAACTGAAAAGCGAACTTAACACAGAGGACTAATGACAACAATCAGAAACAACTGATCACATGGGGATCCCACACGAGGTTAACGAGGGGGCGTGGCACACGGAAGGTGCGGACGATCGGGGCATTTCCATTATTTCTTATGGGAAAAATTCGATCAGAACTCGAACTTTTTAGGATTCGATCCGGAGTCCTGAACGGATTAAGTTCGAGAACCGAGGTACCACTGTATATTACACATATAGACTATAAGTATCAAGGTACCTTCCTGTAGCTCCACCCTTTTACTGAGTCGCTGCACAAGGTACGCTGTACCGGCTGCCGCAAGCACCACTCCGGTTGCGCAGAGCAAATGGCGCGGCTGGAAATAGCGAAATAAACTGGCCATCGCTATCACTTGCTGCTTCCTCCAGGAACTACTAAAAGGAAATGAGAATCGTCTGCCCGGGTTCTAGAACGTATGTTATGTTAACAACCTCACTGCAACGTAGACGGGAAAAATACGTCATCGGGGGCGGAGGTTATGGAAGGCCGTCATGGCCAAAGCGTCCTTTCGTCTAGAAGCAGATCATTTCACGCCTGCAGACTGGCAATGTTAGGCAATGCACGCGAATGCGGACATAAAAAGACGGCAATAATTCACACGTTAATGTGAACTGTGTGTTCACCTGGTCAGACTGCAGTTTGATGTGCTTAGTGAAGCTGCACTTATATCGTACCCTATATAATGTGCGTCGGGAGTGGATCTTTTATTTTATAGTAACTTATTCCACATTAATTTCCCTAAACTGACAGACAACCACCAACACATTGTACAGTGTATCCACTCATGATTTCCTTATATTGGGTTGACATGATTACAAATACAGACCAGCAGACAGCACGTTATACTAACTATGAATTGACTGATGTGATATAAACTTGACTCCTTGTGTCTACTAGGACCATTCCTATGCGCTGCCTACATCTCTTGAAAATCTAAGGACTAGACTCAATGAAATCTTATCTAGGGTGGAGAGCATGGAAAGAGAAAAGAGCTAAGGATCGAGAACGGAGAGCAAAGAACAGAGTATGTGGTCTTCTGCAAAATTTGAGGGAGAAGAACCTCATTAATGAAGGGCTGAAAGAGAGGCTGGATTTATACTCAGGTAGAATAGAAATAAAATACAAATATGGAGAAAGCGGTATGTACTTAAGGGTAAAATTCCAAAAGCCATCCTAATTATTATTTCAAAGGGAGTTTCTAATTTGTGTGTGCTAACTGAATTTTAGCTCTTCCAGTGCATCTCCTGTCCAAACAGAGCCATGAGTATACAAAAGATCAGAAAGAGTTTGCCCTCAGTCTCCACCTACATGGTCCCAAAGCCTACAATTATCTCAGAGAGTCTCTCCATCTGAATTTCCCACATCCACATACATTGCAAAGGTATTCATCCATTTGATGTATTCTTTCTAAGCTTTTATTTTTATCCCTTAATCATGACATGTAAAAGGTGGTGTAGTTAATCAATACCATAAATAAATAATGATGCATAATAAATAGAAGCCTTTTAAGTAAATCCTCATCATGTGATCAAATTGTTGCTTATGGTTATCGCCCACAGTGATTATTAATTGGTTGAAAAATCCTGAATTGGGCATTTGGATTAAACTGGATTTTTTCATTATACCAAGTTCTTTTAGATGCCAACCCTGGACTCAACATGGTGAAGATCCGGCTAAATAGAGACGCGTGAGTCTTCTATTGGATGCCATGACCATCAAAAAACATGTGCAATATGATCCACATACCTAGGAAATGTCTGGCTTTGTGGATATGGGGGATGGAGTGAATGAAACGGATGTGGCCACACAGGCTCTTGTTTTTATGGTGGTTGGCCTATAAGGCCATTGGAAGGCTCCAACTGCATACTACCTGATCAACTCCCTGTTGCCAGAGACACAGAAGGTGCTACTTGTTCATGCATTGGAGGAACTGCATGAGTATGGGATGACAGTGGTGTCTGTTACAATGGATGGACATGCCTCAAATGTCAGCATGTGTAACCAGCTTGGATGCTGGCTGAAGGTCAACCCTGGTGAACCGTTAAAAACTTTTTTTGCACATCCAGTGACTGGTGCAAAGGTGTTTGTGACGATGGATCCTTGCCACATCTTGAACTTGGCACGAAATATGTTGCAGCCCAATAAGCAGCACCACTAGCCAGATCAACTGGACATACATAGTTAATCTGAATGATGTCCAAGCAAAAGAAGGGCTGCATGCTGCCAACAAAATCACAGACAAGCATGTGAATTTTGATTCATAGAAAATGAAGGTGTCCGTGGCTGCACAAACACTGAGTCGCTCTGTGACAGTAGCTCAGCGCACATTGAGGGACCTCGGCTATTCACAGTTTCAACACTGTGAAGCAGCAGCCGAATTCATTGAGGTAATGTTACATGCAAAGTTTAATAACCATGAAGCAAATAGTGAAAAACATTGATGCTATATTTTAGTAATTAGCTAATGATACATGGAAACATGTTATTTATGCTAATGATTCAGATTCCTCCTGTTATAATACATATATTTGCTTTTAGATGATTGACAGGCTCTTTGACATCATGAACAGTTGCAATCCCCATGCCAAAGGTTTCAAAACTCCACTGAGCTGTTTGAATTGGGCAGAGAGAGTAGAGTTTTTGTTGTGAGGCAGGAACTACTTGATGAGTTTGGTGATTAAAGATGGCACACCCCTTCATTGATCAAAGAGGTTTTAGGAAATAGTGAAGCTTTTCTTTTCATGAGGAGTTCATGACATCAAGTTCATATGATGTTATTTCAAGGCTGGGAGAAATGGATTTTTTTTTTTTGACCAAAACATTCAAAGAATATTGTAGAGATGGCTATTGATGCTTTCATTTATGTTCATACAGTACCAGTCAAAAGTTTAGGCGTGCAACTCGTGTTTATTTAAAAAATATATATATTTTTTTTAATTTAACTTTAACTATAACGAAGTATGTTTCAAAACAGCCAACAAGTCCTCAACACATATAGGAACTCTTTTAGGACTACTGGAAGGAATTCCTTTTCTTTAACTTTGTGTACACTTATTTTGTTTACTTCATAACCCCATCTGTGTTATGTTGTAGTTTTAGTCATAAAAAGAGCTCCATAAAGTATAATTGTCTAAACTTTTGACTCGTATTACATTACTAATCCTACTCTGTTTTCTTTTCCTGCATGCTGCATCATTAGTTCATATGATGCTCTGTTCTCTGCTTCTAATGTTGTTGCAGTCTGCTGTTTTTTTGTTTTGTTTTGTTTGTTTTTCCAGTTCTTGGAGGTGTCATACTGGCAGTGTGGCATCATCACACCTACAGTATGCCATATGTATGGCGGTGTTCATATTTTCAACCTTGGCCATATCTGTTTTATTTTTTCTAGTTGTCTTATATCACGCTCTCTTGAAGTATCTTGGTTTACAGTAATAATATTGACAAAACATTTTGTTTTGAAGGTACCTATCTGTTGTGGGGTTCATCATCAACATTGACACCCTGATGATGATTCCAGAACTGCTTCAGTGTCAGCGATACATCTGCACCTATCGTTTCAGTCAAGACCACTTAGAGCTCCTATTTAATTCAATCAGGGCATCGGGTAGGTATTTTAGAATTTAGGTTTATTTATTTAACCACACACCATTTTGTGTGTATGTATGTATGTATATCTGTCTGTTTCCATAAAGGTTTCCATAAGACTATTTGTTTGCCATGGTACCTAGTTGTGGCCAGTCACAGCTATCCTGTGTTACCATGGTAATTGCATCGTCTTTATAATATCCTCAGACTGACAGCTGTGATCAACTTTGTGGGGACAAACAGACATGCATGTAAATCTCTTACTTTGTACAATTTATGAAGCCAAATTGTTACTAGCAGTGCAGTTTTTTTTCTTTCTCAAGAAATTCATCTGAAAAAGAGTAAAGATCTGTAAAAGTGCTGCATGTGTGTTTTCGGGGGCTGGAATAACAATCCTTCAGCTAGTCGGTTCCGTGCCATTTTCCGTTGTCTCATGGTTCGATGTGGTGCCTCTCCAAGCACATCTGGAAACGTGGCAGCACAGGATGAGACTGTCTCCCTGTCTGCTGTTGAGATGTTTTCTACACCAGCAGCAGCAGAAGATCTCCTTTTGCAAACATCCTTGCAAATGTGTGTGACCATATGTCTTAAAATGGATGAGAGAGGGATATAGGGCTCTCGAAGGAACAAACAGGCACGCTTAGGTTCACTCAAATACACTTTAATAAGTAATACAAAATGATCTCGCATTAACACCAATACTGAGCTATCATACTGAAGGCAATGCAAAACAACTCGTACTACAACGGATATCAAATAATATATATCTTATAGCTAATAGTATTAGGTGCAAAGGTATGAATATATATAGAAAAGAAGCAATTACACATACAAGAAGCAAGGAAACATAAAAAGTTACGAAATATTATCACAAGCGCCGATAATTTACTCGCAACAATCAAGGGAAAGCATAAGCAGTTGCAAAGCTATTTACACTCGGACGTGCCATCATCACCCACCTTCATGGACTGGGGAGCCCTTTCAGTCCTGGCAGGAGACCAACACGTGAGTTCCAAGAAAGTGCCGGGCGATGCGCGCTCTATCCCACGGCTGAACTCCGATCAGTACTGGGATCTCCCCCTTCCTTTATACTAAATTTAGAGTTGCATGTGGGCAGGGGGTAAGCTGGCCAGGCTCACCCCTTCCCCCCAGGCAATATAGTGTGCTCCAATTGCCCCTTTTGTCCGAGTGATGCTGCTTGCGATAACATACTACAATAGGCGTCCTTGCGCAATGCCTCCCTGTTCCCCCCTAAAGGCAATACAGTGTGCTGTATACCGACCCCCCACCCTATCTCCCGAAACCAAGATAAGCATCCTGCATGCCGATCTAATGGCCCAGATGAGCATCCTGGCTTCTCTTTATGAGCCCAAGTTATTTATGGCAAAATTAGGTTTTACAGGGGATCGGTAAATAACATGTTCGTGCAGTTTAGTAACATTCGGGGTGAATCATGGACGATTGATCTGAATTTCAGGACGATCAGTCAACACGCGATCGGAATTAATCCACAATTACAACTTTCCAGAATATTATAGTAAAGTTAATTCCATGTCACGTGGGTGACGTAATCGTCCGCGAATTCATCCTAATACACCATAGCTACTTACCAACCCGCTTAGGTGGCATCATGGAAAATGCCCTTGTTTACATCTCAGGGTTTGTCGTTTGACAGATCTTGAGAAAGCTGTCCTGTGATGTGTGCCGTGCTAGTTTGGTAACAGATGCTGTACCGGCATCATATGATCAAAGCTACCACTTGCTCACATTAAAAAACAATGGAGGTTTGATGACTCCTTCTGAGGGTATAGTCAAGGTGGTCAAAGTAGCTGAGCGTGTTATCCGACAGTCGACATTAGGGCAAGCTGTCAGTGTATTTTTGATCAATCAGTTTGTTCAGGCTGAGGTTGGTTCAGATGATGTGTTTTTTCTTAAGGAGGACATTCAGGAAACACAGTTTGAAATTGACAACCAAAAATAGGGAATGGGCTGAATTGGGCTGAATCTTGGTATACTTTTTTATTCACACATATGTCCATAAATACGTTTCTATCGCAGGTCTTTGTTTAGCCGCAAATGTGAAACGCTCGCGCTTACCTTGTATTGGTTCCGCTCTGTGGAATGGATGCATAGACTGGGTGCTTTCTGTTGAGATGTTGAATCACAGACGTTGTGCTATTGTGGTAAGCTAATTCTTTTTTACAATGGACATTATTTTCGCTTTTCGTCTGTTTGAAGTGGTCCCAAACTTTAGAATTTTTTTGTCTTTTTCTCTGAATTTCCGTCTTCCACCAACGCGCCAACGAATCAAACCTGCTACACGTAACACAGCGTAAGCACACTGTGCGACAGTAATAATCCCCGAGTGAAACACGCTGATCACTAAGCGGTACATAGTCGTGCGGATTACACGAAGCATCGAAGCACAGAATTTGCATCGAGGATTTTTTGTAATCGAATTATTCGAATTACTCGATGAATTGTTGCAGCCCTAAGGCAGAGGAATCTTTTTAAATGATAATATGAGAGATTTACAGGAAAATACTAATACGGGAGGACGGCGGGAAAGAGGGGTAAAATACGGTAGTTTCCCGGCCAAAACGGGAGACTTGAGAGCTATGACGGTGACATGAACTTATACGTGTCACTGACGGCGGCCGTGAGTAATTATGCCCGTAGGACAAAAAAAAATAAAAAACTAAGGAAATGTACTATTTGTTTTTTCAAAATTTTCCTGATCACACTGATTAGAAATGATATAAATATGGCTGAAACAAACGTAAAATACGCCAAGCTTCATAGTTCAGAGTGAATCAGTTATAAAACACCATGTCAACTGGATAGCATCAATTTTAAATGATGGAAATATAAACTAATACTCAAGATATGTGATATTTAGGTAATAGTGTTGATCCATCCATCCTGCCATTTTCTGTAACCGCTTATCCTATTCAGGGTCGCGAGTTATCCGGAGTCATCTCGGAGGTTATGGTCATTGAAAAATGATTCGAAATATCACTTAAGACTTTTTAATAATTTTCACGAAATTGATTTATCACCTTTCAATGCTTTTTGATGACACGCGATTTCAAATCGTATATGCGCTATATTTTAAATACAATAATTATGATGACAAAGATACGCCTACTTCAGGATAACGAAGTCCGGCAAAAAAACTTGCCTCACATCAGAGGCTGCTAGACATGCAGCCACTGGGAGTGATGTTTGGAAATCTGTGAATTGAGGTTTTATTCTTCACTTCCTTTAGCAAAACGTTAGCAACATGCTAATTTCTCCTGTGTGAAACATTAAAATTCGTCGAAATATACCAGGAGCAACAAAGAATTAATCTCATCCGACAAAACGAGAAGCTTATTTAATAATCGTTTTACATTACATATGTCATTTTCACTGACTTCCTGAAATTTCATTACTTTTCTCAGAAACCCCGGATATTGAGAAATGTAAACAAACCGCCTAAAAGTACGTCAGACTTGCGTCTGTTCTGGAACGGCTGCACGTCAATCTGTCCCCCTGAATTCTGTTTCCATGGAGATGGCTACGACACAAAGTGTAGAGCTACGTAGTCAGTAGCTCTATAAATTCTAAGGCGCATGCAGAGTTGTGGAATTATCACTGTTGGATGCTTATCTCTGTTGTCGTGATGGCTCCGACTGTGCTTGTCTGGCTCTGCCTTTTCCAGTGCTTGCTTCCCATTGCCCACACCTGCCTGCAGTGTGATCCACTGGTGCAGCTAATGCATAACAACTTTTTGAAAGCATTCTCCAATGCATCAGTGGATGATGATGAAATAATGCGTTATTTAAATTACAGCTTTGCAAAGAGCAGCAGATACTCCTATGGAGTAATAGGTAGGTGTGTGTGTGTGTGCTGTCTTATCGACAAGCAACAATGATAAAGCATCCTAATAATTTCATATGCGTAGTTAAATAACTAAACAATATGTTTTTTCATCATTTGTAAAATATAAATGACTCGTATCTGGGCTTGGTTTTGCACTGGTGGTACAATAACTAATGGTGTCTGACCTATTACATTTGTCCAAGATGCCACCACACTGTCCAGGGCAAGTAAGGAATATCGGACAGAGGTCGCCATGCTTCTTCATGACGTTTCTCTCCATACTGGTAAGACAGTTCACTAGTCACACAGCAGCCTATTGTGGAGTTATTAATGCCCTTACTGCACCCCAGCCCGCATGTATGATGCTTCTCTGGAGCTTCTTCAAACACATGCACATGTGGGAATTTGTGGCAGCGAAACAAATATATGTACCACACTGCACATTTGCACCATACTGCATACATGCACAAAATCAAACATAGTTTTGTCCACTATTTATATTGTATTGTGTTGTTGATGTCATACATGCATTTATTGTGTTTGTATTTGTGTGTAGCACCATAGGGGACCCAAGGGAAACCAGATGTCAATGCACTGTGTACTTGTACATGGACATTCTAACAATAAAGAATTTTCTCTGCCCAGAACAAGACCGAGAGAATGTCACCAAAGACATGATGGACAAAGGGAGAAGAATTTTACAGGAGAATCTAGAAACCTTTGTCCATACAGGTACAGACTTTTGCTCTCATGTTATAAATAACGGTTTGCAATCTGTTAGTGTCAGCTGGAAATGACATATGCATTACTTCCTGTTGGTTTTCTTGCAGGTCTTTGCCCAAACAAATGTGGTACGTAAGGCTTTTTTAATTATCTTTTTCATTCAGCAAAGGCTTTATGCTATCTGTTTTCCCTATACGTGTGACAGACTGTACTTGTGAATCTTGCTTCAATAAGAGAAGAGCTCCATAGGTATTCAAAGCTGTCATTTTTTTCTTCCTATGTCTGGATATTTTCTTCCCTGTGATTCTCTCCCACCCCCCACCATTCAGGGTTGCTGTATCAGAGAGTAATCAATTGTTACACCTGTGCCTCTGAGATACGCACCTGCCCCTCTCCACCCGACCGGAATACCTGTGGTGGTGAGTGATTGTGACACTTCTCCATCCATCCATCTGTCTGTCTGTCCATATCTGTATACACAAATGCAAAGTATGTCTTCCTTTCTGCTCTGCTCCTCTTTTTTGTTTGCTACCGCACATCACCAGCAGGGTAGTATTAATTTTTCTTTCTCCACCTTGGTCAGAGCGCCACCTGGAAGCCGAGGAGGGAAGCTCTGCAGTCCTGGACTGCTCTTTTCCCTGGCACAATTTGGTGGAGGGAGACAAGGTCTATCAGTTCTCCCGGGTAAGACTCACAATAAATGATCACTGTGTCTTTCTTATATCATCCATTTGTGTGTGTGTCTATCTGTGTGAAATAGAACTTAAGAACAAGTTGGCTGACAATAAAAACGTAAGGTGGAGATACATTGGTTGAATAAAAACATTTAGCAAACCAGTATTACTGAAATGTATGGGCACATCGGGCTGTCGAGGTTTGCTAGTGTTTTTCTTATTTATTGTTTTATGTCTCTCAGTACTCAAATCCTGCCGGCAAGTTTATGGTGTTTTCAGCAACCTCTTTTTCAAGTGTGGTGCTAAATAACATAAACTTGGACGAGCAAGGAGTGTACCAGTGCCGTTTACTGGATAGCAAGAACAAGGTTTTGACCAGCTTGAAATACCGGCTGACTGGTGAGGTTTCCATCCTGTTTACATTGAAACTGCATCTGGCCCAGTTTTAAAGCAGTGGTTGTCCAACAGTAGTGTCCCCTCTGTTTCTTCTCAGTCAAACCTTCAGCCCCCACCACACCTGTGCCCACGCCTCCCACGCTTCCTCCCGACGACAGCGGCAGCCTCCCTCCTGAACTTCCCAAAGACCTGCTTGCTGCATTTGTTGCTGCAGTGATTGTTTTGGGTCTGGCTGGCTGCTGCGGCCTAGTAGTAACTTTTGGGTGAGTAATTTATTGGGCAAGGTACTCATGAGGAAACAAGACACTGACACATGCCCATTAAATGAAGAATGACATAATCAAACTAATCCTGAGTAGAAATATTTGGGCAAGCCGAAATCAAGGTAAATTGTGTGTCATAATAAATTATGTCAGCTGGTTTGAATAGGTATTGAAAATAATAAATGAAACTCTATAGCTTAGCGCTGAGACGAGAGCGGCGGGAAGAAATTGTGATGGCGGAGGAGGGGACGCTGCCAGACTGAGGAGCAGAAACCGGGAAAAGAAATGTGAGCGGCCTTTTTCTTCCAGAAAATTTAAATGAAATCCACTAAAACGTCATGTCTGGAAGGCGTCTCCTGTGGCCTTCCCTACCTCCAGCTGATTCATCACCCATGCGATCTCAGTGAGATTGGGTGGTTCACAGCTGAGCGGAGGGTCAGCTTTAAACAACTGCTCAAAGTAGCCGGCCCAGCGGGTCACAACTGCAGTGTCATCCATTACTGGCCCTGAGTGCAAGTCTCCGACGAACATATTCAGATGTGCGTAATGCTTTGAGTTGCTTTCAGTGTCGTCACCTGCAGCAATGTAACAACATCTCGTAATTCATTTTGATTTTGTGATTATTATTTGATATTGTTACAATAAAATTCTAATTTAGTTAATGTATTTTATGTACGTGACTTGTTTTTAATTCGTGAGAAGTGTGGTTTTCCCACTTTAAAAAGGTTAATTTCAACCAGCAGGTACTGATTGTTTGTTAAAAATGAAAACAACCTAACTTGTTTAGGAACATGGCCCAGTTTTAAAGCTCCAGTATGTTCTCTGTTAAACCAAGTGCAAATTGAACTGTAACTTCCAGAACTGTGCAAATTGAACTGTAATCTTTAAATTACAGAACACATTTAGTTACAGTCTATGACACTGCCATACTTGTCTTTATCTGCATTACTGGAATGTAATTACTTTATGAGCAAGTGTTCCATGTCTCTAATAAAACAGTTTATTACCCTACTGATTGTGTTTTTTATTCAACCACTTGGTTTTAATAAATGTCTTATTATAAGCATTGCAGTTTGCATTAAGGATCGATGATTTTAAGGACAGTTTATTTAGAGACAATGTCTCAATACTGAGCAAAGTGTGTCTTATCATTCTTATTTCAAAAAATCTTCTACCAAATGAAGTTTTATGAAAACGCTTAAAACAAGATTAATATGCTACCGTTGGTGTATTTTGGATAATGAATATGCCATTTTATCAAGAGAATGTTACTTAACAGGATAATCACAACAAAATCCCAACATTCAGGTAACGCAGATTTTTACTGGGTATCAATGCACAGATCCATGTTACGTATCATCCATATCAAAATGCAATGTAAAATTGTTCCTCAGTGCCACCAGAATGAAAAGTATTAAGCATGACAGTCAAAATGGCTAGATACACTATATTACCAAAAATATTGGGACACCCGAATTCAATGATTTGGTGCGGTGTCCCAATATTTTTGGTAAGACCCAGATGGATAAAGCGGTATAGATAATGGATGGATGGATGGTATAGATAATGGATAGTGTGTATTGCCAGTATGTCAGTGTAAACATGCTCCTGAGCGCCACGTTTCTGAATGAGTCGTTTCCCACTTACTCATTGTCACTGATTGATTGTTAGGTTCTTGTATTAAATTGGAACAATTTTACATTGCGTTATGATATGGATGATACAAAGCGTGGATCTGCGCATTGATGAGACAGGTGAAAACTTTGATCGCGTTGCAGAACCTGAAAATATTAACCTATTTCAAAGATATTTTGCACGTTTAATAACGAGGTCCAGTGACAACTTTTCCGCACTATTGGAAATTGCTATTCGAAATTTTGATTTTTTTCACCCCACCGTAGTGGGTATTGCTCCTTGGCCTTTTGGCTAAGATCAAGTGCAGTTGTTCTTATCAGTGCTTTTTTTGGAGGGATTTTTTGCATTAGGGTTTTTTAGAGGAGGACACGTTGAACTTAATGCATGACCTGAAGGTGGCCTGACCACCGTTGCCATGGGGCTAGCCATTGCCTTCTTGTAGGGATTTTGTCAGCAAGGAGAGTGGCAGGGGTGCTCAAGCCCCCATTCTGGAGCAGGAACAGGTGGCGATGGGGGCAGAACGAAAAGCCCTGGTCTAGGAGAAGGAGGCCCCGTTGATTGAGGTGACAATGCCTGAGGGGTCTCCAAGTAAGTCCTCCTGGCTCCAGGCATCAGCAGGAGGAGGAGGAGGAGTGGGGCATCCCCGCGGAGGAGGAAGACGAGCTGAAGGGAGGCCCAACCTGACGCATACAGCCCCAGAGGTGACTGGGGACCAAGGCCGCGAGTGTCCCCCCTCCCCAATGCTACAGGCCCCCCCGCCTGGTGTATGACATAGAAGGACAAGAGTTCAGCAGACTTCAGGACTCTGCTAATGATCAGGAGTAGTTGGCGGAGTTGGAACTGGGGGACCTTTCGAGGTTGACTGGGGGGGGGGGGGCAGTAAGATTGTATTGTTTTTAAATAGCTGGTTTCTAACATCTTGTTGGAAGGTAGAGAGGATGTCAGCTCAGGGCATTTTCGCCATTTTATTCGTTCCTTTAAACTTGCTGACGGTTTTAAAACATGAAACCCCGACATGCCGGGCATCACCTGGCATAATAGTCGCAGAGCTAGCAGTCACATTGACTACATTTTAGCTTCACCCCCCGTTGTTTTTAAAAAGGTGTCCCTCTCCCCACAGTGGCCCACTGACCACTTGGCAGTGGAGGCCACTGTCTCCATAGACGCCCCTGTATATGGGGGCGGCTATTGGAAAATGAACCTGCAGATCCCGGAGGAGAGCGATCTACAGCCCTAACTGCTATATCCAAGGAAGAGTTTGCTACTGCCTCTGCATCCTGCCCTGAGCTCTCTGCATTACGCATGCAAATCAGCCGTAGCTGGCCTGCTTCGCTTTCTGCTCTGGATCCTGTTCTGCAACCATACTACAAACTCAGAGCTGAGCTCAGTGTTCAAGCTGACTTTGTCTTCAGGGGTGCTCGTCTGATAGTTCCAGGAGCATTGCGTGATTCTCTGGTTCATATTGCACATGAAGGCCATCAGGGAATAGTGCGAACGAAACAACGCTTGAGAGACATCTACTGGTGGCCAAAAATGGACATAAATGTCATGGACAAAATCGCTGCTTGTCAATTGTGCCTTTCATTGGATAAGACCGCTAAGGTTTCTCAGGTTCCTCTGCAGCCTGTGCCATTGCCTTCTGCACCTTGGGAGAAGTTGGCAATTGACATCGTAGGCCCTTTTGAGACATAACAAATTGGCGACGAGGATGTTCGCATGAATCTTCGCAGATGGCGTCAGTGAGTGCTCCCTTTCCGACTCCCTTTCTGCCGTGTCCCGGTGAGCCCGTGGTACCGCTTGCAACATGGCTAAAAATGTTTCGGAACTACTTGCTCATCAAATGCTACAGGGGAATCCTGGCCGGAACCTAGGAAAAGGGCTTTACTTCTTCACTGTCTTGGAACTGAAGGTCAGAGACTGTTTTATACCTTACCTGCTACCGGTGACAATCTGGAGCATGCCATTAAGGCGCTGGAAGAACATTTTCTGCCAAAAAGAAATGTGGTGGTGGAAAGGCATGCTTTCAGGAAACGTGTGCAAGCTCACGACGAGACAGTTGTGCAATACATTGCTGCTTTAAGGGACTTAGCTACTACTTGCGATACCTTTTCAACCATTGATTTAGAGAGTGCGTATCATCAAGTGCCTCTTCATGAGGACAGCCGTGACCTCACTGCGTTCATTACGCACAAAGGACTCTTCAGGTTCAAACGGGTGCCGTATGGTTTGGCTTCGGCTCCTGCTGCTTTTCAAAAAATGATGGCAATAATCCTGGACGGACTTCAAAATGTTGCAAATTACCTTGATGACATCATAGTCTGGGGACGTACTGTACAGGAGCATGACCTTGCACTACAGAACGTGCTACAGCGCCTGAGGGATGCTGGACTGCAGCTGAACAACTCAAAATGTCAATTCAGAAAACAGAGCTTGAAGTTTTTGGGCCACAAGGTGACTGCGCAGGGTATTCAGGTGGATCAAGAGCATCTGTCTGCGATACTCGATGCGCCTGTGCCATCTGATGCTGTTCAATTGCGTTCATTGATAGGACTTTTATCTTGGTATAATAAATTCATTCCAAATTTTGCTTCGGTGGTGGTGCCTCTACGTGCATGCCTAAAGGTTGAGAATGGGTTCTGCTGGTCTGAAGATGCGCAAAACAGCTTAACAGAAGTAAAGAAGTTGCTTGTTAATAGTCCTGCTCTCGCACTGTTTCATCCTGAGTGGCAGGTGGTCATTTCCACCGATGCGTCTGCTTATGGACTGGGTGCTGTCTTTTCGCAAATAGTGCGCTCCTGTCCATCAGGATCTATCGCTTTTGCTTCCAGAACACTTTCGACTGCAGAACAGAAATACTCCACTGTGGAAAAGGAGGCCTTGGCTTGTGTGTGGGCAGTCGAGAAGTGGAGGACATACTTATGGGGCCGCAGATTTATTCTACGGACTGATCATCAGGCCCTGACCACACTGCTGACCACAAAAGGAACTGATTGTGCTGGCATGCGAATAGCACGATGGGCCGCTCGATTACTATGTTTTGACTATTCAGTTGAGTACCGGGCTGGATCTGAAAACTACACTGCAGATTGTTTGTCTCGCTTGCCTCTGCCTTTTGTTTCAGATACAACATCAGATGCTGAACCCGAATTTGTCACTCTGGTGTCTACAGCCCTAACTGCTATATCCAAGGAAGAGTTTGCTACTGCCTCTGCATCCTGCCCTGAGCTCTCTGCATTACGCATGCAAATCAGCCGTAGCTGGCCTGCTTCGCTTTCTGCTCTGGATCCTGTTCTGCAACCATACTACAAACTCAGAGCTGAGCTCAGTGTTCAAGCTGACTTTGTCTTCAGGGGTGCTCGTCTGATAGTTCCAGGAGCATTGCGTGATTCTCTGGTTCATATTGCACATGAAGGCCATCAGGGAATAGTGCGAACGAAACAACGCTTGAGAGACATCTACTGGTGGCCAAAAATGGACATAAATGTCATGGACAAAATCGCTGCTTGTCAATTGTGCCTTTCATTGGATAAGACCGCTAAGGTTTCTCAGGTTCCTCTGCAGCCTGTGCCATTGCCTTCTGCACCTTGGGAGAAGTTGGCAATTGACATCGTAGGCCCTTTTGAGACAGCTGTCTGGGACTGTCGGTATGCTATTACGCTCACGGACTATTATAGTAAGTGGCCTGAGGTCGCTTTTACTGCATCTATAACTACCAAACAGGTTACTTCATTTCTGACTACTGTCTTCAGTCGGCATGGTAATCCAACGACCATTGTGAGTGATAATGGTCCTCAATTTACTTCACCAGAATTCGCTGCATTCTTGAAGGGAAGAAATATTGCGCATGTTCGAACTGCAAATTACCACCCTTCTGCGAATGGAGCCGTTGAGCGCTTTCATAGAGTGCTTAAGAGTACGATTCAGTCTGCTATTCTCCAGTCCGCCTCGTGGAAGGTAACTGTTACTGACTTCCTACAAGTTTATAGAGCTACACCTCATGCTATCACTGGTGTGTCTCCTTTTGAGTTGCTCCACGGCCGGAAGATGCGTACTAGTTTGGATGTTCTGGCTCCTCCATCTGCTGTTCTTGATCCTTCACAACTTCGGAAGCGTGTACTGGCACGGCAGGAAGACATGAAATTGCGCTTTGATCACTCACGTCATGTTCGTCCTACTTCTTTCAAAAAAGGGGATAGAGTGCGGATTAAAAAACCAATGCATGTGATGAAAGCACACCCAAAGTTCACTCCTCCTGTGGAGGTGAAAGAGAAGGTTGGCTCTTATACTTACCTTTTGGAAGATGGTAAGAAGTGGCATGCCTCCTGTCTGGCTCCTGTGCCAGATGTGGCGTCAAAGGGAACTGGTGACACTGAAACTGAACAAGGGAAGCCTTCTCATGCTTTCTTGTCGGGACACACACACACACACACACAAACACGCTGTGGGCTAAATGTTTAATTTTAAGTAAAAGCTACCAGTGTTTCCAAAACGAACTGCAAATACAGGGTTTCCTTATATATATATATACACACAGCATAACAATTCAGTATAGACATTTGCATTATTGCAAACAAGTCTCAAAATGAAGACAAAAATAAATTATGCATAGGCTTATATCTTCGTTGTGGAGGTTCAATGAATCAACCTCGACATGCACTGCACTTAAAAAGAGAAGGTGAATGTTTATGAACAAAAAATATCCTGCTAGCTCTTTGATTTATAGATTGTCAATATGTTAAGGCGATGTGAAGGGGATATAGGGCTCTTGAATGAACAAACAGGCACACTTAGGTTCGCTTCTAAAAACGCTTTATTACAAGTAATAAAATATAACCAAATGTATCTTGTACTATATTTGCTTTTAATGGCTTATTAGTTCTTTTATTGAAATACAATGTCAACCTTACATGATTTTAGTACAACAGTGTTTCATAATGTACTTTTGTTTGTTTTGTTTAGTCCATCATCTGTGCTCTAGCTCAGCTGACAGGTGTGTCCACACAGAAAGCAGAGAACTTGTTCCTTGCTGGTCCTCAGCACAGCAGAAGGTAAGAGTTGCAGGAAAACACCTGCAAGGTTAAATGGTGCATGTAACATTGTTAACTGTGTACTTTTTTGTCTGTTCTAGTGAGATTGAAGACTTTGACCAGAGAATAACCTGTCAAATGAAAAAGGACGGTCTGCTGTAGGACTGTACATTTTTATTATTGCTTTTCACTTATCTAAGTGTTTTGTTTCTTTTCTCAAAAGAGAATTTTTACTTTACACAATTTGCAATAAATAATTTATATATAAAGCAAGTACTGACTACCCTCATAGTGTTTTTGCTCTTCACTTATTCTTCACTTTCCACAATAAATGAGTTGCACACAACCGGAAGACAAATTGATCTTGAACTTACCACTGCTAATGCTATCTGCACACTGACCTAATATTTTACTATGTTCTTGTATTGCTTAGATTTGCATTTCTAGTATTTCTTCTGTCATTGTTTCATTCCTTATATAGATCTGAGCTACATACTGTACAATGCACCATTTCAGGTTGACACTGTGATAATTTTGTTTTGCTTACACTATGAAGATCTTGATAACTTCTCAAAACATAATAAGCACATTTAGGGAGGCCACAGTTCCCCACAGATTAAATACAGCAAAGAAAATGTGAGAGGACCCAAGATTCTAAGAAGCAGTCCGGACGTAGTGAGTCTTTTAAGCATGGACACTTGGTGTAAGACAAAATATATGGGAAATGTATTGTTAGTTAAATATACACAGCATACAAAACACTATGAACAGTATTTAAATATTGAAGACACAAAAGGATCAACATCCACTTTTCAGTCTGTTTATTAGGAATATTGCAGTTATTTTAGGTGAATATTTATCTGATTCATTTACTTATATGTATTCCAACAACTAACTGTTATTAGTGGTATTCAATATTTCTGAGCAGAAATTGTAGCATACACTTGCTTAGAATAAGACATTCTACTGCATTCCATTTTTCTACAAATGCATTATTGCCTGCACATAGTTGTGAGTAAAGCAATGATTACCAATTACTGTATGATGATCTGTCAAATATGTAACGTTGTTTTGTAATGTCAAAACATAATCAGGTAGACATTTCACGATAGTCAGTGCATTGCGCAGCGTTCGCAGTCATCAGTGCATTGCGTACAGTATGTGCTCGCCTATCGGCCAGGCAGTCAGTATACAGATCAAGTAGTGACATACATGGAAAACCAGTGTGCGCATGCCTTCGCAGATCTGGCACCAGTGTGCGCATGTGTGGTAGAAAAATTATATAAATCAACCTCTCTGATAACAGAGAGGCACTTAGAATAAAAGTCTGGACCTCTTAGTTTGGTGAGTAAAGAGAATCTCTTTTATTCCAGTGATTTCAGCAAAGCGCTCCCATCACACTCTGGCACTCTTTACCAAGTCACACCCAGCACAACCAGTTGATAAACCATAACTCCAAGGACTGCTAGGTCCTGATTGGTCACAAAACACCAACAAACTAAGCTGAAACGTATAACAAACACAATTCTGCTGCTCCATTGGTTCACCTTGGTAGCAAGGTAAAGTTCACCCATTTTACGCAATTTCGGCTTCTAGATTCTACTTGAGATATGTACAGTATATAGATATTAATTAAATGACATTGAATCACTGTTAATGTTTGGGTGTTCCATTGATTAATAATTAACACATTGATGTATTGTCCCTGAATCACTGCAAATACATGGTTAACATATGATTAGTATGATTAACATTAGTATGATTAACATGATTACTTATACATTTCCAATTGCGTAACATAATATATATTGTCTACTGCAACTACTTTATTAAGCTATAATTCTTTGTGCACCAGTTGGGGCGGCTTCGAGTCTCTTCCTGCAGGTGGTTTCTCCCCCTCTTTGCTCCACTGTCTGCCTCTCCAAGGTCCGATCTCTCTTCAGCGTCTGTGGAACCAACTGCAGGCAGCTATCACAAAGTAAGGTCATACAGTATTCAAAACAATCTTTTCTTGCTTAAGGCCTAAGACATAACAGACCCAATATGCCTCCCCTCACAGGCCTACTAATGTCCAGTTTTACTTCCACACATGCGTCCGCAGATCGGGCCAGGATCGCAGATCGGGCAGCCACAGCCCAGTCTACACGATACGTCAGTGCGTCCGTCATATTGCGAGTGGCAGAAGTGCCATTTAAACTAATACAGGTGGACGTGGAAACCGGGTTTTCTGATGAAAAACAGCATTGTTTACATACAACAGATTTTGGTGAATCGTTTAACTACAATTACTTATATCCGTTTATACACTAATAATGGCAATTATTCAGACAAAAACTTGACCATTGTCTGAAAGTCAAAATAGTAAGACTTCCACTGGAATATGGTGCAGCCTTAGTTTGTGGAAGACAGACACAACTAAAGACATGAGCATAAAATGATGGTTGTCAATTTCAAACTGTGTTTCCTGAATGTGCTTCTTGAGAAAAAACACATCATCTGAACCAATCTCAGCGCGAACAAACTGATCAAAAATACACTGACAGCTTGCCCTAATGTCGACTGTCGGATAACACGCTCAGCTACTTTGACCACCTTGACTGTACCCTCAGAAGGAGTCATCAAACCTCCATTGTTTTTTAATGTGAGCAAGTGGTAGCTTTGATCATATGATGCCGGTACAGCATCTGTTACCAAACTAGCACGGCACACATCACAGGACAGCTTTCTCAAGATCTGTCGAACGACAAACCCTGAGATGTAAACAAGGGCATTTTCCACGATGCCACCTAAGCGTGTTGGTAAGTAGCTATGGTCACACACATTTGCAAGGATGTTTGCAAAAGGAGATCTTCTTCTGCTGCTGCTACTGGTGTAGAAAATATCTCAACAGCAGACAGGGAGACAGTCTCATCCTGTGCTGCCACGTTTCCAGATGTGCTTGGAGAGGCACCACATCGAACCATGAGACAACGGAAAATGGCCCGGAACCGACTAGCTGAAGGGTTGTAATTCCAGCCCCCGAAAACACACATGCAGCACTTTTACAGATCTTTACTCTTTTTCAGATGAATTTCTTGAGAAAGAAAAAAAACTGCACTGCTAGTAACAATTTGGCTTCATAAATTGTACAAAGTGATAGATTTACATGCATGTCTGTTTGTCCCCACAAAGTTGATCATAGCTGTCAGTCTGAGGATATTACAATGCAATTACCATGGTAACACAGGATAGCTGTGACTGGCCACAACTAGGTACCATGGCAAACAAATAGTCTTATGGAAACCTTTATGGAAACAGACAGATATACATACATACATACACACAAAATGGTGTGTGGTTAAATAAATAAACCTAAATTCTAAAATACCTACCCGATGCCCTGATTGAATTAAATAGGAGCTCTAAGTGGTCTTGACTGAAACGATAGGTGCAGATGTATCGCTGACACTGAAGCAGTTCTGGAATCATCATCAGGGTGTCAATGTTGATGATGAACCCCACAACAGATAGGTACCTTCAAAACAAAATGTTTTGTCAATATTATTACTGTAAACCAAGATACTTCAAGAGAGCGTGTTATAAGACAACTTGAAAAAATAAAACAGATATGGCCAAGGTTGAAAATATGAACACCGCCATACATAAGGCATACTGTAGGTGTGATGATGCCACACTGCCAGTATGACACCTCCAAGAACTGGAAAAACAAACAAAACAAAACAAAAAAACAGCAGACTGCAACAACATTAGAAGCAGAGAACAGAGCATCATATGAACTAATGATGCAGCATGCAGGAAAAGAAAACAGAGTAGGATTAGTAATGTAATACGAGTCAAAAGTTTAGACAATTATGCTTTATGGAGCTCTTTTTATGACTAAAACTACAACATAACACAGATGGGGTTATGAAGTAAACAAAATAAGTGTACACAAAGTTAAAGAAAAGGAATTCCTTCCAGTAGTCCTAAAAGAGTTCTTATATGTGTTGAGGACTTGTTGGCTGTTTTGAAACATACTTTGTTATAGTTAAAGTTAAATTAAAAATGATGATACGGTGTAAAGCAGTAAGATGCAGAAGCTGTCCTCTTATTACTCTTTTTTGTTCTACTGTTTATGTATTATTTCTCTTTCCCTGTCTCTCTCTCTGACCTCCCTCCTTATTTTATTTTTATTTTTATTATGCATTTATTTATTTTTCTACTTCCTCTGTCTCTCACCCCTTTCTCTCCTTTCTCACTTTCTCTCTCTATCTCTTTCCCACTAACCCCCCCTGTCAGCTCTGGCTTTGTGGCGCAATGACATACAACCGATTAATAAAGAGTATACCTCAAGTAACAAGAGGAGCTTAAATCCGAAGCTCCACTTGGCAAAATAAAAGTGTTGGCACAATAAAGCACCCAGACTAACATCCTGCTTGCTAAACTGCTGGACACGACAGGGGGAAAAAAAAATTAAAAAAAATGAAGGGGTGTGCCATCTTTCATCACCAAACTCATCAAGTAGTTCCTGCCTCACAACAAAAACTCTACTCTCTCTGCCCAATTCAAACAGCTCAGTGGAGTTTTGAAACCTTTGGCATGGGGATTGCAACTGTTCATGATGTCAAAGAGCCTGTCGATCATCTAAAAGGAAATATATGTATTATAACAGGAGGAATCTGAATCATTAGCATAAATAACATGTTTCCATGTATCATTAGCTAATTACTAAAATATAGCATCAATGTTTTTCACTATTTGCTTCATGGTTATTAAACTTTGCATGTAACATTACCTCAATGAATTCGGCTGTTGCTTCACAGTGTTGAAACTGTGAATAGCCGAGGTCCCTCAATGTGCGCTGAGCTACTGTCACAGAGCGACTCAGTGTTTGTGCAGCCACGGACACCTTCATTTTCTGTGAATCAAAATTCACATGCTTGTCTGTGATTGTGTTGGCAGCATGCAGCCCTTCTTTTGCTTGGACATCATTCAGATTAACTATGTATGTCCAGTTGATCTGGCTAGTGGTGCTGCTTATTGGACTGTAGGCCTGCAACATATTTCGTGCCAAGTTCAAGATGTGGCAAGGATCCATCGTCACAAACACCTTTGCACCAGTCACTGGATGTGCAAAAAAAGTTTTTAACGGTTCACCAGGGTTGACCTTCAGCCGGCATCCAAGCTGGTTACACATGCTGACATTGGAGGCATGTCCATCCATTGTAACAGACGCCACTGTCATCCCATACTCATGCAGTTCCTCCAATGCATGAACAAGTAGCACCTTCTGTGTCTCTGGCAACAGGGAGTTGATCAGGTAGTATGCAGTTGGAGCCTTCCAATGGCCTTTTAGGCCAACCACCATAAAAACAAGAGCCTGTGTGGCCACATCCGTTTCATTCACTCCATCCCCCATATCCACAAATCCAGACATTTCCTAGGTATGTGGATCATATTGGACATGTTTTTTGATGGTCATGGCATCCAATAGAAGACTCACGCGTCTATATTTAGCCGGATCTTCATCATGTTGAGTCCAGGGTTGGCATCTAAAAGAACTTGGTATAATGAAAAAATCCAGTTTAATCCAAATGCCCAATTCAGGATTTTTTCGACCAATTAATAATCACTGTGGGCGATAACCATAAGCAACAATTTGATCACATGATGAGGATTCACTTAAAATTTATTATGCATCATTATTTATTTATGGTATTGATTAACTACACCACCTTTTACATGTCATGATTAAGGGATAAAAATAAAAGCTTAGAAAGAATACATCAAATGGATGAATACCTTTGCAATGTATGTGGATGTGGGAAATTAAGATGGAGAGACTCTCTGAGATAATTGTAGGCTTTGGGACCATGTAGGTGGAGACTGAGGGCAAACTCTTTCTGATCTTTTGTATACTCATGGCTCTGTTTGGACAGGAGATGCACTGGAAGAGCTAAAATTCAGTTAGCACACACAAATTAGAAACTCCCTTTGAAATAATAATTAGGATGGCTTTTGGAATGTTACCCTTAAGTACATACCACTTTCTCCATATTTGTATTTTATTTCTATTCTACCTGAGTATAAATCCAGCCTCTCTTTCAGCCCTTCATTAATGAGGTTCTTCTCCCTCAAATTTTGCAGAAGACCACATACTCTGTTCTTTGCTCTCCGTTCTCGATCCTTAGCGTTTCTCTTTTCTCTTTCCATGCTCTCCACCCTAGAAAAGATTTCATTGAGTCTAGTCCTTAGATTTTCAAGAGATGTAGGCAGCGCGTAGGAATGGTCCTAGTAGACACAAGGAGTCAAGTTTATATCACATCAGTCAATTCATAGTTAGTATAACGTGCTGTCTGCTGGTCTGTATTTGTAATCACGTCACCCCGCAATTCCACTGTGAGCACTGCATGCGTGCGTGTATCTGATTTAACAGCAGCATGTTTCAATGTGTATGCATGTGTATGCATTAGTTTATCTGAAAAGCATGACAGGGGGTAGGGTTTTGTGTCAAAAGAGGTTTGAAAAGGACCTTAGTACTCACAACACTAGGATCAGGCAGAGCTTCAGTCTCTTGGACAGGCAAAGAACAGTCTACTGACAGGTTCTCCTGTGCCCTCACTGAAGTCAGTGTGGTCCTGGTTGCCATGGGCTAATTTGAAAGAAAATAAAATGCTTAAAAACATTAACAGAGTTAGATATGTCACAGCCTAATGCTATGGAATACATGACTGATTCCTTTAAAAAAAAAATTACTTTTCACTGACTATCTAATCCTTATAGCCAGTGGCGGAGCCAGGAAATTTTCTGTGGGGTGGCCAGGATGATTATGTGATCATTTTGGGGGTGGCATAAATTAGAACTATATTTAGGTCACCTACTGTAAACCACACACCTCCTTAAGAAAGAACATACAGGAAACAGTTGTCTTATTATAACCATTAGTTGTTTTATTTTAGTTATAAAAAAGTTTTTACTATCTTTTCTTTTGTATTAGATTAATAGTGTTTAAACAAGATTACCTGTAATTATTTGTTGTTCCGTCGCATTTTCAAATTCCCGCCAGTGGTATTGGACTCCTCTCCGCTCCACTCCACTCCACTCATAGAAATATATCCGCTCCACTCAATGACAGTAAAAGAACTCCACTCCACTGGCAGTACCAGGATGTGCGCACACAAAAGTGTCCGGCATTGCTGTGGCAGTACAAAAAAGGTTCCGCGTCGCGCATGGATGGCTGTGGTCAGACCAGGGGGGGCCAATAGGGTGGCCGGGGTTCGGCGGGGGGTGGCCACGGCCCCCCCCGGCCACCCCCTGCCTCCGCGCCTGCTTATAGCCTAACTACACACCTACCCTTTGGAGATGAGTTGGAAACCTGAACACAGAGGGAAGAGCTCCATCTCTGATTCTCACAGTCTGACCTGTCCTGTCAAAATCCTCCTGTCTAAAGTGCTCATGGCAGAGCCTGGATGCATCATTGGCGCTAAAACCTTCACGCCTAAGGGCTACCTCCCACTGCTTCCTGAGGTGGATTTCTTAGGGAAACCTTCAAAGTTTGAGAAATGATTGATGATTGATTAGGAAATAGAATGTACATATTATCCAAAGATAAAACTAAATGAAAACCGAAGAAACAGTGCTCAGTATTTACTTGCAGTGGTACTCC
The DNA here is from genome assembly GCF_048594095.1 of Paramormyrops kingsleyae. NCBI lineage: Eukaryota > Metazoa > Chordata > Actinopteri > Osteoglossiformes > Mormyridae > Paramormyrops > Paramormyrops kingsleyae. The sequence goes on along the minus strand of NC_132821.1, from coordinate 3,240,156 downwards.
AAAAAGCAGTTTCTCCCCTCTGAAAAGCGGAGATGGAGATTGCACTTCCCTTTGGGATTAATAAAGTTCTTTGAATCTTGAATCTTGAAAAATCAATTTCAGTGTAGGATTTGGAGGCTTTGTTTCAGCATTGCATCTTTTGCACTGGTTCTGGGATCAAAGAGCCGAACCACTAATGGGACACAGGTGAAGTAACAAATGAGCAACACAACACAATAGATGATGAAGTGATGGAAATGCTCAGGTGTAATATCTTGTGTGTTTACAGAGATATATATTTCATATGATAATGTGTATGGTCAGAAATCATGAGTAAGTTGTGATTTGTGTTTTTTAGACACATTTTTCGCTAGCACAACTCCTTAGATGGCTGGACATTTTCCTGTCCTCAGATGTGGAAGCACACAGATGACTTCAATTGTGGGGTGTTGGTATGCACGGTATGTTTAAACAGTTTTTTTTTTGTTGTATTTTGGTAATATTGCAAAAACCTACTAAGTTGTAGCTTTTTAACAGTTGGCTGAGATAGATGTTAAGGAAACAAGAATGTCACCTGAGGTACTTCAACTTGGACAGCTGTGTCATCTTTGAATATATCACGCATCATGTCTGGTAAAAGATATTTCACCTGAGGTATGCAGTGATGGCTTTTATTTTATAGCCATTATATTTCCTTTGACAAACTGTGTCTTCAACCATCCAAAAAGAGGAAAACAAACTGAATATTCTGGAAGTCACTGCCTTACAAAAGGCATTTATCTTATCAATTAATTGGTTTTCCATTATTTCTAATGGGGAAAATTCGATCACAATTCGAACTTTTTAGGATTCGATCCGGGGTACTGAAGGGATTAAATTCGAGGTCTGAGGTACCACTGTGTGTGTGTGTGTGTGTATGTGTATATATATATATATATATATAAACTGGACAGGTCAAAGCTCATTTGCTTTAGAGGTCATGGTTCCAGAAGTAAGGTTATGTCTTTATGTATTGGTTTTTATTACTGAAATCTAAACCAGATGAAAATGGTGGACGTATCCTGTAATTACGCTAAATGCACGGTAACTTTTACGACGATAATTTAATAGTTACGACCTGGAACTATCATGGCAACTTTGAGTGTAACACGTTTAAACCACAGTATGTTAACCTATGCTCGAATTCTGAAAAGGGATTAATATTTGTTTTGTAACCAAGTCCATGTTAACTTTATGATCGCTCAGAAAATGTTGAATGCTAAGGCGCCAAAGAACAAATATTGTGCACGAGTATATTTGCACTTTATTCTTAAACACTGGGTAAGCAATATAAGGAAATCATGGGTGGATACACTGTACAATGTATTGGTGGTTGTCAGTCAGTTTAGGGAAATTAATGTGGAATAGGTCACTATAAAATAAAAGATCCACTCCCGACGCACGTTATATAGGGTACGATATAAGTGCAGCTTCACTAAGCACATCAAACTGCAGTCTGCCCAGGTGAACACACAGTTCTCAGTCAATTATCTTCATTGTGGGAAGGTATGAAAGAACTTCTAAACTACCACGGAAGATTGTGCTTTTATCCTGAAGGATCACTTTGTTGACATCAAGACCCGTTGCAAAATGCCGCCAGTACGCGGAGCTTTATATGGTTGTCTGTGGAGGTAAAGATGTAAGGTCGACGGGCTGAAATATTAACGTGTGAATTATTGCCGTCTTTTTATGTTCGCATTCGCGTGCATTGCCTAACATTGCCAGTCTGCAGGCGTGAAACGATCTGCTTCTAGACGAAAGGACGCTTCGGCCATGACGGCCTTCCATAAGCTCCGCCCCCGATGACGTATTTTCCCCGTCTACGTTGCAGTGAGGTTGTTAACATAACATATGTTCTAGAACCCGGGCAGACGATTCTCATTTCCTTTTAGTAGTTCCTGGAGGAAGCAGCAAGTGATAGCGATGGCCAGTTTATTTCGCTATTTCCAGCCGCGCCATTTGCTCTGCGCAACCGGAGTGGTGCTTGCGGCAGCCGGTACAGCGTACCTTGTACGGCGACTCAGTAAAAGGGTGGAGCTACAGGAAGGTACCTTGATACTTATAGTCTATATGTGTAATATACAGTGGTACCTCGGTTCTCGAACTTAATCCGTTCAGGACTCCGGATCGAATCCTAAAAAGTTCGAGTTCTGATCGAATTTTTCCCATAAGAAATAATGGAAATGCCCCGATCGTCCGCACGTACCTTCCGTGTGCCACGCCCCCTCGTTAACCTCGTGTGGGATCCCCATGTGATCAGCTGTTTCTGATTGTTGTCATTAGTCCTCTGTGTTAAGTTCGCTTTTCAGTTTGTTTCCCCAGTCCGGTCATTGGGTGCGTTCGACTGGCTTACAGCGCTGGCTTAAGCAACGCATTCTGATCCTGACGCAATGCATTACGGTTAGATGCATTGCGACCTCTCACCCGGCTGCACAAACTGGAACCGCCTCCGTGACGACACACCTTTGCCCTTATTGGCTGAAGAGTTTAGTTACACGCATGACGTTTGTATCTCAGGCAGTTCCAATGCGTAATCTGCTATTTCTCCCGAATATCACGTAAAGCTGTGTGAACTGGTTTTCAGTTAATTTACCTGGTAAAATAAAGTTTAAATAAATGACATAAATGCTCTAATAATACACGTAAGTTAGTGGTTTATTTATTGTTTGTTACTGTAATGTTGCGCTGCTTTATTTGGTTAATCGTCCAGTCTGTGAAGAAGGCATTCAAGTAAGAATTGCATTGTAGTATGACTCATTTCCTGGCATGTACAATTTATATTCACGTTCACGGTTCGACTTCTGATATTCAGATCAAGTTCTAGGTCAAACTGGTTTGTTCGACTTTCAAGAAATTCGAATTTTAGTGATTTCGAGAACTGAGGTACTACTGTATATACAGTACATTTCGCAGTAGATTAAAAAAAAAAACACATTTTTACACACGTATGCCCTATACCCTTGAAAGAGTAATAAATAATATGTCCACAGATCAACACTTAAAACAATAATAATTTGTTTTGATTAAATATATGTTTAGTAACATATCACTTACACTTAACAATGGCAGTGCCCAGGGAACCAGAGGAGCCGACCAAACCTTGCACATCGCCCAGCCCTGCCGGACACACAGCGGAGCCGCCAAGGTTGAACAAGCCACGTAAGTGTCCCCACCACTCCCATCCAAAGGCCTTTCTCATGTTATTTCCCAGGTTTCCCATTTTTATGTAATGTAAGAGATGCTGGTCCGGACCAATAAGTAGATAAGTAAGCTATCCAATGGATGGATGGATAAATTCTTTGATCATCTTTAGTTATTCTGGTAGTAATTGTTGATCTTCAGATTTATGAATATCAAACAGGAAAGTAATTACTTCCCTTTTTTTCTTGCTAAAGCCTTTCCCTGGTTCGGAATGGACATTGGTGGGACCCTTGCGAAACTAGTCTACTTCGAACCAAAGGACATCACAACAGAGGAGGAACAGGAAGAAACGGAAAACCTTAGAAACATCCGCTCCTGTTTGACCTCTAATGTGGCTTATGGCTCTACCGGCATCCGGGATGTCCACCTGGAAATGAAGGGTCTGGAGCTGTGTGGCCGAATGGGGAACCTGCATTTCATTCGTTTCCCCACCCAAGACCTCCCTGCCTTTCTGCGAATGACCCGTGACAAGCAGTTCTCCAGGCTCCATAAAACACTCTGTGCCACGGGTGGTGGGGCCTACAAGTTTGAGGCTGATTTCCAAACGGTGAGTTCAGCTGATGTTTCTGACTCAGATTTTTACAATGTAATGCGATTCACTTTGTCTTTGAAAAGGGGAAATTTCCAGAGGAAATCACAAATCCTATTATCAGTTTTGTTTTCCCTGTAACCCCTTCAGATTGCTGGTCTACAGCTCATGAAACTGGATGAGTTGGATTGTGTCATCCGTGGGGCCCTGTACATGAACTCCAGTGGACCCTCCGAGTGTTTCTACTTGGAAAATCCAACTCATCCAGAGCAGTGCTTCCTCAAACCTTACCCACTGGAGAACCCTTACCCATTCCTTCTTGTCAACATCGGGTCTGGGGTCAGCATTCTCGCAGTCCATTCCAGAGATAATTTCAAACGTGTCTCTGGAACAAGGTGAGCTAGGCTCTGATGATAATTTTTATATCTTCTAAAGCTAACATTGATATAACAGTTTGATTAATGTCTGGCTTTCAGTCTCGGTGGAGGGACTTTCCATGGGCTGTGCTGTCTGCTGACGGGTTGCTCCACGTTTGAGGAAGCACTGGAGATGGCCTCACGTGGGGAGAGCACACAAGTAGATAAACTTGTGCGGGACATATATGGGGGCGACTATGAGAGGTTTGGTCTCCCAGGCTGGATTGTGGCCTCCAGGTAGGATGTGGTCATATAATATAGTGTAAGTCAGCCTAGAATGACCTGCAACCCCGGCCCTGATACAAGGCTTAAAATTGTGCTCAAGCAATGTAATACTGTAAGAAGTCACAAGAGCAAGGAAGGATGCCTGGAGGTGCTGGGTGCTGAGTAATCTGAAAAGCAGCTGTCGTTCAGTAACCCTCAGTCATATTTAAACCTAGAGGTATTAGCAATAACCTGCATGATACCTGATGCTGCAGGATTAACCAAGACATGACAGAGAAGAAAAAAATAGGGTTTATTTATTGCTGTGTACTCTTTGTTTCAGTTTTGGAAACATGATTTATAAAGAGCAGCGCGATTCAGTGTCCAAAGAAGACCTGGCCAGGGCAGCATTAGTTACCGTCACGAATAACATCGGCTCCATCAGCAGGATGTGTGCCTTGAATGAGGTAAGCCTTTGTCACAGCTTACACACTAGGGTGGGGTGAAAAAATCTAAATTTCCAATAGCAATTTCCTATAGTGCGGAAAAGTTGTCACTGGACCTCGTTATTAAACGTGCGAAATATCTTTGAAATAGGTTAATACTTTCAGGCTCTGCAACGCGATCGAAGTTTTCACCTGTCACATCAATGCGCAGATCCACGCTATGTATCATCCATATAACGCAATGTAAATTGTTACAATTTAATACAAGAACCTAACAATCAGTCAGTGACAATGAATAAGTGGGGAACGATTCATTCAGAAATGTGGAGCATGCTTACACTGACATACTGGCAATATACACTGTCCATTATCTATACCATCCATCTATCAATAATTTATACCGCTTTATCCATCTGGGTCTTACCAAAAATATTGGGACGCCACTCCAAATCATTGAATTTGGGTGTCCCAATATTTTTGGTAATATAGTGTATCTAACCATTTTGACTGTCATGCTTAATACTTTTCATTTTGGTGGCACTGAGGAACAATTTTACATTGCGTTATGATATGGATGATACGTAACATGGATCTGTGCATGACAGGTGATTAATCGTAATGCACGTAGAGCCGCAGAGCGACGTTATGTATGTGTATGGCTGATACCCAGTAAAAATCTGCGTTACCTGAACGTTGGTATTTTGTAGTGATTATCACCTGAAAATATTAACCTTCAAAATTTCTAAAAAATTTTGCACGTTTCATAATGAGGTCCAGTGACAACTTTTCCGCACTATTGGAAATTGCTATTGGAAATTTAGATTTTTTCACCGCACCCTATTACACACACCGTGCCTGTGTACTCTGTTCACATATGATTCACATACGTGATACAGAGTGGGATGAACCGCATTACTAAAGAAATTTCCCACTATGTAGAGCAAAACCATACCTCCAGAACAAAGACTTCTGGCTTATCCCTACTAAACAGCCCTGCTCTCTGTTTTGTTAAGATATTAAAAATTTCTTACTGTGTTTTTGTGTCTAGCAAGTCTCATAATGCAGTTTCTCTGTAATGTCTCCCATGATGTAAAACCCAATTTCCAGTAGTAGTAAAAGCCTTTCCTTCATGCTGTTCAGTGACCACTGGGGCAAGAAGTATATTTTTGTTTTAAAAGGGGGAATTTGTTTAAAACTGCTTGCTAGCTGCTTTCTTTATTCTCTGAAGAACATCGAGAGAGTGGTGTTCGTGGGCAACTTCCTGAGGGGTAACATGCTGTCCATGAAGCTGCTGGCCTACTCTATGGAGTACTGGTCTGCTGGACGATTGAAAGCACTGTTTCTTCAGCATGAGGTATGAGTCATTTTAACCTCAAGCCTCCCTTAATGTTTTGTAGTAGCCAGAGGTGGAAATTTCAGGTCCAGAAAGTAAAAATTCAGACCTGGATTTTGTTTCAACCAACCAATTGTGTATGAAGAGTCAATGTCACAGAGTACTCAGCTGGTTGGTTGAAACAAAATCATGGTCTGGATTTATACTTTCTGGATCTGAAATTTCCACCTTTGGTAATAGCTAATGAATGTTAATGGCCGCTAGCTTATGAACTTTTTGTATATGCTGCTAAAGAATCAGCCATTTTGTTGATGCACAGTTTTTCATTTCGTTGTTCATGTTTTTTTTCCTCATTAAGCAGTTATTTGCTTGGAGCACCACATAATGAATGTATACTGTTTATAATGTGTATAATGGTTTTTATTTTTTTACAGGGCTACTTTGGAGCTGTTGGGTCACTTCTGGAGCTGTTAAAATCCTCCTAAGCCCAGAAGTATAAATGACCAGAGTGATATTCTACCGCCCTCCTGTACATCTGCAACTCCATCTTTGCCATGTGGCCAGGTAGTGTATTCTAGTGTCTAATTCAGTTACTGTGTATTCTGTTTTTATTTTTGTCTTCTAAGTTTTTCTTTCTAACGTAGGTCCATCCATCCATCCATTAACTTCCGCTTATCCGGAGTTCGGGTCACGGGGGTAGCAGCTTCAGGAGAGATACCCAGACCTCCCTCTCCCTCTAAGGCGTTCCCAGGCCAACCGAGAGATATAATTCCTCCAGCATGTCCTGGGTCTGCCCCGGGGCCTGTAGGACATGCACGGAAAACCTCTCCGGGTAGCCGCCCAGGAGGCATCCGCACCAGATGTCCAAACCACCTCAACTGGCTCCTTTCGACGTGGCGTGACGTGGTCTCGGACTTAGAGGTGCTAATCCTCATCCCCGCCGGTGTGACCTCACCAAACTCCTCCCACGCCCGGCTACCAGGCGCTGGCAAACGGGCCCCTCCCCCATGCCGGGCTCCAGGGTGGGGCCCCGGTGACCCTAGTCTGGGCAAGGGAAACGAGACCTTGATAGAATTCTTTGTCATAAGGGTTTTTTTGGATTGCTCTTTGTCTGGCCCCTCCCCTGGGTCCTTTTTGCCTTGGGAGACCCTACCAGGGGCTATTGCCCCCGACAACATAGCCCCCAGGGTCACTGAGGCACGCAGACCCCTCCCCCATGATAAGGTGGCAATCCAAGGAGGAACGTAGGTAATGGAGAAAAAGAGAAACAGACCCAAGAAGTTATTTCATAATAAAAACCTTTAAAAATATTTATGAGAGTGTGTTTTACCACTTTTCTAAATGTTTAGTGTCAATAGTAAATTCCATGGTGTGCAAAAAGCTAAAAGCACATGCATTTACACATAGTAGTAATTTGAATTATTTGTTTCTGAATCTATGTTTTTTTTCTATTATAGAAATTACAGCATGGAAATAATTGCACTGTGTTGTGAATAAATGTAATGAAAATTTCTGTTTAAATCAGTACCATGATCGTCCTGTTACATGGAAACTACATGAAATACTATTTTAAAATCAAGCAAGGCCTAAACTGAAAGTCAAAACTGCTGGAGAGCCAACAGGGTCATGCAGATTGGGACTGGAGTGGTGCCGAGGTGTTGACAAGCATAGTGGATAAAAATGGCATGTATGGCAGTACCAGCAGCCATAGTTTCAGTGTGTAATATGTTAAGTTGTGGATAGGCTAAGTTGAAGTAATAGGTATCCAGTTCAGATGTGAAGACTGAGCCTGATTCAGTATCCCAAACATAGGCCGGTAAACCATTCCATAATATAGGGGCCCTGTAGCATGATGCTTTGCCACCAAATGTCACATTATTTATATGTGGAACAACAAGAAAGGATGTTGTTTGACTTTGCAAAACGTCAGGGTTTGCCGGTCTCTGGATCTTGGTTCCAGCACCCTCAGCTGTATCGTCAGACTGGGTACCCCTATACTGGTGGTGCAGTGAAGGAGATTGATCACATCCTTGTGGGCAGACACTAGAGGTTCCTACAGAACTGCAGGGTCTACAGAAGTAGCCAGTTGATGAATTCTGAGGACAAACCTGTTGCTACTGAGAGGGTTCAGCTTAGGTCCAGTAGGCTACCACGTACTAGGAGAATGAGGCTGGAACTGGCCAGACTCTGAGATTAGGCTGCTTCTAATGAGTTTGCATGCAGCTTGTCTGAGGAAATTACAGACTTTGGTGTGGCTGCTGAAGCTCACGTTATGTGGGAGATCTTTCGCGATAAGATCCTGAAGGTTGTGGAGGGTTGTGTTGGTGTTGCCAGTATTTCTAGAAGGAGGTGCTTTATCTCTCAGGGCACCGTGGATATTATATAGAGGAGTCGCAACACGCAGCTTGATGGCAACTCTGGTTTTTACTGGGAACTCAGATGGACAGCTGTGAGGGCACTGAGGGCAGATAAGGAGGCGTTTGGTAGACGAATCTGTTCGCAAGTGACACACCATCTGTGATCTGAGAATCCATGTCCTGCTTACAAAGGAATCGAAGCATTATGCAGATCCAAATCTGTTCCTCAGTGAGTCACAGTCAGAGTCATTTATTTAGACTTTTTTTATACAGCATCACTTCATCCAACACCACTGAAAAGAATTATTGACTAGTAATACCAATGTCAAAAAACAAAACCGTCACACACCAGCATGTTTTATTCTATACGGACACTTTGCTACTCAGTGGTGCTTTATATTTTATGTTTCATGCAGAGATAAATGTTGTTAGTAGATCTTCTTTAATAACTAATTAATACTGTATTAATTAATCAAATCATACATCACTTTTTCCTGTTAGATATTTTTTATTTCTTTTTTGTATGATGTTAGACTGTTTACTTACTAGTTGTAACTAAAATAAAAATATTCTTGCAATTCTGAATGCTTTTCAAACTTGTTGCATTAATTAAATAACTATTAAGTATCTCATGGGGTGGCATGGTGGTGCAGCAGTTAGCACTGTTGCCTCATACCTCTGGGACCCGGTTTGAGTCTCCGCCTGGGTTACATGCGTGTGGAGTTTGCATGTCCTCCCCATGTTGTCATGGAGTTTCCTCCAGGTACTCCGGTTTCCCCCCACAAGACAAACTGAAGTTAATTGGAGTTACTGAGTTGCCCTAAACGTACATTTAACGTACCCTATTAGAGCTGGACTCACTTGGCTTCACAATCTCTAGTTTAATGTGGTAGATCATATTATTACATTATGTCACACAAATTCATACATTATCTAACTATATGTTGAGGTCAGTGGAGAACTTCTTGTACATGAACCCACACATGTACAGAGCCCCATGCAGCTTTTTACAACCAGCATAGGTCTAAACCCTCTCCTCTGAATGACTTTCGCTCTACACCAAAATCAAAACGAAGTTCTTCACCAAGATCAATTTTCCAATGAGCTTAGAAAAGGATGACGTCCTGCTCTTTCCCGTCTATCTCCACGGTGTGGAATGTTGGCTTTTTTTCCTGGAATGATTAATTAGCCGTCCAAAAGTTTGCTTCTTGGGGTGGCACTCACATTGAGGTGCGTGTGCATCAATGCACATGTGATTGTTTTTACTGTCATATACCCAGTCTGCTCCTCAGTTGTAGCCTGGTGGATCTGCCAGCCCTCTGTGGCTGTGATTACCCGCCCATGGTAGTTACAGACCAGCTCACCAGCCTGGAAATGCCGGGTCGTGCAGACGCTCTTGCCCTTCCCCACAATGTCCGCCACCACCAGTCCCTTCCACATTTGTGTGGTGATGAGCTTCTGGATGCGCCTCGAGTCCATCGCCGTCTTGACAGATCCGGTGGGCTTCCAGTCTTTTAGGATCCTGGCAGCGCTGGGGACGTTGCTCTTCCAACCCTGCTTCTTTATCCAAGCATTGACCCTCGACTCTGTGGGTTCCTGTCTGCCAAAGTGTGCTGTCAAAAGCAAATGAAATTGGTTGGTTAGTCAAGAAGACCATGTGAATCGTGTACATAGGATAGTTTCTCAGTAAAAAGGTCATTAATTAGTGTCAATAACAATACTCAACAGAGGACATGCTTCACGCGCAGTTTCATCTGGGCCTTCAGCCAGCGCTCGTAAAGCTGCCTCTGGAACTGGCCTGACGTCTGTGAACGAACGGTCCTGTCTGGCACGTCTCCATCCAGGGTCACCGGATGAGTCTGCAGAAGCCGGTCATATGCTGCCTGGACGTCGGTCCCTTGATTTGATCCGGGGGCAGCACTCCGCACAGCGCCACGGGTAGCACGGATGGTTCCCTCTTCTGCAGAGGAGGCACTGAAATACAAACAGTTTAAGATTAGTGTTCAGTTATGAGGGCTTTGATTGTGTGTGTTGAAAGTCCGACAGCAAACATAAATCATGCTTACCTTAAGTCACCTGCCAGCTTGCTCAGCAGCTTACTGGCTGCCACCACATCTTGAGCCGTCGCAGCAGAGTGACTGAGATAATCAGCCACTAAAGTCTTTTCAGAGTCTATCATGTTCTTGCTGGCTGTCCCAAACACTCGTCTGGCTGGTCACTGGGTCCAGCTGGTATCTAAAGTGCAAAATTAACATGGCCTTTATTAATACTTCTCACATGATGCCTGATAACGTGTATTCAGAACATATTGTGGGGGAAATGCATCTCGATGATTAGCTTACCTTTGGTGCAGCCGGTGGAGGTCGTTTGATGCATTGTATATCGGCTTCCCTGAGGTGGAGACAAAGAACCTCTCATCTCGCCCCGGCTGATTGGTGCTTCTTTTGCTCCAATTGGAGGCCAGGAGCTGCGGACGCACGTGACTGAAGTAGGTCTGAAACCACTGTCGACAGAGGAAAAACATGAACAAGGATTTAATTTTGAAAAGGTGCTGTTTGGCTCGGGCAGGAAATATGAAATAAGTCTGGACCAATTTGAACAACTTACCTTCTCCTCCTCAGAGGATAGGGCAAACGCAGCCACTCGTCGTGTGGACGATCTGTGCTCCTTTACCCCAATGACCGTGTAGCCCGACTCCTCTCTGGTCCTCTTCATCCACTCCTGGACCTGCAGAAAACAAAGACGTCACACTGGTTAATAAGGGTAATGGCAAAAGTGACAGTGACAGACAAAGAAGAGTACAGTACTTACAGTCATGTGCTCCACCACGCCTCGTTGCTGGAGATGCTTCAGGATGACAATGGCCTCCAGGTAGTAGAGCAGGAGGCAGCACTCTTTCAGCTCCAGGGGTGTTTCTTCTGGATAAACCTTACCGACGATCACCAAGAAGTCGTGCTTGGCAGCCCTCAGCACGGCCCAGCAATCTTCTGGATTCAGAGGGTGGTTCTCTGTCAGAATGGCATGTCTATAGAAAAATCAATTATTCTCAATCCTGATTTATACAGTCCACATTTTAAAATGCGCGTAACACGCAGGAGACTATGGGCAGAATTTATAAGCAAATCACAATGTCAAATGAAAAATATAACAATTGAACTTACCCAGAGTGCGAATTACCCCTCCATAATTGGGGCTTACTGCCTTCATAACACTTCTATGACCATTATGGTCTGCTACCGCGTCAATACGAATAGCCGCCACCAGGATCTGTGTTACTAACATGTATGCAACACACGGTCATGGTCTGGACATGCGACACAATGAGAATCAATACAGAAGATCTCATTGTCCTTATCCCTGTCCAAAAGAACTTGGATTTGATAACTCCCAGGAATTATCCTAGGAGACGTATACTAGTAAAAGTAATAAGCCTATACATTTACAAACAGCCTGGTCTGGTCCAGCAGTCTGGTGTTATTCCTGCCCTCTCAGTCCCCCCAGCTCCAACAGCCTTCAGAAATAAATATTTGCCTATCGGGCTAATATCTGTATTGATGATATAGTAGTTCTTAAAGTACAGCCTAATTTATAACTCACCTCTTGGTTCTGCGCTCTGTTCTCATCCTGCCATCTCCCTGCTGCCTGCACACTGTCCTGATCCTGCCATCTCCCTTCTCCTGTGCCTCTCCTGCCTTCTGCTGACCACCACTTTCCTTAATTCATACACATTAAGTTTGCAAAACTGCGCCTATACTTTTAGTGTAATGTTCTGTAGCTACTTACTCTTCTTTTACCACCAAAAACATGTCTGATGTCTCCATCTTTCCTTGTCCTCATAGTGTGTCTGTGAATAAAATCTAATCTATGTTTAACAAAACAGTATCTGGGCTATCAGATGAAGCTTCTAAAAATGTCTATAAATATGAAATTGTGGAATGCAGAATCAATACCACTAAAATTCAAATAATAGGGCTTATTATTTGCTAGCTAGTTTCTTTTACGTTGGCCCTATAGGTTTCACTTACAGTATAGTAATGTTTTTTCAGAGCATAACGTTAGACCTTGTTATGCGTTACCATTAGCCTAATAACAAACCACACAGGCTAAGTGGTGAATTAATTTCAGAAAGGGACAATTTATTCGTGATAAAATGAGAATGAAAACATAGGGAGTTCATCTCCTTGGAAAATAACCATGATCGATTTTACCTCAACAAATAGGCCTGGTTTAAATAGAGAACTTAGCTCATCTTGCTAGTTAACGTAACTAAAGTTGACTGTACCGGTGTTCTGTCGAGTTGAGCTACTTTGTCGAGGTAAGCTATGGTTAGGGCTATCGATTAGCACTACGGTAGTTTACCTCGACAAAGTAGCTCAACTCGACAGAACACCGGCCTCAGAAGGACAATGGTAAGTAATTCAACTTATAAAGATGTCAGCTTGCATTAGTAGATGAAACACTTAAACGAATAAATGAAGGTTGTAAAAACACATTTTCAACAGGATAGACTTCTGTTGGCTACTTACATTTACCAACACACGACAAACAGTACCATGACAGACAAAAACAATGAACAGGTCACTCAATGAGAATGAATGACGCAACCGATTGGCTGCTTCTAGAGCCGAGGTGGGTAAAATAGTACGGTCCACATTAGGGGTGTCTGAAATAGTTTTACATAAACTTTTCCTACCAGGTGAGATTATCTTTTTTTTTTTTACAACAAAAGAAAAATGTTAAGACCCCCCCCCCCCAAACTGCTATTTTTGTCTGTTTGGGGAGGTCTGGGATTTGATCGGGGGGCACAGTACCTCCTGTAATTCGAACCATAAACAAGACCCTGAGATACTTAAACTCTTCCACTTGGTGGAGGACCCCATCTCCGACCCGGAGAGACCATTCTACCCTTTACTGTGGTAGAAAAATTATAAATCAAGCACTTAGAATAAAAGTCTGGACGTCTTAGTTTGGTGAGTAAAGAAAATCTCTTTTATTTCAGCAAGTTCAGCAAAGTGCTCCCATCACACTCTGGCCCTTGGTACCAAGTCACCCCCGGCACACAGAGCAACCAGTAGATAAACCATAACTCCCAGGACTTCTAAGTCCTGATTGGTCATGAAACATCAACAAACTAAGCTGAAACGTATAACAAACACAACTCTCCCGCTCCATTGGTTCACCTTGGTAGCAAGGTAAAGTTCACCCATTGTACGGAACTTACTGGAGACAGCCTCGGCTTCTAGACTCTACTTGAGATATGTATATAGATATGAATTATATGACATTGAATCACTGTTAATGTTTGGGTGTTCCATTGATTAATGATTAACACATTGACGTATTGTCCCTGAATCGCTGAAAATACATGGTTAACATATGATTAGTATGATTAACATAAGTATGATTAACATGATGCGATCATTTGTGTAACATATTATATATTGACTACTACAACTACTTTAATAAGCTATAACTCTTTGTGCACCAGTTGGGGCGGCTTCGAGTCTCTTCCTGCAAGTGGTTTCTCCCCCTCTTTGCTCATACATGGTTAACATATGATTAGTATGATTAACATAAGTATGATTAACATGATGCGATCATTTTTGTAACATATTATATATTGACTACTACAACTACTTTAATAAGCTATAACTCTTTGTGCACCAGTTGGGGCGGCTTCGAGTCTCTTCCTGCAAGTGGTTTCTCCCCCCCTTTGCTCCACTGTCTGCCTCTCCAAGGTCCGAGCTTCTGTGGAGCCAACAGCAGGCAGCTGTCACAAAGCGAGGTCACACAGTATTCAAAATAATCTCTTCTGGCCTAAGGCCAAAGACATAACAGACCCAATATGCCTCCCCTCCCGGGCCTACTAATGTCCAATTTTACTTCCACATTACGAGAGCCCAACCTTCACTGGGAACACGTCAGACTTATTACCAGCAATGCGGACCAAGCATCTGCTCCATTCAAACAGGGACCGAATCGTCCACCATAGTGGACCATGAACCACATACTCCTAAAGCACCTCCCACAGGGCACCTCGGGGAACCCGGTCGTAAGCCTTTTCCACGTCCACAAAACACATGTAGACTGGACAGGCAAACTCCCATTTGCCTCTCCTGGAGCCGACACCTTATCGTGGTGGAGGGCTTTGCGTGTTCCAGTGATCCCAGGAGCTAAGTTGCCTGGGGTTTTATGCCCCTGGTAGGGTCACCCAAGGCAAACAGGTCCTGGGTGAGGAACCAGACGAAGTGCGGCTCACAAGATCCCTAATGATGAGAAAATTATTGGATCCACGGCTTCCCTTGCCTGGACGCGGGCCACCGGCCCCCCCCCCCCTGGAGCCAGGCCTGGGGGTGGGGCTTGATGGCGAGCGTCTGGTGGCCAGGCCTGCACCCATTGGGCCTGGTCGGGCACAGCCTGAACAAGGCACGTGGGCTCACCACCTGTAGGAGGGGCCATAGGGGTCGGGTGCGATGTGAGTTGGGCAGTGGCCAGAGGCGGGGACCTCGATGGTCTGATCCTCGGCTGCAGAAGCTAGCTCTAGGAACATGGAATGTCACCTCTCTGACAAGGAAGGAGCCTGAGCTGGTGCGCGAGGTTGTGAAGTTGCACAGAAGTCCAGTAACAGAACACCACTCGGGTTCAGATCAGGGAGGCCGTTCCTCCCAATCACCCCTTTCCAGGCCACACTGTCATTGCCCACGTGAGCATTGAAGTCCCCCAGCAAAACGATGGAATTCCCTCGTGGCACGCTAACCAGCACACCACTGCGGGAGTCCAAGAAAGCCGGGTACTCTGAACTGTCATTCGGCGCATAAGCGCAGATGACAGTCAGAGACCTATCCCCGACCCGAAGGCGCAGGGAGACAGCCCTCTCGTTCACCGGGGTTAACTCCGTTGTTAATGCACCCAGCTGTGGGGCCACCAGTAGCCCCACCCCCGCCCAGTGCCGCTCACCCGCAACTCCAGAAGAAAAGAGCGTCCAGCCCCTCTCCTGGAGATTGGTTCCAGAACCCACGCTATGCGTTGAGGTGCGCCCGACTATATCTAGTCGGTGTCTCTCAACCTCACGTACAAGCTCAGGCTCCTTCCCCACCAAAGAGGTGACATTCCATGTCCCGAAAGCCAGTTTTGTCCGCCGGGGATCGGACCGCCACGGTCATTGTAAATATTTCAGATTTTTTACATTTAACTGTTGTAAAATGTTCCTAAAATTTTGGTGTATTGCTCTTCATCCAATGGGACTTCCAAAATAAGTCGTTAATACATTTATTTGATTCATTCTGCTGTTTGTAACCTGCTGTTTACGTGATCTCAGCCTAATTGTTGTGTTCCCAGACTATTGGGGGATGGATAGCCCTGCATGTGCATCGCAGAGAGGTGCGATAACATCTGAGGAATGCTGCTCACGTCTGCGCCATCTCTCTATCAGAAAGTTTATGTTTAACTTGCAATAATTTTGTTTCTATGTGTGGGGATCTGAAGGGACTGGCAGGAGTAGTCACATGGTACTGGTAATTACACCATATTGGTAACCACATGATCTACCAGGAATGTATAAAAGGCCGCCAAGGTAGAATCTCATCCTCTTGCTACTGGGTTACTGCTGGACATGGGGTGGGTTTGTCTTCCCTGTGGGTAAGGAAAGGGGGAGAGGGTTGTGAGAATTTGAATGTTTATGTGTGATTTTAATTTTACCAGGGTGATTACTAGCAGCGTGTAACTCTTCATGGAGGACACAGAGGTGACTGTTTGGAGTTTTATCATTTGAAGTTATCTCCAATGAGCTGCTGGGCTACAGACATTGAGGCTCTGGTAACTTGGGTTATATTGGGGGATTTAGCAAGGTCTGTGTTTCTTTGTTGATTATGTTTCTTTGTATCTGTAGCATTGGAACGCATCTTCTTGGTCTTACTGTGCTGAGAGGGCATTAAGCATTCCTGCAAAGGACCAGACCAGCCACTGTTTTATGGTTATTGAACAGGGTTTTTTTGGGTTTCTTTTATTAGTTGCCCTGGTTGCTGCTATGGGCTAAGCTGTAAGGTAGTAACGCAGCATTGTATATTGGGTGGTGGATACCGGTTGCTCCCCTCCCCCTGTGTTTGTATCTGAGATCTGTCTGTACAGGGCCAGATCCGCACGGGCTTTTGCTCTTCGCTGTTGGGCGCCACACTGAGGGGGCACTGTATTAGTGGATGTCTGAAGTCTCACGTTGAGCCGCATATTGCAGTGGTATTTGTTGTGTGTAGTGCTTGTTGTGTTGCATGTTGTGTGGTGTTGGGTTTTGTCTTTTTGTCACTAGGCTTCCTGAGCTGAGAGCTGCGCGTGCTGATCTGACCTTATTATCTGGAGGAGAGTCCGCTGGCCACCCCTAGCAGCATTTTTATTTGTTTAATGATTTTAGTTCTGTGTAATAAAGTGGATTGGGTTTTAATTTCCTATGCCTCTTTGTTATTGCCCCTTTGCGGGGAGGGTTCAAACCTAGCCACATTGCAGGCATGAACAGTAGGGGTTCCTCCTGCCCTTATTAGGAGGTGGCGTAGTCAGAGTAGTGTGGGCATCCGGTGCTTGGGGTACCACATATGGAAACCACCTAAATTTAATTAGCCAAAAAGTATGAAGAAATGTTTTGACACTATTCAATGAATGAGAACGAGAATTGATTGTCAGGGTGGGACAGATTTGAAGCTAGTCCAATCAGACGCAGTATCTATAGCTTGTGCTTTTTGTATGTGCGCATGATTGGACATTGTTGATCTAACCGCCTTCAAGCCCGTAAGTCATGTTTCTGTCTGTCTAAGGGAAACCGCACAGTTCTGTCTGTAAATCCTTATGCCATATTGTCTTTGCTAGGCAGTATTACAGTAATGTGTAATACCATAGTGTTTGGGGTAAATATGTGTTTTTGAAGCATTGGAGGATGTAAATCTATTCTAATAGACCCTGAAAATAAAGTTTTCAACAGTGAAAATGAGCATAACAATGGACTTTTAAGCATAATGTAGGGCTGGACGATTTATCGATTTCAAATCGGAATCGCGATTTGAAACAACGCGATTAGCAAGTCGCAAAAATTGCGATTTAGGATATACATTATACAGCATGTCGGACCCAGGGTTTAAAACTGCTGTGAGAATAGTTTTACAAATTCATGCTGTGCTCCCTGTGTGACTCAGTCATTCTCACCAATCACAGGCGCCATGCTTCTCGCGTGCCGTTCATGCTCACCAATCAGAAGTGGCCCAAGAAGGCGTATAGGCCCACAAACAGCGAACACGTGAAACCCAAGGAAAATGTTACTTTCGCGGTGCGGAGAAAGTGAATTGCCTTTCTATTTCATGGTCCGAGATTGTTTCAGAAAGGTCCTATCATCAATAGAACCGGCGAGCTCCTTTTAAACACCAGCTGCAATATTCTTCAGCGTATCATACCTTTGGTTTTTGTTAATAGGCAATAGCATTAGTATACCGCTAACCCATCAAAACAATGAGACAGTCAGGAGTCGGTGACCTCCAAAAAAGCCATAAAACCCACAATACAGTCGTGTTTATGTCATATGTTTTTGTGCTTATTAAATTTAAGTGTTTCCAACACAATAGTAAAACAAAAGTCTACCTTTAGCATAAATACTAAAAGAATAGATCGCTTTAATCGCTATTGCAGTTGGGTATGGGCACGCGGTCTTATTTAGAAAACATGCAAAAAGAGACGCGAATAATGTTTAATTATATTTAATTAATTGTATTTGTCCGAATAATAAAGCAAAGGAATGATGAGCTGCTTCAGTCGAAAACTGCATTTCACTTCTCATTTAAAATAAAATGCAGGGTTGGCAACTTTGGTCAGCTGCATGGAGTGAGATTTTCTGTTCTCTGTTCTGCACACACATTTACATGTATGTAAGTTTTATTACCTTGTAAATAGTCTGTAGAGTTTGCAAACTGCCGTAACGTTTTTGATGTGAGTTGAGCTACTTTGCCGAGGTAAGCTACCGTAGTGCTAATCGATAGCTCTAACCACGTTAGCTCTAACGTTAGTTACGTTAACTAGCAAGATAAGCTAAGTTCTCTATTTAAACCAGGCTTATTTGGTGAGGTAAAATCGATCATGGTCATTTTCCAAGGAGATGAACTCCCTATGTTTTTGTAACCCACATGGTATTTGGAAATTGATTTTATTTTATTTTTATTTTTTTTCTTGGTTCTGTTTTAGTAGGAGTCGGACATGTGTGTTTATATGTAGACATTTTTTATATATGTAACTATGTGTGTACTTTTATATTCTTTAAACAAATTTTGCCATTTTTTTGTCTAGTTGTTTTTTTGAGCTTACCTGGCAATTGCACTTGTTTTAAGTGAAGGAGGCATATTGTTGGTACTATCGCACCAACTCAGAGCAACGTATGCTCCGCGTCATTACGCTCTGCGTAGGTTGGCGAACTGTTTTACAAGTCTCCTTGAGCGAGCGGGGTATAGACAGAGCTGAGTGTTGCTGCCGACATTTGTGGCGCCTATAATATCTCACTATCAAAAATCTGCCTCTCTTGCCAGGTAAGCAGGTGTTATGTCAGATTAGGGGTTTTCTTTGTTTTAAGTATATATGTTAACTTATGTACTCGACCATGTGCACCAGACAGCATGGTGTAATATGATTTTTTTTTTTATTTCTGCATCATTACGCTCTGCGTAGGTTGGTGAACTGTTTTACAAGTCGCCTTGAGCGAGCGGGGTATAGACAGAGCTGAGTGTTGCTGCCGACATTTGTGGCGCCTATAATATCTCGCTATCAAAAATCTGCCTCTCTTGCCAGTCTCCTTTGCCAGGACGAGCGGCCGAGGAAAAACAACTACGTCGCCATTTCGCCGATCCCTTCCCGCCGAAGGACACCAAGAGCGCCAGTCTCCATTTTTTTTTCTCTCTCGGACGGGACAGTGAGCAGCTGGCCAGAATTTTTTTTTTTATATTTCACACTTGGATGCCCAGTGAAGATTATAAATATATATGTATATTTTTGATTTATCGAATACATTTTTTTCTTTGGACTCTATTGAAATAATATACACTTTTATTATTGGTTTATATACTGGGATTTTATGTTAAATTGACTGGCTAGTTGAAATGTTATATAAAATGGCTTTGAAGTAAGGCATATCGTGTCCACATCACATTTCTTTCAAAACCCCAGTGATTGGACTCAGACTATATAACGAGATTGAAGGACCTGGTACCCTACCCCTGTTTTATATATATATTTTGGTTCAATAGAATTAGGGGTTACATTTTCATTCTCATTTTATTTAAAATAAATTGTGCCTTTCTGAAATTAATTCGCCATTTAGCCTTTGTGGTTTGTTATTAGGCTAATGGTAACGCATAAGAAGGTCTAACGTTATGCTTTGAAAAAACATTACAATAAGTGAAACCTATAGGGGCAACGTAAAAAAACTAGCTAGCAAATAATAAGCTCTATTATTTGAATTTTAGTGGTATTGATTTTGCATTCCACAATTTCATATTTATAGACATTTTTAGAAGCTTCATCTGACCAGCCCAGATACTGTTTTGTTAAATATAGATTAGATTTTATTCACAGACACTCTGAGGACAAGGAAAGATGGAGACATCAGACACTTTTTTGGTGGTAAAAGAAGAGTAAGTAGGAAATATTAGTGTTAAGTACGGAAGCGCATTGCATTCACAAAAGAAAAAAAAACACGGGACTTATGTCATAATTATGACTTAATATCTCATAATTATGACATCCTGATCTCATAATTATGAGATATCTCATAATTATGACATCCTGATCTCATAATTATGACTTACTATCTCATAATTATGACATCCTCATCTCATAATTATGACTTACTAACTCATAATTATGACTTACTATCTCATAATTATGACATCCTGATCTCATAATTATGAGATATCTCATAATTATGACATCCTGATCTCATAATTATGACTTACTAACTCATAATTATGACTTAATATCTCATAATTATGACTTATTATCACATATAATTATTGGGGTTAGGTCATTGCTTCTGAGAAGACAGGGACAATGGAGCAAATATTGCCAAATTTAATTTGCTTTTATTTCTTTCTTGGATTGAGACACTGGGAGATATTAATGTCATTGAGTAATTTGGATGATATTATCATTAGTATGTCAACACTGCGCAGGTATCTAAAGTGCTTAGGACTGTTCAGGAGGAAAGCACATTCTGACCTTCTCGAAGTGGCTCTCTTCCTTCAGGAGCAGCTAAACCAATATGGAATGCTTCATGGATACAAAATCATGCATTTGAAATGCATCCAAGCTGGCTTTGTGGTATCTCAGAGAACTATCAGGCACTTGCTTAAAATTCTGGATCCTCGCGGAGTTCACCTGAGGCGCCGAAATCGTCTAAGACGACGTCTTTACTGAAACCCAGGCCCCAACTTTTTGTGGCACCTAGATTCCTACGATAAACTCAAACCATATGGAATATGTATTAATGGCTCAATTGATGGGTTTTCACGCATGATCATATGGCTCCATGCTTACTCCACAAATAGCAATCCGAAAGTTATTGCTGGTTATTTCATTGATGAAGTAGAAAATAGGAAGGGCACTGCTACACGAATCAGGGCAGACTTGGGAACAGAAAACTGTTTAGTCGAACAGATGCAGTTATTTTTAAGAGGTAACCATGATGATGTGTTTTCAGAGAGATGCTACATTACTGGCTCAAGTAATCATAACCAAAGGATTGAACAGTGGTGGGGATTTTTAAGAAAACAGCATACACAGTACTGGATGAATGTCTTCCAAGACTTAAAGGACATGGATTACTTCTCAGGGGACTTCCTTGACAAAAATCTAATACAGTTTACTTGTCTGGAAATAATTGAGGTAAGACTTCTTTATTTTTATTTTAATTAAGAAAACTTCTTGAATACATAACTGTGTTTTATGGGATGGCACTGTGGCTTAGTGGTTAGCACTGTCACTTTGCACTTCCAGGGGTGATGGTTCAATTCCCACCGCAGTTTTGTGTCCATGGAGGTTGCATGTTCTCCCCGTGCTTGGTGGGTTTCCTCCAGGTGCTCTGATTTCTTCCCACAGTCCAAAGACATGCATATTAGGCTAATTGGCATTCCCAAAGTACCTGTAGTGTGTTAATGAGCATGTGAATGTATATATATGTGTGTGTGGCCTGCGATGGATTGGCACCCTGTCCAGGGTGTACCCCATCTGGATAGTCTACAGGCCACCTGTGACCCTGTATACAGGATAAAGCGGTTTAGAAGATGAGTGAGTCAATGAGTAAGTGAGTGAGTGTTTTTATGATTATGTGCGTTTTTCATTGGTTAAAGGCTACTTCGAGTGTTTTGTTTTCAGTCATTACTATTCATACCCATGGTTGCATACTGGAATAGAATAGCTATTGGATGCTTAATCATTCTTGCTGTTCATATTGTCCTTATTTTCTGACGCAATTGTAATGTAAGTAATAAGCACCAACAGTGCAATTCATTTACAAAAATAAATTCCAAGGTTCATCGGAAGCTAAAAGAGGCTTCAATGGTTTTTAAGACAAATGAAGTAGTTGTTCTTTTGTACGTTTCTACAGTATTTCCACTGTTTTGTTGGAATTATTAGTATATTGATCTTATTTGCTTGTTTGCTGAATTATCTCTGTTTTAATGTCTCTTGTCTCTCTGCCTCTCAATTTGTGTGACTTTTCTAATCTCTTAAACAATCCCATTTTTTTCCTCCAGAGGGAGCTGCATGAAGTTGCTTATCTGTGGAACTGCCACAGAATTCGCCCCAGCAGGAATGCAGTTTCTCCAAGTGGACGACCACTAATGATGTACACACTTCCTCGCCTCTTTGGCACTACAGACTACCTGAAGACTGTATCACATCAACAAGTACAGGCTTGTAGAGAGGAATGCCTGCCAAGAGGGCCAAATCCATGTGATGAGACTGTTTTTGACATTTGTTGCCTAGTAATGTCAGAAAACTATCTAAACCCACCCACTACTCCAGAAGAAGCAATTGAACTTTACCTTTTTTTACGAGCCTACCTGCATATTCTTTTAGAGCTTTAACAATAAGTGCCCATACCCATGGGTACCAAAGGCTGCCTGTCCTTTCCCACAAATCCCACTGTGTGCTGACACTGGACCCTTTGGGTTGTGGGATAGGGGCTCTGTGGCTCAGACATGTTTGTTGTGTTGTGGTTGATTAATGTGTGTGTATATATACACTGTATACAGTATATGCAGTGCCAGTCAACAAAGTTTGTACACACCTTCTAATTCAGTGTTTTTAGTGATTTCTTTTCTATATTCTAGAACAATACTGGAGATTTAAAAAATATAAAATAACACATATGGCATTAGGTAATTAAGTAACAACAACAGTCAGTTGTTATTTTAAGACATGAAGGTCAGCTGTTCTGGAACAGTTCTTACAAGAACAGTGTTGTGTCAAGTGTATTTGTAAAACCCATCAAGCTCCATGATGAAACTGGCTCTTATGAAGACCTTCCCAGGAAATCAAGACCAAAACGTTACCTCTGCTGCAGAGGAGAAGTTCATTTAGAGTCACCAGCCTCAGAAATCACCAATTAACAATCAGCACCTCAGAATAGAGCTGTTATGAAGCTTTAAAGAGCAGAAGTAGCAGATACATCTCAATATCAACTGTTCAAAGGAGATTATTGTGTATTTTGCATGCCTTCAGCATTGTTTCCCTTTTTTTTAAGAAATAAAAAATAGGAAAGACCATGGAATTAGAAGCTGTGTCTCAACTGTTGACTGATGTGTGTGTGTGTGTGTGTGTGTACGTATGTGCGTGTATATACAGTATACTGTATATATATACACACCTAAATCATTATACAGTAATGTGTAATAGTACCTATTTTAAGGAGTGTTTTAAAGTGGGATTTTCACCCAGAAAAAAATTTCCTTTTGAAGTATGTTTTATATTAGCTTAATACATACATATATTAACTAAAATACAGGTTGCCCACACGACAGTGAATTTACACAAACTGCAAATAAGACAGGACTTTTATTATATACAGTAACAGTTCACTTAACCAGCAGTGAAATACTACAGTCATAACATTATTTTTGGAACCTTTTACAGCAACCACTGCAATATTTGCCTTACATATGACAATTTTACATTTAAAAAACCTTTTGCCTAGACACAATGAACACAAACTTAACACCCAAGTAACAATGACCTCTCCAAGATTATATATATAAACATTAGTATCTAACATTTCTGTTGCTCGTAAATCTTAATGAAAATAGAGGTAAAAGTATAAACAGAAAATTAAGTCATTGTTATTGATCCCACTATGCACTGCTGGGTCTTCTTAAGTAATGATGTGATGCTAGGCATCTCAACTGGACACCGCCATCACCTCACTACGCAGATTACTACAACCAAAAAAAAAAAACTCTGTGGAAATCTGTGGAAAACTTTAAAGAAATGCATCTACTTTTATCATGCTACTGTATCTCTAAGAAATAAAAATATAAACTATGATTGCAGCACTAACATTAACTATATTAACTACTCTTTTTGGAATTTAAGAGCTATTTCAGGCAAATGAATCTTTGTTTGCAACACTGTTCTTTTTACTTATACTATACTGTTCAAATGATTATCTATATGACTGGAAATTGGTTTCTGTAAATAATGTAAATAAAATTGCCTTAGTGCATAAATGAACTTTGTTTTAAAATTTTTAACTAATGTTTCACAACAAACTATATGGGAAAAAAAAAACAAAATAAACAGTTATTCTTTGGAAGTAGCTACATGCAATGTGCAATGATAATTAACTGTGTTACTTCCAGAAATTACTGGTACCACAAATGCTATAATACTGCTTTTGGAAACACGGGAAATTCTGACTTATATCAAACAAGTTTGTCCAAGCAAACTCAGCATAAAATTTTAAATCCACTTCTCCCTAATCTTACAAATATTTAAGAGTTAAAACATTCAAAATTTTACAGCTACAAACTCTTCCTGCTATGTACTGTATGTGCATTGTCTCGCTAAACAATATCCATAGTGTAGTAGTTGCTGGTCAGTACATTCTCCATTTCTACACGTAGCTCTGGGTAGGAGTTGTATGTACAAGATAACTCCAAAACAGCTCCACAGGTGTGTGCAACTGGTCGACGTGCAAGTCCATCCAAAGTTGTAAATACAACTTGAATTTTTGTAACACAGATGACATCTGACCCTGTCACAAATCTCAGCATTCTTCTAAGACCCACCTGATCCAATCCACGTATGTACTGCTGTACAAATTTGAAGGCTTGGTTCTCAGCTGGTGTTGTTGGACTTGCTTCAATCAGCTTTAGGACTTTTCTGGAAGTTGGTTTCTTGTCATCATACATGGTCTGTATCTTTGCTGGTGTGGTCAGTGTGGTCCTCAGGGGTTGGGCTGCAACTGCTGACATGTTATCGAGAGCATATTTAGGTTGCTGAATTATTTGTTTGTGTGCTACTTGAATAAGGACTGATTTAAGGTTATCTTGTGATGGGACTGTTTTTACTCCTAGTCGATCCAGCAGATCTAATAACTCATCCTGACCATCACTGTCAAGGTCCTGCTGTAAAGCAGTAGTTATTAGATCTCTCTCACATTGACTCAGATACAACAGCAATGACTGATACAGTAAATCAGTAGATACAGCATGTTCTCCGAAAATCAGTGCAGTGGTAAATGCTGGGGCAATGCGCAATGGAAAGTAGCCTTGGTCTAGGAAACCCTTGGCCAATATTTTCCCCACAGCTTTCCATTCATCCTCTTGCCATTTTGGTGACAGAGATGGCACTCTCATTTCTGCCCCCTCGGCTGCACAATCTAAAAATTCTGTCCAAAATGCAGCATAGACATCCCTTGATACACCATCTGCATCATGGCCTTTTTCATTAATAAAGCTGTACTTTAAGGGGTAGTTAAGAATCAACTCATCTTTGAATTGACGAATCATTTCCTCTAACAGATTTACTCTGTGAAGTTTGATACCCACTGTAAGTAGCTCATAGTTTGCATCAATATTTGAACGAGCAATGTCATCCTCTACAAAAAGAGTGGACGTGGATGGGACAATACTGATGACTTCCTCTGTGGGAGAGAAAACTTGAAAAGGTTCAATCAGATGGGTTTCAGAAAGCAGCTCATAGTCTGCATTGCCAATTGAACGGATATTACGTTCAACATCATCTACTAATACAGGAGTGGAGGTAGACAAGGCAACATTAATGACTTCTGTGGATGGAACAATTGGAACAGTGTCATCTAGAGGGCTTGCAGATGATACATCTTCTATGCCACCTACGATCACCTCTGAATCATACGATAGAGAAGTAAGATCAATGACACCAACAACAGATAAATGGGCACTGGAGGTTTCATGGTTACACTGTTCAACTGTACCAGATGGTTTGGTTTGTGGATTATTTACACCAAAAGGCTTTTCTAGGTGTTGATCACGATTAATGCACTGTGCTGTCTTCTGCTGCTCTTCTAGAGAGCCACTATGTCTGTCCTTTTCATTGTCCACTTCTGTGTCAGATTTGTCTATGTGCCACATCGTATGTAAATAAAAGCGTAAAATACCAAATTTTGAGAGTGTGTACAGCTCACCAGCAGTAACGCTGTCTTCAAGTTCTGATTCCTTAAAGTCATAAATACTATGAGTGAATTCTTCCCATTTTCCTTTTTTTGATTCACCATGTGGAAAAAATAGTTCCTTGGCATGAGACATAAGGTCTTTCTTGGTTGAGTCCTTGGATATATCAAGAATTCTGGTTCCCCCACCACAGCGTTTTCTGACTTGCTTTCCCTCATGAATCCACCCCAACTCGATTTTTCTTGAAGACTTGGTAGCATTTCTTTTATAGCTTCCTTTTTTCGTTGGCCTACTTTCCTCTGTAGTTTCCTCATCAAGGCTTGTTGTTGTTGTCCTCATTTTCTTTCGCAGTTTTTCAAGAAGGGACATCTTCTAGCAGTTATCTTCTTTTCGTTTTTGTTTGTCCAGACAGTACTGCCTTGTAGCAATCCTGTCTCCATACAGTGGTATGTAGCATGCAAGGCAGGCGTCATCTAGTTCTCTGACAACTGATGTATCAATCTGTAAATTAAAAACTTAGCAAAGTTAGTTTTAAAGGAATGTGTCAGTTTGTTTTTAAGTATACTTTACAATGTTTATAATAATGGCTACGTCCAATGATGACATTCACAATGTGGTGAGCAATTTGCTGGGACAAAGTTAGTAATTGTATGAAGTTGTGGCCTCCTTCCATCTCACCGCTGGGACCCAGGCCACCCGACGCCTCTTCATTACCTCCTCTACCTGCTGTCCATATCCTATTTTCCAAGTGGGAAACCGAAAAAATCTCATGTTGTGGTCCACCTTTCTGCCATTTCTACCATGTGATTTAGTATGACAGCCTTTCACACAGCACAAGTGTCCCATCTTACCAAAGATAATGTTTCACGCAAATGCTGGCACTTGAGTTGTATACAACCAAAATGGCGATTCGACCCACAATACACTGACGATATAGTGAGTGAGACGTCAACTGTCAAAGACTGAACTGAATCTTTTATACATTGTTTTATTTTATTTGACTTGAAGCTTTATTTAAACTTCTGGACTTTAAGACACACCAGTGTCACCAATGTGCACTTTAGTTGTATTGTTTAATGCGTTTCTTTTTTATTGTGATGGTCACACTAATATAAAAACATCTGATTATTTTATGTATCACTGGTTATTTTATTTTGATTATTATAAATTTGAATAGTTTTAATGCAGACACATCAGGGGGACATTCACAGGGGGACAGATGTGAGCAGATGAGGTAAGACATGCACTGGAGCCCAGAACAGGATGTGTAACCACAGGTCATAGGCATGAAATAATCGTGACTAATCGACAAAAAATTTGAGCGATTTGTCAACTACCAAAATAATCATTACTTGCAGCCCTAGTAAGATGACCAAAATAACGATAAGCAGCAGTAAATCCCTCATTAACTTACACAAATATGCAACTGCTATTGCTAATTTCCTTGAGCAGACAGGTTTTGTGCTTATTTAATAACGTGTGTGTGGTCTTTGGTAAAATGATGAATCACCTTTGTTTGATGATAATGATTATGATTGTTATTAATGTTGTGTATTCTTATTTGTTGTTCAGTTACTGGAGGGAGGGAGAACCTAATGACATTAATGATGAGGATTGTGCATATAACATGACAGGAACAAACCCCCGATTGAAGGCAAATCTACACACACATGCACATGCATTTCCATGTATGTAACAGTTCAATTACTTTGTAAACAGTCAGAAGAGTTTGCAAACTACCCCAATGTTTTTGATATAACTCACTTTAGGTTAATAATGGAATAAAATTGATTTGCTAAAAGATTTCTTTTGTGAGTGTGAGAGTCTGAAAGCGAGCGTTGTGCCAGATGTGTGAGAGTAGGCAACCCTGAAAATGCCATAATTAGCTCTATACACTTAATTTCTCTTTTTCTACATTTCTGGTTTCATACACATCTTCGTTTATTTCTGTGTTCCCACATTTTTTCATGTATTTATTTCTGTATATATGTTAATAATGCCTGGGAATTACACATGTGAAAATTTCATTTAACAGGTTTAAATATAATTTTATGTGATTTCTATTTTTAAAAATACATTTCCACATGTGAAAAAAATCCACAACTAAACCAAATTTCTTGCATTTTTCTTCTTTGACATCATTTGAGAAGGTAAACCAAGTTGAATACACAAACCATTAACATTGTTAATGGTTTGTGTATGGTCAATGTATTTGAACTAAGGCTGAAGTAACTATTTGGTTGAACAGATATGTATGTGTAACTTTCTGCGGGCAGCAACACCTTACTTGAAAGGATAAAATTATTATCTCCACAAAAGGGGATCAAATGACTGGCAAATAGAGTTACTATCTGTAATATCAGCATTCATGTCTACCACCACATAAACACTGTAGGTGCTATATGTCTTGTATAAATGCATTAATATAAGCCAGCTTATTGAGATATTCATCCTCATTTTCACGAGACTCATATGG
Source organism: Paramormyrops kingsleyae (assembly GCF_048594095.1). Classification (NCBI taxonomy): domain Eukaryota; kingdom Metazoa; phylum Chordata; class Actinopteri; order Osteoglossiformes; family Mormyridae; genus Paramormyrops; species Paramormyrops kingsleyae. The sequence continues at coordinate 3,211,510 of NC_132821.1, read as the reverse complement.
CATATACACATTTAGAATGACAAAATGAGTATATTCATGAGTATATTGTATACCAATACACCAATCTACATCGAGCCTAATCGGCTTTATCACACCATCGAGCTTTTTATCCCCGAGCACAGCTACCCCTCCTGGAATTCTACCTCTAACTATCGTCTCGCTAAGACCAATATTTGACTCCCCCACACCCAGGAAGTTTTGATCAATACAGTTCAATTTTTCTAAGTCTTGTTTAGCTAAAATGTCTCTTGTAAACATAAGATGTCACATTATGTCAGCAAACTGTCAACAACTGAACGCCGAGCTTTATCCCCTAAACGCAGGCCACGGCAGTTGTAAGACAGTACACTGCGGTTAAGTTAGCCTCATATTCGATATTCAGTTTTCTAGCTTCAATAACTTTTCACGGAAGTAAGGTGGGGCATTTTTAGTGATAAAATCGCGTTGTCCAGTCCACAGACAACGATACACACCGATTATTTTTTCGCTTCAAACCATTTCGTGATTTGTGCAAAATCGTGTTAATAGCTAATAAAATAGGTCCTGTCAGCTGTAATGACATGGTCATTTTGGGCTCATGGCGACTGTTGCACACCCCTTTGTTTCCCAGATTGCTTTACGTATGATTTTTAATTAATTTTTGAATGTTCGAATGTATCCGTATAATGTGCAATGGGACAATACATGAATGGGTTAATAACTTTAAAACTAGACGAGACAGGCACATCTAGTGAAGTGTGCTTTGATCAGTGGACTACAGGGAACAATGCACACCCCTTAGATTTTCAGAATAACTTTCACTCTAACAGTATTAATTAATACATTGTATGCATATTACATGGCATAGGGGCAATGCACTAAAGGGTTAATAGCTCTGGAACAAGATGGGACAGCCATGTCCCATAAAGTGTGCCTTGATCAGTGGACTACAGGGAACAATGCACACCCCTTGCCTTTTCAGATTATTTTTGTCTGTAATAGTTATTTGTTAATATATTGCATCCAATTAAAGTGCAATGGGGCAACACACTAAAGGGGTAATAGCTCTGAAACAAAATGGGACAGCCATGTCCAATTGAGTGTGCTTTCATCAGTGGAGTCTGGGGGACAATGCACACCCCTTGGATTTTCAAGATCACTTTCTGTCTAGCAGTTATTAATTATTACATCGCATCCATATTACATGCCATTGCTCCATTTCATACATATTGACAGTTAATTGATAACACAAATTTATCCATAAGTAAGTTGTAAAGTGTGAATTAGGCAGTGCACCGTGGGACAAAGCAAAAGTATCGCAGCTGAATTGCTTGATTACGTGTTTCGTCACATTTAATACATTAGCATTAAGCATTTATCCATTGAACAAAAAAGAAAACAATAATTAAGGAGGGTTGTTTTTTTACTGACTGCTCTTAATCTGAAACTGAAGAAATGGAACAGACTTCATACTCAATTGTAGCATCCTCAAAGTCAACATTACGTCTTTCTTCCTGGTGTGCAGTGGAAACAACAAAATTCTCATAATTACTCCATGGTGAGTGATCTGTTAATAGACTGTATTGTTTGCTGTCTGTGGGATCATCTTCTTGTGGAGTTTGGACATACTGATCTTGTGATGGAAAGGAAAGTTTTGATAAGCTTGAGAGATTCATTTCTGCATGGCCTGAGAACACTGTCTGATGCTCCAGAACTCTGTGTTTTACTTTGTTCCTGTTTTGGTTCCACACTGTCTTTTTATTTGCCACTTTTTATTTGCTTCTGACTAATCTCCAAATAATCTTTTTGCCATTGCTGACCAATTTTCAGAACTGAAACATACTGTATACCTGGATGTTACTAGAATGTAATGTCACTTTATTTCACTGGATGTCAATTTATTTCACATTTAAAGAGTTATTTCACATTAAAACTGCATACAAGAAAATAGTACAGTGCCTGACAAAAGTCTTGTCGCTTAACCAAGTTGTAGGAACAACAAATAATAACTTGACCTGTAGTTAATCAGTTGGAATCAGAAATGGCTTATAAGAAAAGGCAAAGCCCTCTAGATTATGCTTATTATACCAAAATAAAGTTTTGCATCATTCATTGAGTTTTGTCATGTAATTAGGACAGAAAGGTCAACTTTTGCCTGTACAAAAGTCTTGTCATATGCAAAAATAATGTAGAAATTATACATATACTTCATTTAGAATACACAAACATGCTACAATAACATCAGAACATAAAGTCATGGTGCCTTGGAAAAAAAAATTAATAATGTGTATGACTCCCATGAGCTTGGAGGACCACATCCATACGTCTTGGCAATGACTGAAATAACTTGTTGATGAAGTCATCTGGAATGGCAAAGAAAGCAGTTTTGCAGGACTCCCAGGGTTCGTCTAGATTCTTTGGTTTCGTCTTCCAAGCCTCCTCCTTCAACTTACCCCAGACATGCTCAATAATGTTCATGTTTGGTGACTGGGCTGGCCAATCCTGGAGCACCTTGATCCTCTTCAGTTTCAGGAACTTCAATGTGGAAAGTATTCTCATACCTTCTCATGCTGAAGTATGAGAAGGAGCGCCATCCTTCTGCAGAATTTGCCCTCTCTTATGGTTTGGAATGTAATGGGCAGCAAGAATATCTTGATAGTTCAGGCTGTTGATGTTGCCATCCACTCTGCAGATCTCTCGAACACCCCCATGGATGTAACCCCAAACCATGATTTTTCCTCCACCAAACATGACTATTTTCTGGGTGAATTTTGAGTTCATGCGGGTTCCAACAGGTCTCCTGCAGTATTTGCGGCATTTGGTATGTAGTTCAATGGATGATTCGTCAGAAAAATCAACCTTCTGCCACTTTGCCTCTGTCCATCCTTGCTGCAAGCTGTGGGCCTTGGCAAATTCAACATGCTTTTTTGTTGTGTTCTTGTTAATGCTGGTTTCTGAGCACTAATTTGGCCATGGAGACCACTGCGTGCGAGAATTCGAGAAACTGTTCTTGTAGACACAGTGGTTTCTGGTGACCAGTTCTGATGTAGCTCTGCTGCAGTTGAAAAAGGGTTGGCCCTGGATTTTCAAAGCAACAAACGGTCCTCTCAAAGAGCTGTCTTACGGGGTCTGCCTGACCTGGGCTTGTCATGAACATCACCAGTTTCTTCATATCTTTTTTTAATCCTCTCCACTTGATGTTTGGATACATTAACGATGTCTGCCACCTCAGCAGCAGACTTGGTCTGTGGTTGAATCTTTGGCATGTTGTCAGAAGTTAGGTTGCACTTCAAGTGAAGGTCTGGTGTGCTGGGGTTCTTTTTATACACACCTGGGATTATGTTAATTACAATATTTGTCACAGGTGAACCTCTAATTTGTGATTGGTTGAATAATTAAAAGACATGACAAGACTTTTGTCCTTGCAAAAACAGGTGTTATGGACTTTAACAAGCTGTGAACATCAGGACACTTTTTGACTGTTTCATTTTGTACCCAGTTATTAATGTGAAAGCCCTTGGCATTAAATTGATCCATTCAATGTAACAATTGATTGATTAGAAATAAAGTTATATGCCTTTTTAAGTTACTATGTCCTTATGTGACAAGACTTTTGTCAATGACTGTACATAGAAGAAAACAGAAAAAATTCAGCAGCTGCCTTCCTTGGATGTGGTAGCCGTTTCTCAGACTCCCTCTGCAGAATCGAACCCTGATTCCCCATGTACATTGTATGTTTTTTGTGTAATGTCGCTGCAGATTCGGCCTGCTATTTTCTCTGATGGCGTTGCTTTGACCTCTGTGATACGGCTATGTTTTATTTTTTTTGCTAATTTCAATAAAATGAAAGCACACTTCCTTGAGCAGACAGGTTTTGTGATTAAGCTAAAATAAAGGGAACAGCATATGTGACCTGTGTGGCCTGTTGTAGTGGTCCAAACTCAATGCTTACAGACTGTAAGAGCCTTCCCAAGTGTAGGTGCTTTCAGCACACATGGAGATCTTCTCAGCTTAAGGAAGTGACCTGAGTATCTGAGCTGTAATACTTCAGACTAGTTTTCTTATATGTTTGTGTTCTTATATGTGTAGGCACGTGTGTAGGCATGTGTTGACACAGACAGAGACATATGAATTTAACAGTACGACTTAGAAGGGTGTAACTTTGAGAAGACAGGAATCTCACTGGTAAAAAAAAAAGTATAGGCACATTTTATAGCAAAAATGCAATAAAGACCTTTATTACATTTATCTGACTCACTCTATTTGTTTATGCGACCTGCAGGTCAGCCATGGCTGTGTTCCCAGTGTGTTGGGGGACGGGTACCTCTGTGTGTGCATCAGAGAGAGGTGTGAAACAGCCATCAAGGAAACAAAAGCCCTAGCAGCAGCAGGAGGACAGACTCTTTCTACAATGTGCCTAACATTTTGATGTGTTGCTCTAAAACTAGTTGGATGAAGAACAACTACATGTTAAGAAGCATTAACATTAAGAGTCTTTGCTGTATGTGAGCATATATTATACAGGTCTACAAAAAAAAATCAGGTGCCATGGTTTTTTGAATGGATTTAGGGTATTTTGAGGGTGCTGAAATAAAAAAAATTGCTGAATTGGTTCTAGTTTTTGAGATAATGGAAATCCACGAAAATAATGCATTCCCCCAATGTGACATGTGTGTGATAACAAATGCAATAGCTTTTGGTCTGTCTTTTGACTCGTTAACAGTGTCTTAGGTAATGAAATGAATGATTAGATATTTTGTGTGATGTTAGACTGTTTACTTACTAGTTGTAACTAAAATAAAAACATTCTTGCAATTCTGAATGCTTTTCAAACATGTTGCGTTAATTAAATAACTATTAAATGTCTCATGGGGTGGCATGGTGGTGCAGTGGCTAGCACTGTTGCCTCATACCTCTGGGACCCAGGTTTGAGTCTCCCCCTGGGTTACATGCGTGTGGAGTTTGTATGTTCGCCCCATGTCGTTGTGGGGTTTCCTCTAGGTACTCTGGTTTCCCCCCACAGAACAAAGACATGCTGAGGCTAATTGGAGTTACTGAATTGCCCATAGGTTTGCATGTGAGTGTCAGTGTGCCCTGCGATGGGTTGGCCCCCCATCCTGGGTTGTTTCTCACCTCGTGCCTGTAGCTTCTGGGATAAGCTCCAGACACTGAAGCTTACCTTTCATATGAGAAAATGCTTTTTACATATTGATTCTCTACAACATAAAAGTCTCACCCATAGGATTCGGACTCTGCTGTAGGACTGATAGCGGTTTTATTCTCTCCATCATGGTTGGTTTCAGTTGGCATTGGTGTCAGCGGTATGTAAACTGTGTAACATGAATAACTGCAGCATCTTTAACGTACCCTATTAGAGCTGGACTCACTTGGCTTCACAATCTCTAGTTTAATGTGGAAGATCATATTTTTACATTATGTCACACAAATTCATACATTATCTAACTATATATTGAGGTCAGTGGAGAACTTCTTGTACATGAACCCACACATGTACAGAGCCCCATGCAGGTTTTCACAACCAGCATAGGTCTAAACCCTGTCCTCTGAATGACTTTCGCTCTACACCAAAATCAAAACGAAGTTCTTCACCAAGATCAATTTTCCCCTGAGCTAAGAAAAGGATGACGTCCTGCTCTTTCCCGTCCATCTCCATGGTGTAGAGCCTGGGCCGAATGTTGGCTTTCTTCCTGGAATGATTAATTAGCCGTCCAAAAGTTTGCTTCTTGGGGTGGCACTCACATTGAGGTGCGTGTGCATCAATGCACATGTGATTATTTTTACTGTTCTTGAAGAAAAACATATACCCAGTCTGCTCCTCAGTTGTAGCCTGGTGGATCTGCCAGCCCTCTGTGGCTGTGACTACCCGCCCATGATAGTCACAGACCACCTCACCAGCCTGGAAATGCCGGGTCGTGCAGACGCTCTTGCCCTTCCCCACAATGTCCACCACCACCAGTCCCTTCCACTTTTGTGTGGTGATGAGCTTCTGGATGCGCCTCGAGTCCATCGCTGTCTTGACAGATCCGGTGGGCTTCCAGTCTTTTAGGATCCTGGCAGCGCTGGGGACGTTGCTCTTCCAACCTTGCTTCTTTATCCAAGCGCTGACCCTCGACTCTGTGGGTTCCCGTCTGCCAAAGTGTGCTGTCAAAAGCAAATGAAATTGGTTGGTTAGTCAAGAAGACCATGTGAATCGTGTACATAGGATAGTTTCTCAGTAAAAAGGTCATTAATTAGTGTCAATAACAATACTCAACAGAGGACATGCTTCACGCGCAGTTTCATCTGGGCCTTCAGCCAGCGCTCGTAAAGCTGCCTCTGGAACTGGCCTGACGTCTGTGAACGAACGGTCCTGTCTGGCACGTCTCCATCCAGGGTCACCGGATGAGTCTGCAGAAGCCGGTCATATGCTGCCTGGACGTCGGTCCGTTGATTTGATCCGGGGGCAGCACTCCGCACAGCGCCACGGGTAGCACGGATGGTTCCCTCTTCTGCAGAGGAGGCACTGAAATACAAACAGTTTAAGATTAGTGTTCAGTTATGAGGGCTTTGATTGTGTGTGTTGAAAGTCCGACAGCAAACATAAATCATGCTTACCTTAAGTCACCTGCCAGCTTGCTCAGCAGCTTACTGGCTGCCACCACATCTTGAGCCGTCGCAGCAGAATGACTGAGATAATCAGCCACCAAAGTCTTTTCAGAGTCGGTCATGTTCTTGCTGGCTGTCCCAAACACTTGCCGGGCAGTCTGGCTGGTCACTGGGTCCAGCTGGTATCTAAAGTTCAAAATTAACATGGCCTTTATTAAAACTTCTCACATGACGCCTGATAACTAGTATTCAGCACATATTGTGGGGGAAATGCATCACGATGGTTAGCTTACCTTTGGTGCAGCCGGTGGAGGTCGTTTGATGCATTGTATATCGGCCTCCCTGAGGTGGAGACAAAGAACCTCTCATCTCCCCCCTGCTGATTGGTGGTTCTTTTGGTCCAATTGGAGGCCAGGAGCTGCGGACGCACGTGACTGAAGTAGGTCTCAAACCACTGTCGACGGAGGAAAAACATGAACAAGGATTTAATTTTGAAAAGGTGCTGTTTGGTTCGGGCAGGAAATATGAAATAAATCTGGACCAGTTTGAATAACTTACCTTCTCCTCCTCAGAGGATAGGGCAAACGCAGCCACTCGTCGTGTGGACGATCTGTGCTCCTTTACCCCAATGACCGTGTAGCCCGACTCCTCTCTGGTCCTCTTCATCCACTCTTGGACCTGAACAAAACAAGGACGTCACACGATTAATAAAGGTAACGGCAAAAGTGTCAGTGACAGACAAAAAAGAGTACAATACTTACAGTCATGTGCTCCACCACGCCTCGTTGCTGGAGATGCTTCAGGATGACAATGGCCTCCAGGTAGTAGAGCAGGAGGCAGCACTCTTTCAGCTCCAGGGGTGTTTCTTCTGGATAAACCTTACCGACGATCACCAAGAAGTCGTGCTTGGCAGCCCTCAGCACGGCCCAGCAATCTTCTGGATTCAGAAGGTTCTTCTCTGTCAGAATGGCATGCCTATAGAAAAATCAATTATTCTCAATCCTGATTTATACAGTCCACACGGAGGGGACTATGGGCAGAATTTATAAGCAAATCACGATGTCAAATGAAATAGGTTATAACAATTGAACTTACCTCCTTTGGCTGATCTCCTTAGTCACCAGCTTAGCACAGCTCAGCTGTAGTGAGTTCAGTTCCTCCATGAAGAACTTGGCGTTGTTCCACAGTCCTCTGCTGTCGTGCCGGAGGTCGGTGATGACAGTGTGGTACTTCAGGAATCTGTCAGAGGAAGTACGGGTATCTAAGTATTCATATGTACGATATACACACATGTTCATATGCACATATATACATATACACCTAAACACATATATAAAATACGCATTAAAATACTATAAAAAAAATATACAAAACATGCTACCAACCTCTTCAAGCTCTTCAGGTAGTTCACCTGGGTCTGCCCGGACAGCCCGGCCTCACTCAGCTCCCGGAAGAAGAGCCTGGCCTTCTCCCTCTCCCTGACAAATTCCAGGGAAGGCTTCAGAGGGTTCATATAAAACATGAACCTGCTGACATTTTCCACCTAAAAAGAAAAAAACAGAATGAGAATGAATGAATATATGAATATATTACTTATTAAAGCTAAAAGAAGAGTGCATTCTAAGGGAATCCTCACCTCCTGCTTAAAATTTTCATTCAGGAGATCCTTCTCCAAGTATGTGGCGAAGCCCTTCAGGAGGGGATGGTCCAGAGAATGTTTCCTGTACAGTCCCTTCTCCTGCATCATGCGCCTGGAGGTCTGTGGCCACTGCACCTCCCGGGTACTGCCATGTGGAAAATATATTTTGTCATAAAATTGCACATTAAACTGGCTAACAAACAAAAGCATAGAGTATCAATGGAGCTGTAAAGCCGAGATACTCATACTCACACTTGAATGGTCTCGCCACTGCTGACACCGACAATGTCTTCCAACTGCTCACTCTCAGTGCTCTCCGGTCGCTGCCCGGCTGTGACTGTACCAGCCACCAAAGGAACACTGCTGGTCTGCGCCACCACTGCTGGGGAGGGGGTGTCTGTCACCACCATGTGGCGACGCTCCAGCTCCTGGATCAGCCTTTCAGATAAATAAGTAAATAAAAAACTGTTAGTAAATGTCATACAGAAGAAACGACGTGAGATGTGTAAAAAAGACTGAAGGGTTTTCCCACCAACCTGCTCATAGGATTAGCATCATCCAAAATGTCTTGCAGGTGCCTGTAGCTGAACACCCTGCCCCATTGCAGAACTTCAAGCGAATCCTGCTTCGCCTTCTCCACTACTTCACGGATGTCCTTCTTTGAAGACCTTTTCATGCACACCCTAGTCAGATGCACTGGAAGGCGTGTCTGTGTCTTCTTGCACATGGGGCAGAGCAGGAAATGCCTGTTGGAAGCACTTGGGATAAAAAAAAAACAAACATTTATTTATTTACAGTTAGCTCATGGAAGTGTTACTTAAGATTAGATTAGATTGATGATTTTTAGTTGAATAAGTAAACATTCCAGTCATACTCTCCATTGTTCATTCCTCTCTGGTTTGGTTAAATAACATTTGCATATTTATTCTCATCCTGATGAGTCCCAGTCTGGGAAAAGTAATTAGTTAACTACATCTATCACAACTACTGAAACAAGTACAGGTAGACCGCAGTCAGTTCGGATTGGGGGCCGCTCCTCTGCTGTACAAATTCTCAACACAGGGACTCCTCAAGGTTGCGTGTTTAGTCCCCTGCTTTATACCCTCTTTACTTCTGACTGTACTGCATCACAGAACAACACCAGTACCATCAAATATGCTGATGATACAATGGTCACTGGAGTGATTACTGGTAGTGATGAGACAGCATATAGGAGAGAGGTGGTGAGTTTAGTGGAGTGGTGTCAGGACAATAATCTCCCCCTAAATGCTGACAAAACCAAGGAGATGATTGTAGACCCACGGAAGAAAGAAAAACAACACACACCACTGCATATTGAAGAGAAGGAGGTGGAGAGAGTGAAATATCTTGGTGTTCACTTGAGTGATGACCTCACTTGGTCTCACAACATCAATCAGCTGGTCTCAACAGCGTTTGTATTTCCTAAGAAGGCTGAGGAAATTTGGAATGGCAACCAGAATTTTTAAAAACTTCTACAGAAGTACTATTGAGAGTATTCTCACCAGCAACATCACAGTTTGGTTTGGGAACTCAACTGCAAAGGACCGGAAAGCCTTGGAACGGGTGGTGAGAATTGCCCAAACCATTATTGGAGCCGCTCTACCATCACTGGAGGACAACTATCACCCCAGAGTCATCAGGAAAGCCCGTAACATCATTAGAGACAATAGCCACCCTCAGCATAGACTGTTCACACTTCTGCCTTCAGGCAGATGCTACAGAAGTGTGAAATCAAGAACCACCAGATTAAAGAACAGTTTTTATTCACAGGCCATCAGGCTGGTGAATGATTCACACCCACTATCCCTTCCCCCCATAACACTGACTTAATTGTCAGGACAATTACCCTGTGAACAAGGAGAACCATAACCACTCTCCACCCATGCACACACATACATACACACACACAGAACAATTTCTGCAGACTATGTACAACACATGGACCAGTCAGTGAACTTTATATTCACTTCAGGTCTCATTTAATTGCTCTTTTGCACAATATTGTAAATTATTTCTGAATGTTTATGTGTTTGCACAATAGCCTTTGTCTAAATATTATTTATTTTTGTAATGCACATTGTATTGTCACTCTGTGTTTACTGTTCTATGTTTAGGGCGATGCGACGGAACATGTGGGAGTAAGATTTTCATTGTACGGTGTAACTGACTGTTTTTACCATGCATTTGACAATAAATTTCTTAATCATAATCATGTTGACTATTTAGTCAAATGAAAAAATAGTATTCTACCCTTAAATTGCTTCGAAAAATTGTTTTAGTTTTGTAATGGATGCAGTTTAAGTTTTAACAATCAATAAATAGTCAGACTTTTACACAGTGTCAGTAAAGTACATACAAGGAAGAACAAATTTATCCACAGTTTTTACAGATTCAAATGCAATAATAAATTGATCATAACTTACAATTTGGAAGCCATTCTTGATAAATTCTTCAACAATAGATGAAATCTTCTACAGAGTCTTTAGCTCTTGTCTCGCTGGAAGCAGAGGTAGAGTAACAGTACATGTGGAGGTCTCCTCTTAATATACCATTCTGACCGCCCCCCCCCCCCCCCACGTAGCCCCGCCCACCCCACCCCCAGTGGCATTGTGAGGGACACTTTGAAAGACGATTTCAAATGTGAAACAAAGTAACTTTTAAGAAGGATAAGAAACGAATTTATATTTCTAAATAGAGTAAAGTTCTAAAACTTCTGCACGAATTCGCCACCACACCACATATGTATATAGTATACTATAATATAATTTACCCAAACAACAGATCCCTTATGTTGCTGCTCATATACATTTGATTTGTGTCTGTCTTTGCCATTTCAAAACCATGTTGTGGGGTGATTTTAATATAAGCTATCGGAGTTGTAATTATGTCAGTTTTACCTCTTGATTAATGTGGAAGATCGCAATTTAACATAAATAGAATGTAATAATGAATGTTTGTTTTCTTATGTGTCGGTCACTGCAACGCCCCGCATACCATCGGAAAGCTACAGCGATTCTGAGCAACATTGCCAGTATGATCCAATTTCGATTTCCCCGTTTTTACCCTGAAATTTCTGCCTGAAATTGCCACCCCGCCCCCGTCTTGCTCTAACGCACACTCGCACTCGCTCACTATTTGAAGCGAGCCAGCCTTAAAGGGCCCAGATCGCATTACAGATGGTACCACAGATTGTTCTAATCCGTACTGTTCTGACACAGACAAATTGACATACAGTGACTACTAGTATTAGCAGGAGGATAGGCTCAGTCTAAAATGTTCCTAAAATTTTGGTGTATTGCTCTTCATCCAATGGGGCTATCGGCATTACTGGTTAAAAGAAAAAAACCTTCCAAAATATGTCATTAACGCTAGAAGTACTAAACCTGCACAAATCTGCGTAAATTTTCTAGCACTACTAGGCCTGCCACAGATTCTCGCTGAGCCATTAGCTTCATTGCCCTCCTGCTTTTGTTGTGCAAACACACCAATTACCTGTGAAACCTGAAACATTTGCATTTACTCAGACTGGTAGCCCAAACCTTTGTGTGTGACATGGAAACCTTCACAAAAGCTTGCCATATCTATACAAAATATCCCACACACTGACTGACCTGCAAATATGAAAGACACATATTCACAAAATATATGGAAACACAAGTCTGTTTTATTTATAAAAAATAGAGTGAAAATGAAATGAAAAGTTGCTAATAGAATGAAACGAATAGAGTGAAAACATACTTACCCATAAGTCTCCAATGTATGTTTGTACACAAAAGTCATAAGAACATAAGAAATTTACAAACGAGAGGTGGCCATTCGGCCCATCAAGCTCGTTTGAGGAGAACTTAACTAATAGCTCAGAGTTGTTAAAATCTTATCTAGCTCTGATTTAAAGGAACCCAGGGTTTTAGCTTCCGCTAGACTAGCAGGAAGACTATTCCATACTCTAACTACACGCTGTGTAAATAAGTGCTTCCTCAAATTTGTTTTAAAATGTTCTCCAGCTAATTTCCACTTATGGCCACGAGTTCTAGTTTTTAAACTAATATTGAAATAGCCATTTGGCTGAACAGCATCCAGACCCGTTAAAATCTTATAGACCTGGATTATGTCCCCCCTTAGTTTCCTTTGCTCAAAGCTAAACAGATTCAGCTCAGCTAACCTCTCCTCATAAGACATTCCACTAAGACCAGGAATCATTCTCGTAGCCCTCCGTTGCACCTTTTCTAAGGCAGCAATGTCCTTCTTAAGGTATGGTGACCAAACCTGCACACAATATTCTAGGTGGGGTCTTACCAAGGAATTATATAAATGTAACATCACCTCCCTTGACTTAAACTCCACACACTCCAAATGTCATAAGCTGAGTGAAGTCATGCTCCATGGTTGATAACATGCTCATTCTGTCTTTTGTCTCAGTGGTTACTCTCCCTCACAGTCTGTCTGTCTGTCTGTTTCAAAGTCTGAGCTGATGGCTCTGTGGAAATCTGTGCTGCCTTAGTAGTTCTAGGTATTTTTCACCAGAAAATAAAAAGCTCAATAGTTCTAGTGTTAATACATTTATTTGACTCACTCTGCTTTATTACGTGACCTGCTGTTTACGTGATCTCAGCCTAATTGTTGTGTTCCCAGACTGTTGGGGGATGGATAGCCCTGCATGTGCATCGCAGAGAGGTGCAAAACAGCCATCAATGAAACAATCGCCCTAGGCTGGCAAGCCCATCCCAGGTATGTGTCCCCTCATCCCAGATGTTAATGTGAACGATTGTCCTGTGGGTCACACTGGTAATTCTTGAGGCTTCCTTAAATGGTCCCATTATTCATCATGTTTTTATGCTCCACAAATACTGTAGGTTTTCAGCTTTATTTGCCTGAGTACATTTTATATTGTCTGTGATGCTGCTGCAGATCAGGCCTGATCAATTAGGCTATTTTCACTGATTGCATTGTTTTGACCTCTGTGATTTTGCTATGGTTATCTTGCTAATTCCTTTGCAAACTGTAAAATAAAAGCATGATTCCTTGAGCAGACGGGGTGTGTGTTTGAGTATGTAATGTGCGTTGGTGTATTTCCAATCTATTACAGGTCAGTGTGCCATGCATCAGATTGGTAGTGGCCCAGTGTATAATGCTCCTAATATTTTGAAGGGTTACTCTAAAACTACTGGGGCTATAAGCATGTGTCTGGGCTCTTTGTGGACTACAAATGCTTTACTTTAATCCGTCTCCACCAGGTGAAGAGATTCACAGCTGACACGTGGAGAGGTTGCAGGTCACCAGTTTATTCCTAAATAAAGTAAATATTGGTAATCAAAAAATTCATTCAAAGTAGGTCTAATAGGATTTTTTTAATTTCACGTAATGCTGTCAGTGAAAATTTATTTTATAGAGACGCAGCAGCAGCATCAACAGAAAAAAATGAGGAATTTAAAACGTGGATGCTTAGCCTGTTTATTCTTTATGCTATTAAGCCCACTGATTTATGTTGTCCCCCACAAGAGGCTCTTACTTAAACTCAAAGTGACAGGTATTTTAGGAACTGTAGCGACCTGGATTGATAACTGGTTAACAGATAGGACGCAGCGAGTAGTTATAAGAGGCACAATGTCACAGTGGGCCTGCGTTCATAGTGGGGTGCCGCAGGGTTCAATTTTAGCACCACTATTGTTCCTAATTTACATAAATGATATAGACACCAATATATACAGTAAACTGGTGAAATTTGCAGATGACACCAAGGTGGGTGGTGTAGCAGATACTGAACTAGCGACTCAGCAGCTACAGCGAGATCTTGATTTAATTAGTGACTGGGCCAATACCTGGCAGATGAAATTTAACATAGACAAATGTAAGGTACTCCATGTAGGGAGCAGAAATATAAAGTACAGGTATTTTATGGGACCTACTGAAATAAAGGTAACTGATTATGAGAAAGACCTTGGTATATATGTTGATGCTTCCATGTCTCATTCTCGCCAGTGCGAGGAAGCAATAGAAAAGGCCAATAGGATGTTGGGGTATATCTCCAGGTGTGTGGAGTTTAAGTCAAGGGAGGTAATGCTAAGATTATACAATTCCTTGGTGAGACCTCACCTAGAATATTGTGTGCAGGTTTGGTCACCATATCTTAAAAAGGACATTGCGGCCTTAGAAAAGGTGCAGCGTAGGGCCACAAGAATGATTCCTGGTCTTAGAGGAATGTCATACGAGGAAAGGTTAGTTGAGCTAAATCTGTTCAGCCTCAAGCAAAGGAGACTGAGGGGGGACACGATCCAGGTATATAAGATTCTAACAGGTTTGGATGCTGTTCAACCAAATAATCACTTCAGCATTAGTTCAAATACAAGAACTCGTGGCCATAGGTGGAAATTAGCGGGAGAACATTTCAAACTGGATTTAAGGAAGCACTTCTTTACACAGCGTGTAGTCAGAGTATGGAATAGTCTTCCTGATAATGTAGTGCAAGCTGAATCCTTGGGTTCCTTTAAATCAGAGCTAGATAAGATTTTAACAACTCTGAGCTATTAGTTAAGTTCTCCCCAAGCGAGCTTGATGGGCCGAATGGCCTCCTCTCGTTTGTATAGTTCTTATGTTCTTATGATTCCTTTATTTTTAAGCCTATTTTTGTGTGGAATGCCATTGGCAAACCTGTCCGTTGTTGCTTATGTTGGAAACTTTTTCCTTTGTCGAAGCAGAGACCAGGAGACCTTGGGATATCTTTCAAGCAGAAGTTACTCTTTATTGAGAACTTGCCGTGTGTCGCTGTAGTCATCCAAGTCTGACTAAAACTCAGCTCGGGAGAGTTTATATGTTTGAAGGGCGGAGGGATACACAGAGGTGGAGACAATCTAAACAAAGCATAGTACAACAACAACGACAACAACAAATTTATTTTTGTATAGCGCATTATCACAACATTACATTCTCTCAAAGTATAGTCCAGGCATCAGCCTGGAAGTTCCCCAGCCCTGATCTCATCAGCATAGCAGTGCCTTTCAAATGCATAGGTGCTAATCTAATCAGCCTGACAGTATCACCCAGACCTTCACATTATCATAGCGACAAAGATTAGCATTCACATTTACTTTGTGACCCTACCCAGTGGTCAGGAAGTCCATAAAGACAAAAGGTTAATGTCTCAGACACCTGGGGGGTATTCCAGAAAGCTTGGTTAACTTACCATTTGGTAAATCTTAACCTCTGGGTTGATATACCCCAAACCCGCATACCATGAGTATGTCGGTTCCAAAACACCTGAGAAGAGTAAGTTCAATCAACCTCCTATTGGTTACCCAGAGTTAATGCGCGTGCACCGTGCATACATAAAGACGTTTTCAATTGATCGCCGATTTCACGAGTCAGAATGAAAAATCAAAGTGAAAAAAAGAGAGCGGCATACTTCACAGAGGCGGAGTTGGAAGTTTTAATGCACGCATATGAGGAATTCAAGCCAATAATAATGAAAAAAAGCAATACGGCTGCATCGGCTAAAGAAAGAGTTGGCTTGGCAAAAAATAACGGACAGAGTAAATGCGTGTGTATTAAATTGCAAATTTGACATCGCCTCCCCTTTTATTATAATGCAAAATAATTAAACACCGCTTCCGCATCCTTTTGACTGTTAAATCACTATGAAAGCATTTACTTGTCCTGCCATTCATTTCTTTAGGTTAAAATAACAATGTGTATCGACTAGGAATATATGGTTTCTTATTTAATAAGGTGTAATCCTTCTGGAGCCAGAAGAACTTTGAGCCAAGTCAAAATGAAACACAAAAACATTCTGCAAAAAGGTAATATTTGATTACACGATCACTGAACTATTTATTAAACACGATTTAGTATATTCTTTCTGTCATGTAGCTAATAGAAAAAAGGCTGAAGCCCGTCTAACTGGCGGGGGCCCACCACCACCTCCCCTCACCCCTTCTGAGGGCAACCAGTGGTAACCAGCATTGTACTGTCCTGTAATGATTACCTATAGTTAGTGGAAAAAAGTAATGAGTTTGATGATTGTAACAAGGCAAAAAATTAAGGATACAAAATCAAGTTACCTGCACATTGATACTATGAATAGATTTCCTATTAACATAGTCTCCCTCATTTATTGAAGGAGCTTTAATAGCCTAATAGGAATGTAGGTGTCATCAATGCACCCAATTATGAATGAATGAATGCCTTTTATTGTCACTATACATGTATTACATGTATTCCAAATTACATTTGGAAACCCTGAAACAGAAAGTCATATATGGAAGTATCAAGTGTGTGTGTGTGCAGGATGAATACATGTATAGATATAAATAGTATGACTACATATTAAATATGCATCATAGATTTTACTACAAAGGACAAACCTACCACTCTGTGGAATTCCTCTTTAATAACACGCAGAGCTTTATGGACAGGGAACTGTACAAACGTGTGTAAGAAGCGTTAAGTACCAGACATACTGTGCGAACGGCTCTACACACAGTTGCCTTTCCCACATGCTCTGCGTCGCCCATATTGTACAAAAAATGCCCTGACGCAAAAAACCGAAGTGCTATGTACAGAATGTTTTCTGTGCTAAGCGCAGACAGGCGGTTTGGGTTTGTGACATTTGCAATATGCGGTTTCAAGAGATGTTAAGTAAATTAATGATTCTTTTGAAAACCGATAACGCTTTTTCAAATAATCATTAGGAAATGAAAAGACATCAATACGTGGTCTTATAACTCTCTCCCGGCGAAAAAAACCTTGTATAATTTGTGCCTCCATGTCCACAGGATCGTCATCAAAAGGGCACGCCATGCTCAGTAACCTTCTGCAACAAACCGACCCTGGAACATAACCTGCTCAGTAGCAGGTTATCTTCAGAGAGTAAGCTGCTATGGTTAAGTACAGTACATACCCAGAAAGTTAACCTCCGTTTTTGGAACTGAAAGATGAGGTTATCCACCAACTTACCCTTAAACTTACCCGGGTATGTCACATAACCTGCTTTCTGGAATACCCCCCTGGGCTCCCAGACTTGATATTCTTAAAATGTCACCATCTTTACCTCAAAATGCAAACCCAATGTACCTATCTCTTTCAGTCCCATTTTCTTTTTGGAGGTTAGCAGCTATTGCTCAGAAAATACGATTCCACATACTTACTATGTTGTGAACACGAGTCAAGCCTCAGACTAACCAAGACAACCCAAGTCACATTTTTAAAATTGAACCAAGTGCAAAAATCTTCAAAGCTAAAAAACACACACAGCCATAATGCTTCTTCCTTCTAAATTTGACCTCAGTTGAAGCCTCTTTGGCTCTTGCACGTTCTTTCCGGCCACCTCCAGTCAGATGCCCGGTTAAACCAATGGACGGCGTAAGAATCTCTCTCAGTATCTGCTACACTGTATTTTGAAAGCTTTGGTGTAATGCAGATCAGCTAAGGAAAAAACAGCTATGTCAGTGATTAAAATATTAATTTTAATTGATCAAAATTGGTCACGTGAGGCATAACTTGAGGAATTACTACACATGATGAATTACTACATGCTGTGCCTTTCTGTTTGCAGGGACGGAGTTAGAGGTGTATGGACTTTTTGCATTATATTTTACCTGTTGTGTATAATCTAAATAGAAACTCTCAACCATCAGTCAACTCAAAGACATGCGTGACCTAATGCTGAAATAAAACATAGCTGCCCAAGAAACATTCATAGCCAATTGTCCAATTATTCCTGAGTTCTTGCAATGTTGAAATGTTTAAAAGAAACACAAACTCACATAGTTAAAAAAAAAAAAAACTGATTAAAAAAAAGTAGTATCTTTGCCCTATGTACCATAAAATAAACAGCCCTGCAGGAAAGGTGTCTAATACCCAGCTTCTGTGTATATACCATACTTACTGATCAACAAACTTCTTGTATGCATTTCTTTAAAGCACTTCTTCCCATTAACTCCTTTCCAGTTTATTTTTTTGGCTACTGCATCTGAGAAAAACCTTGAAAGTATGTTCCATGTGACTTAGTGTTTGTCCTTCTGTAGTACCCAGAGCAGAAATCTGAGAAGAGAAAAATATTTCATATAAAAAGGCAAAGATAAGTATACAGTCGAACTTCGTTACAACGTACCTCGGGGGACATTAAGAATTTGTACGTTATAACCATAATACGTTGTAACCAAGTCCCTCAAAATGAATGATAGAACACAAAATGTATATAAAAAAAACTTTTAGAAAACGCCCCTCAAGTTGACACTATGACATACAGCTTGTGTAGTTTGAAGAATATAATAGGAACTATATTCTTCAAACTAGGTTAATATCAGTTACTCATAGACAGCCGACATATGTCACGGCTACGTCACGCGGCCCAAATGCCACACTTAAGGAAATGGGGCAGTTATAAAGCAACCCTGCTTCAACCCAATGGGTAACCTAATCACAAAGCTCCCCCAATAACCCTTGAAAGCCTCGACTACGCCACCTGATGTTGCAATAGGGCACCAGGACCCTCCAATTTGGTTCAGACTGGTTGTGCTGGTATGAGTCGCTCCACACACCCCAACACCTGGCAGTTTGTGTTTTACCACTTTATTTTTACAGGGAGAAAAACACACACTTAAAAAGGATGCCAAGGCTAGCCAATGGCATACAAATACATAATAAAAACTTCATAAAAATCCGTTCAGGATCCACTATCGAATCAGCGGGGCCAGGCGATGTCCGTGCAATAAATGGTCCCCACTAGCCGGGTCCCGTCCGCCCGAGCCTAAAAGGGGCGACACACAAACAGGGCGAGCAAAAGCAGATTCCGCCAAGGCACAACCCACAATACCTTATAGGGATACCGAGTCTCACAGCAAAAAGCACGCTACCACACACTCATAACCCCCACAGGGCACCGCAATAATAATCGTACACGCGAATCGAAACACCCGTACACACCCACTACAAAACACCATATCGCGGTATCCACTACAGGGAGAATTGATATCCTAATCTCTAACACCCCTTAACTACTTAGCCCTAAGACGGAGCCCGGACCAGGCGCCGACCCGATATATGGATCTATCCAGGCAAACAAGGTTTCGGCTTAACTCACTGCGGGGGGAGTGCCCAATGACTCTCCCCCGCTCCGACGTCCAGGCGGCTCCCTCTCCGAAAAGCGCCTTGAGACACGATCGCTGCGTCCCTTCAGTCCCAGCGTTATCTTTCTCACCGGCACCCCTCTCCCCTGTGTCTCCTGGGTGTCTCTTCCGGGTTCTCTCGCTCCCAGTCCTCGGAGTCCGCGATCTCCTTCCGGGGTGCTCCGCTATCCGCCCTCCGATATATGCTGATCCTGGTCTCCCGTCCCGTGTCTCTCTTCCTTTGTTGTCGTCTCCCTTTTTTCTGTCATGCGGTCGTCCTCCTTCACTTTTCAACCAATCCCAATTTCCCACCCATTGTCCAGCGCCGCAATTGCCAAGGCAATTAATTAGTCCAGCGATCCCGGCTCACACACCAAAGGCACGAGGGTAAAAACAAAACCCCACATGCCCATAACGCCCATGTAACACATAAGCTGGCAGTGGATTTTGCGTTATCGTTCAAATCGCCTTACTGTAACCTAATGTCAAACCGAAATTATGCACCTGTAAATGATTCAATTGGCTGAAATAAATTTCGATACATGTGTTAGACATCTGTCTTTTGTTAATTTCTTTCACTATATGTCACACAACTACCCCAATAACCACACAGTTTCAGAACTTAGTTCGCATCGGCAGTATAAGTCTGCCATGTATAATTCTGAATTATTTCCACCTTGTCGGTCAGCGAAATCCGTTTCCTTTTAGCAGGCATCTTGCTTGATATGCGGCAGCATGACACCATGCAAAACCATGAAAAAACGGGGGCTGCATGCAAGGAGTCCGGCTGGCGTGGAATGCTTCGTGAGGATAGGTTCATACAGTTAGGCGTTGCTAAGTGATGTAGATGGCCGGCAACAGCCGATTCTGAATTGTGCGCACGCTCGGAAGATGAGGCTGTACGTTGTAACGAAGGTCAGTTTGCCTATTTTCCTCTGAAAATCATACGTTATATCGAAGTTTACGCTGTAAAGGTATACGTTCTAAGCGATACCGGCAAATGGAATAATGCATTACGCGAATTCGGGACATAGAAATTTGAACGTCGTATTGGTGTAAACGTTATAAACGGGGTACGTTGTAACGAGGTTCGACTGTACATACAAACTGTGAAAACCAACTGTAGGAGCTCCTGATTGTGCATCAAATCATGTCATACAAACAATTCAGGGTTTATCTGAACGTTAAACCTAATTTATTATTCGGTTTTGCTGTTTTCATGAACTATGTTAATGGTAAACGATGAAAGTAGTCAATATTCAGAGATCTGATACAATATAAGCAGTATATTGGCACAGTAATGATGCAGTTTTATTTACATTTTAAATTATTTAAATTAAAAAAGGTTACAATACCATGGTTTGCTTAGCATGCGAGTTTCTTGAATCTTTAAGCCACTCCTCCAACTCCTCAACTTCAGACATGGTGTCTGTCGCCATACGTGCAGCGAGATTACTAATGGCAGCAGCAAGCTGCATCTGCTGTACCTTGATATGTTCCAACAGTGTTAGGATGTGCAGTTGAGCGGCTACAAAGAGTTGGGAAAGTATTTAATTAAAATTGTTGATTTAGGTTTATTACATATATATTCATAATGTGGTCAGAAGGACAATATTATCTACCAAGTTCTTTTAAACATCGTTTAGTCACAGACTCAGTTTTCAAATTGAAAGAATTTTACCAGAGCAAGGAATAGGTCCAGTGCCTGTCCTCCCCAGTCTAAACCTGGGGTTAAATGAATGGTCCTGATGTTCATCAGAAAGAGGTATAGCAGAGACCTGGCTCATAGAGCTTGAGGGCATGTGAGAGATGGGGGTGACAACTGCAGGCACTGGAGCTGGAGAGAGGCAAGTAGAATGCATGCAAGTGATCGCTTTGATGAGCAAAGCTTTATAAAGTAATCATAAAAGTATAGTACCTGTGTAACGACCGTGTTCAGAATGTCTAATGGAGAAGTGGTGCAGAGGACTGGAAGGCATGCCAAATGTCGTAATGGGGGCAGGTGGTGCAGCTGTGAAAAATGACAATGATTAGAAATAAACACAGCCATATAAAAGAATTCACTATCATAGCAGTAAATTAAACAACTTTCAATGACTCATCTGGCTGAGTTCTGCTAAGCACATGTAGTTACAGTAACTGTCAGTCCTTCGGAACTAAGCTGACTGAATAGTTATATTAATGTTTAATAGGTGGATATTAGCATAACCGGTGCTTACAGAATGATTCAACGAAAACAAAGGAACATACTCGTAAAACAAGGATATTCAGTATGCCTCAGGTTTAGCAGAGGTCCAGTAGAGGTCTGGCAAGCTGAATCAGACGGTATGTCAGGAGTAGGTGGAGGAATAGGTGGTGCTGGTGCAGAGGAGATATTGCTGCATCTCCTCTTTTTACCCACTTCTAGTTCATTGTCCGAGTCTGTATCACCAAAAACTTGCCTAACAAACAAAACAAATCACAGTCAAGCGTAGTCAATATTTTGGCATAAGTGTAGTCAATATTTTGTCAAAACCGACAGAGACTCCTTGTATCAGACTTGTTCAGTTTGTTTAAACTACATCAATAAACTGCATTAAAATGAGTAAGAATTGCTTAAATTCAACCAGACACTAAACATTCAATTAGTCTACACTATAGATCTTATCAATGAATCCCTGTGTCATTTGACCTTTGAAGTTGTGCAGGACTAATAGCCACACTACAAACTACCTTTTACTTAATTATTTGATAATTATGGAGTATTACCATAGCAGCACAACACCTAGTATGTGCTCTCTCTTGCCTTTCCATAATCACCTGATCAGAATTCACAAAATATCAATAAATGCAAACTCACACGTAAGAAATGCTTAAATGTATCACTTTACACAAAGTACACAAGCAGTTCCATTTTGTGGCATAATCTGATCCTTTAAGTAACGCTGTTTTCATGCATGCAAACTCCAACAGGAAGGCTACAACCTTACCTGCTGTTGTGTCTTACAAAGCACATTGTTTACACACTGAGCTCTAGTTGAACTATTATTTCCTTTTGGTCACTATACTAGGTAAGTAGTTTATTAAGCAGAGTACATTTTTAAGATTCCATTTCAGCAATAATTTACACTGCTGTCCTTTTCTTTGAAAAGAAACTAATTCCAAATGTAAAAAAAAAATAGTACAAGTGTTCCAACTCAACCAAGTACTGACTTAAATTTATGTAAATTAAGGAATACATTATTGACACAGTAACAGGCATTTGTATACATCAAGTAAGCAAATCTTGGTAAATCAAATTGATAATTAAGAATTTTAATTATGTTCATTATGCAGTCTGTATATTTCAGAACACAGTTGAGTTGAATTTTGTCTCTACAAGAGACAAGCCAGTCCCTGGTTCCTCACATTTTTGTACAGCTCTGTTTACAGTATGCATTCATCACTAGTATAATTTGGCCACCAAGTGACACCATCCTCAAACCATGACTCAGCAATAACATTAACAGTCTTGGTTTCCAGAAATTCAACGACTATAAAAACATCTTAAAGAAATTGTTATACATTTAAATACATAATCCATAAAATATTGCTACTTTTTTGACACTTTTGAATCCTTTAATAGTCATTTCATGTCTTTACATTCTGTGATGAATTCTATTACAAGCAGTCTGCCTTTTGTTGCAGGGGTGTACAAGATTGAAATACAAGAGCGCAAATCTCTGCGCGGGTGCACAAAGCTAAGTGCACAAATCAATTTCACACCACCACAGAATTCTGTCATAATAATCAATGCATATAGCCTACCATAACAGTAAGGTATATAAGCAAATAAACTTACTGCAATGAACTCCTCCGTGCACTGAGATTCTGACTTACTCATTAACGTTTAAACGTTTTTCCCCCAATTTGTATTGTATAATTGTCAGACAACAGTTTTACACGATGGTATTTCTACTCTTTCCAGATAGCTAGAATTATACAATAAGAATAAAAAAACAACACTTACCCTTGGATATGTGGCCGAACCTAAAATGGAAACAGTGTGCTATTGAATGTCAAATGTTTCTGCACATTTTAAATCTACTAAACTCACCTGAAGAATACAATTAATTGAAATAAAAACATATTTCACAGTATGATAACTCTCAGTTGTCTTTTATTAACCGACCCACGCTTATTTTAGTAAGATCGCTATAGCTAACACAGTCTCAGATGCCGATAGTGATAAGTCCAAACATTTTAAGATTAACTTAACAATTAACGACCCACCGTAATCAAAAAGGTACTAATTGATTTCTAGCATATTTTGACTGCACTATGTGACTTGTACGTACCTCAATGTAGCGGTTTCCTCGAACTTTTCCTGCGCCTTGACCGTACACTGTGGTGATCCTGTCAGATTCCAGAAAATGAAGCTTCGCGCGCTCGTCCTGCGGATCCGTCCCGTAGCTGCTTTGATTCTGCTGACATTATTGCTTTCCCGCCACTGAAGCCCGGGCCTGGGCTTCAGTAAAATTACAGAAATTATCCCTGAATTAATAAATCAACCTTTATATTTTACGCATAACGCCAGTAATGAAAAATTACACGTATTTCACATTTTTAAAAGGAAAAATACTGTTTAATTTACACTGTATGTTTCCCATTTTCTCAAATTACGTACAAATTTATGTAAAATCACAACATTTAATTGTAATTTAAAAAGTAATTCATAATTTAAAGATTTATGACCATACTAGAAATTTAGCTTTTTTCTTTGTAATTTTGAGGTAAGTCCTATTAGTTTTACATTACTTTGACATTTAACTTCTAAGTCCAATGTTTTTTTAAATTACTTTTAAAAAGATTATCCAGAATGGAATTGCACAGGTGAGGCAGCAGCAGCCCCTCACGTTTATGTAGATCATCAGCTCCATGTCTTCCAAAAGCATGAATTAGTAAATATAGAGGACTGATATTATGTACTCAGCATCCATGCATGTGTTAGTTCACCCCCCCACAATCTAAAAAAATGAGACCACATCATCACTTTTTTTCTTTTAATATCTTTTGCATATTGTGGGCGTGTCTATGTAAAATGTATAGGTTGCTATTACATAATATTGGCATAAAAAACCTTAGTTGAAACCGGCAAAGCGCTCACTTAAAATGGTGAAGTATGAACGTGAGTTTATTATTTTTTTCTGGATGAACTGAACTTTTAATTAGTTAGCATGAAGTGTGAACTTGCACTGATTATTGCTTAAAACACTATCAGGCTATCATAGCTCTGGGTCAGTGCTTCGAAATCTAAGCCAACCGTCTGCACGCATGTGCACAGCAGCCCAACCGCTTCCAGCTCAGTGCACAGGCCGCAGCCTTGACGCACTAGTGGTGTGCGATACTACAAGATTTGGTATCGATGCGATACCAAGTAAATACAGGGAAAGTATCGCCGATATGATACCGATATCGATACTTCTTAATAATTAAGGTGGATGCATCATCAAATTGCTAAAACTGAATTAATTTTCATTACCTTTAAGTGTTTTTGTGATTTTTTTTTATTAATTTAGGTATGTGAAGTGCGTGACCAACATGGCCGCCTTTTTTGTTCCAGATTCCTGTTCCACCATCGGGTCATCTGAGCGCTGGGTATACGCCGGAAAATATGCATTCTTATTGTATCGCATTGCGGAATTCCGCGGTATTCCCACTGATAACATAGATGAGGAACCCCTCTTCGTCCTCCGTTTTGAATTTTTAAATTCTGTGTACATTTAGACCTTTTCCGGAAACATTGAAAAATACACTCGATTTCAACATACAAAAACCACTTCAAAGGATTAAGTGACGCTTTTCAAAGCTAAATTGACATATTGTTTATCATTTCATCTTTCTAATCCTGCAGTTTCATAGCTTTCTATGGATCAGAAAAAAAGTTTACTGACCAGGACCGGCAGCATACAGGATCGTCACGGGACAAAAATCCTGAAATCTGCTGTATGTTCATCAGTGATTTGTTGCATCAATATGCCATGATATTAGGGAAATAACAACTTGAAGTTGCTTTTTAACATCTTAAGATGTGAAAAAGATGATTATATCCACTGAGTCGCATTTAATTAAGCAGAAGATTAGAGATATTCACTAGCAGGTAACATCGGAAATCTGAAGCGATCATGGTCACGTGACCTCAGTCAGCTTCCTGATTGGTCAGTTTGTGGTGTTTACAAAACAAATACCATGTGGTCATTGTTGATATCGCTTTTTTTTCCTGTTTTCAGCCTCTTTCCTTCTTCTTTTTCAGCATTTCCACCTTTGGATATTGAGGTTAATGCCTCTAGTAATTATCATTTTTTGGTATTCACATGTATTTGTTGTGACTAATACACTTAATACATTGTTTGCACTTAATTGTCAGTTGTGATGCATCCCAAGAAGAAACGGTGTCCTCCCCCCCAAAAAAAACCTGGAATTGGAAAGCAGCACCTACAGGACAACTTCTCCCAGCTACCCTCAGATGGTGATGTCCGAAATGGTCATGTTTTGTACCTTAACATATGTCGGTGTAACTCAATCCGAGCAAGGACTATAGAGGAGTTACTGCTACTTACACCGACAGGTTCTTCAACCGATTCACGCCTGTATAAGTTCTTGGATGCTGGGGTAAAGAGGATTGTGGCAGGAAAACTACAAAAATTTCAAAAGCTTTCCGAGGAGACAGAGTTTCAGACATTTGCCAATATTTGCCAAGACAAATTTCCCTGTCAGCCTCCAGATGATGTGCATGTGAAAGTGCCTAGCCAGAAGCCATTGGTCAAGGACATGGTGTCAAAGTCACCACTGAAGACAAGGCAGCTTGCTAAGTGTAAAAACTGTAAATTGCTGAAGCAAAGTCTGCGTGATATGAGGAAGAGTCAGTTAGAAATGCAGAGGGATAGAATGATTGCCATCAGGAACTTAAGAATGAAACAAAAGAATAAAGGAGCAATTAAAACTTTGAATCAGAAAATTAAAAGAAAAAATAAGCAAATTGAACATTACAAAGCCAAAGCAGGTGAATTTTTGAATGCCCAAAACACAATTTCTTCACTAACCAAAAAAAATACTCAACTGAAAAAGTACTATAAGCAGTCTAGGAAGTCTTTGAAATTTGAAAAGATGGCTCGGAAGGATGACGAAACTGATGAGAAAATTGTGAAGTTGGAGAGAAAGCTGGCTGAAAGGGAAGATGAAATAGTTCAGTTGCATAATAATGGGGTCATTCTACAGGAGAAAGTTCATGAATTGCAAAGTGAGTTGAAAGCTACTAAGTCAAGAGGGAATTCATACAATTCAGAAATGAGGATGATGGTTTTTGATGCTATAGAAAACCAAGTTCCGACAAACAATATTCCAAAACTAATTGAGAACTTTTCCATTCGCAACGGTCTGACACTGCAGCAAATTACTCACAGATCAAGTGTAGAAAATATGGTTCGAGAGCTGGGTGCCATAGCAGAACTCCAAACTGCTGAGGCAATTCTTCAAAATGCCAACACTACTTTGGGTTTCGATGCCACTACCCAAGAGGGCACACACATAAACAGTATTCATTTTACAACAGTGAAGGATTGCTTCGCAGCTGCCATAGATGAGCTACATGGGGGCACGGCTGATGACTACAGTGACCATATCTGCGAGACTATAAACAATCTTGCCTCGACCCACTCCTATTTCCTTGATGGGGATTATAATGAAACAAGAGAGAAAATCATTGCCAATATTGCGAACATACTTACCGATAGATGTGCCGCAAACCATGCAGCAATACAGTTGGTGAATCAAGCCTGGAACAAGGACCTAAACGAACTTAACTGCCACTTGCACTCCCTAGATTCTATCGCCACCAAGACTCGTTCTGCCCTGAAGGGATGTGAGGATGCAACAGGGAAACAGCTGTTTGGCAGAGATTGCACCGTTGGAAATCTTGTGTTGGGATTTAATAAGACGCGCTATAAAGACGGCAAAGGGGACCCCAAAGGTTTCATTCTATTCCTGGAGAGAGAAAATTTGCCACGTGGCTTACTGCCCCGATATCGGGGCAACCGCCTGCATGTGTTGTTTCATATATGTGGAACCCTGCACCTATATCGTTCAAAGTTCAGAGACTTTCTTCAGAAGGGTACAGCATGTGGTGGTCTGAGGTCAGCCATTCTGAAAGACTTCAATTCTATGATAGGACAAGTTCAAATCCACGTATTGGGGCTCATTGGCAAATTTTTAACGGGGCCATGGATGAAGAAGTTTTACAGAGGAACTGATGACCATACAGATCACGTAGAAGGTATCTCTTTGGTGAAAGGTGTGATCTCTCGTCTCAAGAGCCTTCATGAACCATTGGACCTCTTCACGATGGATAAAGACTTCTTCGGAGAGAAACTGGATGCCTCTGATGCCACACTGCAAGCACTGAAGCAACCTCCAGAAGATACCAATATGTTTTCCACAATGATGCAAGCCTGCTTTGCTGCTGTCATTGAAGTCCTTGATCGTCAGTATCAGAAATACTTCACAATTGATGTGACTGAAGTATTGTTGGAGGAGACCAAATCTGCCAGGACACACAACATGGATGCTGAGGAAATCATGGGGATGTTTAGTGCAGCACAGAAGAAAGCACCAAATGCCACCCTGTGTTTCCTCTCATCTAAGTTGAGGGCCCAGAAGAATAAAACAGTTGCTTATCTTGATGCAATGCCCAAGGACACCATATTGAAGAAGGCTGTAAAACTGGGGCAACTACAAAGGAAGACAAAGAGACTAAAGCAGAAGGACCTAATGAAGGAAATGGCAAAAAGGCAGGCAGACAAACAGCAAATGAAGGAGACAACAGATAGAAACAAATTGGAACGAAGACTGAAAAACACTCCTGCTGAGGAATTAGCTACAAATTTTCCAGATCTTGAGAATGACAAATTGGAGCAGGTCACAAACCTTGTCACAGGAAAATGTGTTTGTGACCACATTTGCCATCTCTGGTACGAGGAGAATCAGCAGATCATGTACAATGGAAAAATAGAACGCTTGAAATCCAAGAAAAAGAAATATGTCGTGGCATATTGGTCACAGGATGAGACATATGATGATGCCATTCACTATGACATGTCCCCCTATGCCTTGGCAGCAGACTTAATTGCCAATGACTTAATGATGTATTAGGTAAGGCACATTCTGTTTTGTCAATGACAGTCTTCATTATTCTTTGTTTATGACTTTTCTGTGCCCAGGAATAAACCAACAGCGGCGCCTGTTGATACACCATTCCAGTCTTCACCTTGTATCAATTTTATTTCAGACTAAGGACATACTTGGAATATATATTATTCTTTCAGATTGAAGAATATAAAGAGATACACCTTCCCTGAAAGTTTCATTGAGATATCTTGTTTATTAAGGAAACTACAAGCGTTTTTATATAAAAAGTTAGGTATTTGGTCACAGTTTTCTACACACATTCCATTTTAAAAATTGGGCTAATTAGCGAACTTCTTTTGCCAATAATTTCCTTATTTGTTAAGATATCTGAGTGAATTTGGTGTCATTGTCTTTGTTTATTCAAGCTCTTTCCAATGGTACCATTGGCATTTAATTTGGTTGAGTTTGAAATTTTTCTTCACATACCTAATTAATTAGGTAAAACCCAGGACAGAATTTGGGCAAAGTTTATATGTAAATAAATACTGCAGCACGGAGGTACCGGCCGGTAGCGCGGCATGTTGGACTGATGCCAGCTTGTAAATAGTTCTCAGTAATCCCTTGTGTGATTATAAATGTGCTGTGTGTTATGTCATGTATAGCGGTTAATGTTTATTGTTGTATGTAGTGTGTGTGTGTGTGTGTGTATGTGTATGTATGTGTGCGTGCGCCAACCATGTGTATGAGTAGTAAACGGGGCGACGTGCACGGTGAGCAGTGCCGGTGTGTGCGTTGTAGTAGTGCGGGTGTAATAAACGCCATCTGATGATTAAACCCCGAACTATCCCTGCTGTTTAATTATTGCGAGCATGACTCAGCCACCCACTGTTATAATACTTTATTATAAATATTATAGTGTGTGTCCGCCCGCCTGCGCCTGTTTGCTAGCCTGGCCCGCTGAGTCACGTGACAGCCGGGAGTGGCAATTGAGAGCAGCAGCGCGAACACAGACAGCCGCAGTGCATTCGGGAGAGAGATTGAAACTGAAGTATCGATCTCATTGAACTGGTATCGATCAATATCAATACCAACATTATTATCGATATTATCGATACTTGGATCGATCCGCCCACCACTAATTTTAATTCATGTTTACTGTTTAAAGTTATCTGCAGATATCTGCAGTTATCAACGGTTTCTTGTTAAAATCCTGCCTAGATATTTATTAACCACTTTTAAAATTTAGTTATGGCATTCTCAATAGTATGATGTTTTGGGAACATCTACTGCATTTTCTATTTGAGTAATTCATTCTGGATATATCAAATACATTTTCATCAGGATTGAAATAGGATTTAAGTAGTATTGTTGCATGACGATCATTTATAGTCTTTGTATATGCAAGAGTTTCAACATCGATTCAAAAGGGCACAACCACAAAGAAAACTAGTAAAAAATGTCTCCCATAGACTTACATTGGGCCATTGTGACATCATAATCAGAAAATTAAGGTGACTGGCACCTGTACTTCACTGTCACCTGCGCCAATATGAAGACTCCCTTTCTCTGTTTCTATCAATACTGCAATACAACTCTGCAACTAGGAGTGCCAATAAAAGGCGTTCTGTACTCTATTCATTTTCTTTTCTCTTCACCGTCTGTATGTACGTGTATATATACACTCACCTAAAGGATTATTAGGAACACCTGTTCAATTTCTCATTAATGCAATTATCTAATCAACTGTAGGATCACACATGCACATATCACAGGGCCTAAATTCCAGGTGGCCTGAGACAAGGCCGAGCCTGGTACGAGAGGCACCAAAGGGGGGTTACACACACGAACACATACACACAGATAACAAGGGAGGCCAGTACTCCAACTTTTATTGCCCTTGACTTGGCACACAACCCCCCTCCACATACACTCTGCCTTACATCTCACTCACCCAACAGACGAACACCCTAAAGGAAATTTCATTTAAGTTTGGCTTTTGTATACCCTGTATATTGATTTACTCATGACTACTAGTCTCAATCTACAGATACGATATGTTTGTATGTGTCCTTAGACAATCTTAGTGTTTTGTGTGCCACCCTTACAACCATGTTCACGGAGTATCACCTATTTCACCCCTTTGCACTTGAACACATATAAATTTAAATAAATAGATAGGTATAGCTACCATTGTATATATGTTCTCATGGTATACCAGAAGAATCTGGAAAATTAGTGTAACCAATGTGTCCTAACTTTGTTAAAAACCCCCCCTTCTCTTCCAACATTCCTTTGTGGTCCTTATCTGATCTTCGTGGACAGTCACCAAGTTTCTTTGTTTCTACCATGCTATCTTAAAAGAACTGAATTAAGGTGTATCTTATCCATTCTGGAGAAGATGAATTGGCATAAGCCACACCAAACAAAATATGTTGTTTCCAGATGTGCAACTTATATTGATATTACCACAAACTAACGGCCACGCCTATCTATGGATAAGATGTGCTGTTTGTAATATGAATATTTGATGTAATATCTGCACAAAGTGTAACATCTGTTGAGGTGCAACCCAAAACCCCTGTATCCTATACTGATGTGAATGAGTCACATAGATAAAATAATTAATTGTTTAATCAATTAATGCAGATGGTATGAGGTATGTACCTGTGAAGCTGGTATGGCATGTTTGGTGTCAAACTGATTGTTAATCACCCCTGATTCCAAATCTGGTCAGTGATTACCATAAAAGTGGATGTATCAAAAGTTATAACAGCTTAATGAAAATCATCAGTAAAGGGAGAATCAGTCGGGCCATAAATCTCAAAAGGACTGATACAGACCCCCTTCCGAAAGCCCGCCAAATGGATGGCCAGCCATTGGGCCAGGAGTCGAATTCCTGGTCATCCCTATTCATGAACTTTACAGCATAAAATCCTGGCACCTCAAAACAAAGGCGAGCAGAACAACCGCCAGCCAGCGCAGAGAATAACCTCCAGCCCGAAGGAGAACATCAACCCGGGAGGAGAGAAGCCCACAAGAAGCCCTCCGGTGAAGGCCCAGCTGAACAGAGAACAGCACCCAAGACAAAGCTTCACCAGGAGAGAGAATCTAAAGGGACTCCACTCCACTGCTCCAAACGCCGCGCCTTCCTGAGTGCCATCAGCTCAGCAGCTCTGCCATCAACTGCCAAGACCCCCCCCCCCACTCTTCAACCAAGTAAACCAACTTCCTTTCATTCTAACAACTTAAGCTGCTCTGTTAACCTGCTATAAGACTCTAGGGTCGTGTTTCCACAAACTGTGCTTGCTTTGCAGAACAGTATTTCCCATTTAAGGTTCCTCATTTAAATCCGGTCATTGCATTTTCATAATTACATTGTTTGTTTTATTCTGTTATTTCGTGTTTGTTGTTGTGTTAGGTGTAATGTCTGTCTTATGTTAGTTGTAGTGTTAGCTAGGAATAAATGCATGTCTCTTACACAACTTTAGCCTCCGTCATTGAGTGTTCCACAATAAGTTCCTGCCTCTGTGCGATCTTGCTACACGCTCTGAGTCTGAACCTCAAACTCGCCTGAAACATCGCGAGACTCTCTCATCGGCCGTGAGGGGAGCTTCGCTACCAATCGTTTACATTACCTGGTGATGCAGCTCGCTGGACGAGCCTTCTAACCCAGGTTACTAAGCGATACTGGTAATTAGTGAATCCCATTTAAGTCTTACATTAACAGACTCACAGGGATACCGCAATTGAGTTTGGAGGAGCCGACCATTCGGCATAACAATTGATTAATAATCAGCATTAAATAATAATTAATTAAACTTTAATTAATTCAAACATATTGGTGGAGAACATTAAAATTTATTTGAGCTAATAATTCCTACATTAATTGGTGGAAGAACGCGGGCACAAGGTTCAAACTTTTTGTGAGCACACAATTTAAACTTTTTATGACCGAACGTGCAGTTGAATAAGCGCTACTGTGAACAGGTTGCAAAGTTGAGGATTAATTGCACTCACGGCAGTCCGAAGGCATTTAAACGGGATTATACGGCCTTATTATGTTTTATTTCTATTATTAGTAGTTATTTTCTTTTGTTTTAATTTTCGGTTATTTTATTTTAGGTTTCATTCGTTTTAAACTGCAGTAAACTTAAACCCTATATCTGACGAGATTCTCAGGTATAGCCCGTTGTTTCCAGGATAGATTCGGACGAGTTTCTCCGTTTCTATATCCTGGCAGAGATCTCTCTCTCTCTATTAGCGAACAGAAATTCTTGTTACGAGTTCTAACCTGAATTTTGTTGCGCTTGTACTCCCTGAGATAAGACCGATAGCTTAGCTACCTATCAGGATCTTTCTCGTATGTGTGTGCCTGCTTTAGACAAAGCAAGTTTAACACCGCTTTGCGCTGTGAGCCAAGTGTGTGTGTTATTTAGAATTTGGGAGTCTCCAGTGCTTGAGACCCGCCGTGGTTAAGCACCATTTGCGACGAGATATAGTGCACTCGCTATTTAGATCTGTCGCCGTAACGCGAGCGCTGTCTCGCTTCAGCAATTGTTTTAAGCGGTTTTAAACTGCGCAAGACGCAAGCGGCGTGTGCATACTTTAAAAGTGTATGTCACTCATCTAGCGTCGGCAATCGCCTAGCAACCGTCTTGGTTACGAGGGCAGCCAGCGAACGCCACTCTAACCACTTAAAGGTCAGAGCCCTGAAGGCCTGCCAGACGCCATTTGTTTTTTTTTTCCTGGGTCACCAGTGACCCCACCCCTTTGGCTCACGTACCTGGGACCCTCCCCTCCCACAAAGGGAGCAACGTCCCATTGAGCCTCTAGTGGTCAGGCATTGGACTACCACTCCATTTCGAAATTGCGCCTCTAGTGGTCAGGCATTGGACTACCACTCCATTTCGAAATTGCGCCTCTAGTGGTCAGGCACAGAACTACCACTCCATTTCAAAAGTGCGCCTCTAGTGGTCAGGCATAGAACTACCACTCCATTTCGAAATTGCGTCTCTAGTGGTCAGCCATAGTAGTGTAACAACATCTGAGTTGGGTCTCTGGTGGTCAACACCGGTAATACCAACACACATAATTGGACACACAGGTTCTTGCCTGAAAGCAGGAATCAACTTCACAGACCAATTCGATTAGATCACAACACATTAACATTTAATTAGGTTATTGCTGCATAACTAATTGATGTTTACAATTAAACAATAAGAAACAATTAATTTGGTTTGATTTCTGTTTTACCTTTTTGATTTATTTTAGGTTTTACTTCATTTTATGCGTTCATCCACTCCCTCTCCCCCAACAAGGAGACTTGCATAGAAGTTCAACCATTATTAATAACAGAAAACCAGTTACATATACAATCACATCAGGGAGTCATTGAGGTTTTGGACGTGACCGGTTGAGCTTTTCCTGTGCTGGGTGCTTACCATTCGCTCTCTGTTGGTTGAGCTTGCCTGTGGCTCTGCTGTCACTGCTTACGATCGTACAGTTTGTCAGAACCGAAGGGGAGTTCTCAGCAATTGGATGCCCAAAAGCGCGCCAGCCCGGCTGCACCCGCTGACTCATTAAGGGCAAGGCTGACAGGTACCTCAGGCAGTCATTACAACTTTTGAGGAGGACCTCGTCTAGGGTGAGTTCTGAGAACGGCCCTAGCTTGGACTCTTACTAGGGTGGGTGACACCTGAAGGCTATTTTGCCAGCCTTGGTCGAGTCAGGTCTCAGGCAGTGCAGCCGATAAGCTGAGCCCCACCTGGGTTGTTTCAGTTGTGCGTATAGAACACCCCCTTCCAAGTTGACATTGCTGGGGATCAGGGGAGTGGGAGCCAGACCTGGGCCTGCTTGGCTGGGATTGAGCTTGTGGGACGTGCCCTACTCAGGAGGGACACCTGACAGCGTTCAAACCTCTCTAACTGCATGACTAGCTTAACACCGCAACACCTCATATAGGGACAAATAAAGCAGAACCTGCTAGTGGTCCCCCTTCTGGTCAAAGCGGAGTTGTACAACAGAGCCCAACCCAGGTGTAATCTGATCTGCAACAGCAAGCTACGTTTGAATGCAGTCCCATTGGTTTGAAGCTGTTATTTCTCATTTCCTGTTCCCAACTTCTCCTGTGGTCTTCTGACACTGTCAATAGCCACAGATCTGCAATTTCCAGGATAAGGCTTTATCCTTTCCCCCTCACTAGGGCATCTCTCAGGCCCTAGAGTAACTCACACTGTTCTAACTTGCAACAACTTCTCCCAGGGAACAATTTTTGTTTGTTTATTTTGTCGTGGGTAACTATTCCCGTGGTTCACTACACCCTTCCAGTTACCCATTGACAGGCCCCAGTTCTACTTTATTTTATTTTGTTGGTTTAATTTGTTCGCCCAGATTTAGGTGTTAGGCCTCCCACCTAGGCAACACCCAGCCTGAGTAACAGATTTCTGCGGCCACCCTCCTGTTGACCGAGTCACAATGACCCACATGAAAAGCCCACTGGACCAGTGGAAAGATTTTGGTATCTGGTCTGAAGATGTGACTCCCAACTTTTTGCCTGGTCATGTCGATCTCACATGGTCCAAAGAAGCTGACCAAATTGAGGACGACATTGCCGAACTTATGGACATGCCACCCACTCAGAAAGGCGGGAGTAAAGAGCTAACCAAAATCGTCTCAAACAAAGGGTGCAATCACTCAAGCAGCAGGAGGAAAACACCCAACGACTACTGGCAGAGGCACAGAGAAATGCCGTCCAGGCCCAACATCACATTGGGAACCTGAAGCAAGAACTCCAAAAGAGAAGCTTTCCACCCCATGAGGAGGAGGAGACAGAAGAAGGTGAAATGCCTCGCACCAGCAAAAAGCTTCAACATGCCCTGGAAGAGCTCAGAGCTGAAGCTGACCAGCAAAAACAGCAAGCCAGAGCCACCAGAGGGAACCTCGAAGCCAGACTGGACCAGGCCGACACCCTGCTGGACAGAGCCCACGCGGAGCTCAAGAAAAAGGATGGTCGGATCCAGGCCCTGGAAAACCATCTGGACGAGGCACAGAGACGTCTGCACAAGATGAATCACCAACTGATCAGCTCCCAGGAACAGCTCACTGATGCCAGAATGAAACATCGGGCGGACGCAGAAGAGATTGACCGGGTGAGACAGGAATTGAAGCAAGCATATGAGATGAAGTTGGAATTCGAGGCACCCTACAAATCAGCGAGGGGACCAACGTCATCTCCAACAGTGCGGTTGCTCCCAAGGCACACGGGGACCTCTCATCGGGACGAGGTAACTCCCTGCCCCTCACCAGACCTTGAGGAACCAAGAACCCAGAAGGTCTCTCTCAGAGAAGACACCACAGATGGAACAGGCCTACCAAAGCGAACGTTACTCCAGCACCGGGTTACCACAAAGGAGCTTGATAAAGCAGCTCGGAATATCAACACGTTTACCCCGAATCCCAGAGGAGGCCACGACATTCATGCCTACCTCCAAGACATTGACTTCCACCTCCAAAGACTGGACAATGTGACCAATGAGGACAGAGTCTACCTTATCAGGATCACATCTAGCCTGGAAGTCCGCAGCTTCTTGGATCGACAACCTAGTCGAATCAAAGCCAACGCCATGCTGCTACACGAAGCACTGACTCGGGAGTTTGCTGATCCTGAGTCAGAACAAGGTATCGTCGTCGCCTTCGATGTTAAACAGAGCAGACAAGAAGCTCCCCAAGCCTACTACAATCGCCTTCGTCGGGCATATTTTGGGTCCAGAAATGAGCCAGACATGGAAGAAGATGCGAACTTCAAGGCTCTCTTCCTTCGGAACCTCCACCCAACCATTAACCACTACCTGGGGCTCATGGCTTGTCCCCGCACAATGACAAGTCAACAACTGCGAGACCTGGCGATCAAGGCGTACCACAAACAAAGAGCAGCAGCTGAGAAGGCAACCAAGGCTCCGGCAGTGCTGAACCTTAGCACTACAGATCCCAACCTAGCGTTGGAAGGTGGCCACCCTCCTCATCAAACACCAATCCACGACCGAAGTTGGAGAGCAGCAAGCCACAGTGAGCGGTACCCTGGTGCACCCCCACAGCAGTCAAAGACTCAGCCAGTCTGGTGGGAGACACTGTGCTATCCTAACAAGGGTAAGCTAAGACCAATGGAGCGATGGAACAAGCGGAGAGACCGACAGGGAAACCAGTTTCCTAAGCCGAGCTCTCCCCCAAGTTCCCGACGGAATCCACCACGGAACTGGCAAGACAGAAGGAGAGGTTACGATCCAGACTCGAGGCCTGGACGAACCAAGGAAGAAGAGGAGTCTAATCTACTACAGTTGCTGCATGATTTCTTTACTCAGCATCCCCTCAAGAGTCAAGAGGACTTTCGGAAGAAAGATCCAAAATGACTAGGACGGAAGCACAAATCACGCAGGACCCCACAACCCTCACCTGAACCCACACCAGACAATGCCTACAAACTCCCTCAGAGGTCAGCCCCAAATGACACTCAACAGTCATCGGCCTTCCCTACCAGAGATATTGGAACAACTGAAGAAGTCCCACCTCAACCAGAAAGAGCGGCTGACTCAGGCCTGGTAGGAGCACCTGATGTCGCCGTCACCAACACAGAGCTTGATCAAGGGGATGAGCCCCCACCAGTGCCTCACAGCGCTGTCCTGGTTGTAGGCTGTGACTCAGAAGAGCACCAACCCTACTGGGGTGATGCCTCACCAATTCCTGACCAGGCCCTTGTGCCACAGTTACTGGGTGACCTGATGGAAAGGGGGGTAGCCAAGAAATTCTACCTCTCCATCACCCTGGAAGATGTTCTCACCCTCGAGGCCCTCATCGACACTGCAGCAGACATCACCCTCATGTCAGCCAGTCTCTTCTACCAGGTGCAGCACCTAGCCGCCCAGAAGAACAAAACCCTCCAGCCGAGGAAATGCTCTTTGGACGTGCAGGCATATTCACCAGTGGGCACCAGGATGGATCACATGATCCCCCTCGATTTGTCCATCGGCCCCATGAATGTAATGCACCCTGTATACATTTCCCAACTTGAGTCCATTCCATTCCTCATTGGGAAAGATTTGCTGAACCGGTTCGAGCCATTGTTAGACTTCCAACATCAGAAAATTTGGGCTCAAGTTAGAGAACCGCTGCCACTGTGGACACCTGACACAGCCACATGGGAATGTCAAACCCTGGCTGTCTCCTCGGACCTCACTCCACACCATGGAGAGAACGCAGCAGGAGATCAGTGTCTTGACACAAGAGACCCATACCAGCATCATGACTCCTTCCTGTGCAGGCAGGACCCTACCCTGGGATCCTTCTGCCCCAAGATCAGGAAAGGCATGTGGTCCCAAGGCATGGAAGTCACAGATGTGGTAATGACCATGGAGGTAGAAGAGTCACCAGTGACAAAAGAGACTGTATGTCACGTGGAGCTTGCTGACGACCAACACCTGACAATCCATGCCATAACTGCCCAGCCTGACGCAGTATGGTCACCCAGCTGCTACAGCTATTCTCAGGAGGGACCAGCAGCACCCAACATTGTGGACACGCCCACACCAATGGAACCGTCGCAACACCACTACTTTGATGAAAATGTCTGTCAAGACATGATCACCATTTATGTAGATGGGTACGCATTCAAACATCAGGGGACCCTGAAAGCGGGAGCTGGCATTCTGTGGCTCAATGACGACCCTGTTCCACCACAACAGCTCAAGTACGCAGTCGCAGTACTTGCGTCACACATCGCAGTACACAGAGCTGGCAGCAATCTTAATCACCCTGGAGATGGCCTCCAAACGTGAAGTAAAGGACCTGCTGATCTGCAAAGACTTCAGCAATGCACGTCTCAGCTTCATGTGCCATCTCCCTCACTGGACACGGAATGGCTTCAAGACATCAGGGAACAAGCCAGTCAAACACCAAGACCTCCTGCACACGTGCGATGCTCTGATTACCGCACGAAACACGCAGATTTACTGGAAGAAGGTTTGTGGTCATTCCAGACTCCTAGAACTGGACAAGACGTGCAATGACCACACGAATGCACTCGCCAAAGCAGGACCACTGCACGGTGACTTGTGGGAGTTTTGCTCCCTCCCACCCACCCATGCTGTCCAGGTCGTCACCTGCAGCCACAGCCGAGCACCTGCCTCGCCGCCAGCGACCTCACTGCTGGAAGTTTCCCTTCAGGTCTCCAACTCTCTCCAGCCCACTGATGCTGTGTTCAATAAGGTCTGCGATCACCTCCGCGACCTCTCGGCTAACTCGATCTCCACAACTGATCAGGCATCCCTTCCTGACCTCCATCACCTGATGATGGCTTTACTCTTTCTTCATCTCGTCGAGGGCGTACCTCTTCATGTCCCTGATGCCCACACTTCACCACAGCTCGTGGTCCCTCAGGCACAAAGGGGGGTCATGCTACTGTACGCCCACGACGCGCACCCTGTGCAGGACACCGCAATGCCAAAACAACCTACGAGGCACTTAGTCAAGTAGCCTACTGGCCTAACATGCGACAGGATGTAACAGAATATGTGAAAGGATGTCTGGTCTGCTGCCAATTTCAACCAGCAAACCCAAACCACAAGGCACCTCTGCAGCGACGGGGTATCAATTTCCCATGGTCAGATCTACAGATTGACTGGGTAGGACCCCTGACGAGATCAGCTCGCGGAAACAAATACTTCCTCACAGTCACCTGTCAGTTCACTAAGTGGGTAGAATGTCTCCCGGCACCCAACGACACAGCCCAGACAACGGCATATCTGCTCACGAACCATGTGTTCTCCAGGTTTAGCCTCCCACTGAAAGTCAACTCAGACCGAGGCACCCACTTCACAGCGAAGTGATGCAGGACATCTGGAAACTGTTGGGGATCAAAGCCCAGTTCCACATCAGCCACCATCCTATGGCATCCGGCCAAGTAGAACGGACCAACCGAACCGTCGTCGGTATGCTCAAGAAATATGTGGCATCCAATCAGAAAGATTGGGATGTGAAATTGCCTCTGGTGCTCATGGCAATCAGAGCCACACCCCACAAGTCCACAGGAGTGTCCCCCTTCGAACTGATGACAGGACGACAAATGACACTCCCTCTCCACCTACTCTACCAACCTGGTGACAACAATCTCATCACAGCCTACACCACACAACAATATCTGGACAGCCTGCACCAGCATTTGAGAGCTTCCTTTGCATTCACCCAACAAAACCTGCAAAGAACCGCAGAGGGCAGGAAAGCCTACTATGACCAGAAAACCTCACAAGATGAACTCCAAGTGGGAGACAAAATCTGGTACTATAGGTTTGTGCAACCAAACTCAGCACAAAGACTTTCCAGGAAGCTTCTACCACGCTGGTCAGGACCACATGAGATCGTGGACAAACTGTCACCTGTGGCCTACCGAATCCGAACCAACAAAGGCACCCAAGAAACATGCCTCAAGTGGGTTCATCGGAATCAAATCAAGAAATACCAAGCCCAGAGAAAGCCTGAAACACCCACCAACGAGCCTTCTCAAGACGAAGCCAGCAGCTTGGAATAAACCACATTCCAACCAAAAGAAAGACATCTTGTCAGTCTGAAATCTCCTCAAACTCCCAACAAGAAAGACCAAAGAGAAAGGGGAGGAAAGATGGTCACAGATAGGGTAGACCAAGGTGGTGGACTTGACTACTGATATCTGGGTGACCTTGACGTTTTTGTTTAATTGTTTGTTTGTTTTGACAACTTTTCATTTTATTTGGTTGTTGTTTTTGGTAAGGACCTGGGGTGGCTCACGCGTGCCCGGGAAATTACTGAAGAGGATCCAGTTTTGCAATTTTCTTTGTCCTGTTTGTTTCTTTGCAATTGTTCTCTGACCGAGAATTGTTGCCCACTATTTCTTTCTCCTTTTCCCTTTGCACCGGTGTGCACAACATTCAGAGTCTCGACTCACCACCTCACTCCTAATCTGGTCTTTATTTTCTACCCCCTATTACTAGGATGATGCTGCCCCCGCTATTAGCATTACTCTGCCTAGGAGGCTGAGGCTCCAGTCTGACACGGCGTTCTCTGGACCTCCGCCTGGCACCGTCTTCCGGGGACAGCCCGGTCTCGTGATTACCAACTGTTGTACCCACACAGTGAGAGTATGTCAACTGAGCCATTACCTGCACGAGAGACCCCAAACTAGTGGGACAGGTGTCAGATGGACTCAGGAGGCCCTGCATCATGCTGCCGCTGACACTACCCACAGGTTGGAGCAGTAACCCAACGACCGAGACCCAAGCTGAGTCCAATCGACGGCCCAAGAGGCTCCTGAGCACCCTGCTGGGAGCTGCAGCAGCCATTGGCACCCTGTTCGACATTCACCACTCCTCGCGGTCCCAGAAGCTAGGCGCCAGCCCCTGCGCGTCCTCCCTGTCCATCCTGTCACTGTGCCACCCAGAGTGCCAAACAATGGGATGTCAACAATGCCTCGTTGCATGGTGGTGATCCTGTTTCAACTTCCGTCGCCTGAATGATGGCAATGCCATCATCAGCCGAAAGGGGGGATATGTAGGATCACACATGCACATATCACAGGGCCTAAATTCCAGGTGGCCTGAGACAAGGCCGAGCCTGGTACGAGAGGCACCAAAGGGGGGTTACACACACGAACACATACACACAGATAACAAGGGAGGCCAGTACTCCAACTTTTATTGCCCTTGACTTGGCACACAACCCCCCTCCACATACACTCTTGCCTTACATCTCACTCACCCAACAGACGAACACCCTAAAGGAAATTTCATTTAAGTTTGGCTTTTGTATACCCTGTATATTGATTTACTCACGACTACTAGTCTCAATCTACAGATACGTTATGTTTGTATGTGTTGTAGGATCACACATGCACATATCACAGGGCCTAAATTCCAGGTGGCCTGAGACAAGGCCGAGCCTGGTACGAGAGGCACCAAAGGGGGGTTACACACACAAACACACACACACAGATAACCAGGGAGGCTAGCACTCCAACTTTTATTGCCCAAAGATTTAGGGACCTACAGACAAGCAGAGTGGACTTCACGGACAGGGGTCCCTCGACTTGGCACACAACCCCCTCCCCATGCACTCTGCCTTACATATCACTCACCCAACAGACGAACACCCTAAAGGAAATTTCATTTAAGTTTGGCTTTTGTACACCCTGTATATTGATTTACTCAGGACTACTAGTCTCAATCTACAGATACGATATGTTTGTATGTGTCCTTAGACAATCTTAGTGTTTTGTGTGCCACCCTTACAACCATGTTCACGGAGTATCACCTATTTCACCCCTTTGCACTTGAACACATATAAATTTAAATAAATAGATAGGTATAGCTACCATTGTATATATGTTCTCATGGTATACCAGAAGAATCTGGAAAGTCCTAACTTTTAGAGAGTCTGCTTTGTTAAACCCCCCCCCCCCCTTCTCTTCCAACATTCCTTTGTGGTCCTTATCTGATGTTGGTGGACGGTTACCAAGTTTCATTGTTTCTACCATGCTATGTTAAAAGAACTGAATTTAGGTGTATCTTATCCATTCTGGAGAAGATGAATTGGCATAAGCCACACCAGACAAAATATGTTGGTTCCAGATGTGCAACTTATATTGTTATTACCACAAACTAACGGCCACGCCTATCTATGGATAAGATGTGCTGTTTGTAATATGAATATTTGATGTAATATCTGCACAAAGTGTAACATCTGTTGAGGTGCAACCCAAAACACCTGTATCCCATACTGATGTGAATGAATCACATAGATAAAATAATTAATTGTTTAATCAATTAATGCAGATGGTATGAGGTCTGTACCTGTGAAGCTGGTATGGCATGTTTGGTATCAAACTGATTGTTAATCACCCCTGATTCCGAATCTGGTCAGTGATTACCATAAAAGTGGATGTATCAAAAGTTATAACAGCTTAATGAAAACCATCAGTAAAGGTAGAATCAGGCGGGCCATAAATCCCAAAAGGACTGATACAGACCCCCTTCCGAAAGCCCGCCAAATGGATGGCCAGCCATTGGGCCAGGATTCGAATTCCTGGTCATCCCTATTCATGAACTTTAGACCATAAAAACCTGGACCTCAGAACAAAGCAGCGCAGAGAACAACCAGCAGCAGCGCAGAGAACACCCAGCAGCCGTACAGAAAAGACCATCATCCCGGGAGACGAGAAGCCCACCAGAAACCCTCCGGTGAAGGCCCAGCTGAACAGAGAACAGCACCCAAGACAAAGCTTCACCAGGAGAGAGAATCCAAAGGGGCTCCACTCCACTGCTTCAAACGCCGCGCCTTCCTGAGTGCCATCGGCTCAGCAGCTCTGCCATCAACTGCCAAGACCCCCCCCCCCCTCACTCTTCAACCAAGTAAACCAACTTCCTTTCATTCTAACAACTTAAGCTGTTCTGTTAACCTGCTATAAGACTTTAGGGTCGTGTTTCCACAAACTGTGCTTGCTTTGCAGAACAGTATTTCCCATTTCAGGTTACTCATTTAAATCCGGTCATTGCATTTTCATAATTACATTGTTTGTTTTATTCTGTTATTTCGTGTTTGTTGTTTGTGTTAGGTGTAATGTCTGTCTTATATCAGTTGTAGTGTTAGCTAGGAATAAATGCATGTCTTTTACACAACTTTAGCCTCCGTCATTGAGTGTCTCATAATAAGTTCCTGCCTTTGTGCGATCTTGCTACACGCTCTGAACCTCAAACTCGCCTGAAACATCGCGAGACTCTCTCTCATCGGCCGTGAGGGGAGCTTCGCTACTAATCGTTTACATTACCTGGTGATGCAGCTCGCTGGGCGAGCCTTCTAACCCAGGTTACTAAGCGATACTGGTAATTAGTGAATCCCATTTAAGTCTTACATTAACAGACTCACAGGGATACCGCAATTGAGTTTGGAGGAGCCGACCATTCGGCATAACAATTGATTAATAATCAGCATTAAATAATAATTAATTAAACTTTAATTAATTCAAACATATTGGTGGAGAATATTAAAATTTATTTGAGCTAATAATTCCTACACAACCAATCACATGGCAG
The DNA here is from genome assembly GCF_048594095.1 of Paramormyrops kingsleyae. NCBI lineage: Eukaryota > Metazoa > Chordata > Actinopteri > Osteoglossiformes > Mormyridae > Paramormyrops > Paramormyrops kingsleyae. The sequence goes on along the minus strand of NC_132821.1, from coordinate 3,167,915 downwards.
TTGCTTCAATGCATTTAGAGGTGTGGTCCTGGTCAAGACAATCTCCTGAACTCCAAACTAAGCAATTTTAAGCAATTTAAGCAATTTTGAGCGTGGCATGGTTGTTGGTGCCAGACGGGCCGGTCTGAGTATTTCACAATCTGCTCAGTTACTGGGATTTTCACGCACAACCATTTCTAGGGTTTACAAAGAGTGGTGTGCAAAGGGAAAAACATCCAGTATGCAGCAGTCCTGTGGGCGAAAATGCCTTGTTGATGCTAGAGGTCAGAGGAGAATGGGCCGACTGATTCAAGCTGATAGAAGAGCAACTTTGACTGAAATAACCACTCGTTACAACCGAAGTATGCAGCAAAGCATTTGTGAAGCCACAACACGCACAACCTTGAGGCGGATGGGCTACAACAGCAGAAGACCCCACCGGGTACCACTCATCTCCACTACAAATAGGAAAAAGAGGCTACAATTTGCACGAGCTCACCAAAATTGGACAGTTGAAGACTGGAAAAATGTTGCCTGGTCTGATGAGTCTCGATTTCTGTTGAGACATTCAAATGGTAGAGTCAGAATTTGGCGTAAACAGAATGAGAACATGGATCCATCATGCCTTGTTACCACTGTGCAGGCTGGTGGTGGTGGTGTAATGGTGTGGGGGATGTTTTCTTGGCACACTTTAGGCCCCTTAGTGCCAATTGGGCATCGTTTAAATGCCACGGCCTACCTGAGCATTGTTTCTGACCATGTCCATCCCTTTATGACCACCATGTACCCATCCTCTGATGGCTACTTCCAGCAGGATAATGCACCATGTCAGAAAGCTCGAATCATTTCAAATTGGTTTCTTGAACATGACAATGAGTTCACTGTACTACAATGGTCCCCACAGTCACCAGATCTCAACCCAATAGAGCATCTTTGGGATGTGGTGGAACGGGAGCTTCGTGCCCTGGATGTGCATCCCACAAATCTCCATCAACTGCAAGATGCTATCCTATCAATATGGGCCAACATTTCTAAAGAATGCTTTCAGCACCTTGTTGAATCAATGCCACGTAGAATTAAGGCAGTTCTGAAGGCGAAAGGGGGTCAAACACCGTATTAGTATGGTGTTCCTAATAATCCTTTAGGTGAGTGTATGTTCTCATGGTTATTCCAGAAGAAAAATTAAATAGTGTAACCAGTGTGTCCTAACTTTCAGAGCCTTCTTTCTTTAACAACCCTAAAAAAAGGTTAGGTGGCAGTTTGGGCGGATCTTAAAGCTCTCCCCCATCTATGACGTCATAAGCGGATGTGGGCGTATCCTTTGATCTGATTGGTCGGGGGGAGGGGGTTTTGGCCAAATGGTATCATACATGCTTATGCCACGTGTTGCCGATAGGGGGCCGTATGGTTTGGGGAGATAAGGGTTGTCGTTAAACTTTAATAGAATAAAAATACATTACATGTATTTTATTAATGTGTTATGTTTAATTACGTTGTAAGGAATAATAAAACATATAGCAGGATGAACGTAAGCTAGGGCATATACATCCTGCGGTGTTCCGTCCGTCTGCAGTAGACGAGCGCCCCGGCGTATTTTAAAAGAAGAAAGCCCCAAAATGTTTTAAGAAAGAAAAACTTTAGTGTTACTTTAAAAAGAAAGAAAGAAAAGCAGGTGGAATTTAAACAAGTACAGACATGCCCGAGCGAAACATCGTATTTTAAACAAATGACACAAAGCCACGTAGAATTAAGGCAGTTCTGAAGGCGAAAGGGGGTCAAACACCGTATTAGTATGGTGTTCCTAATAATCCTTTGTATTTTTTAAATTCAGTTCAATCAGTAAAGTGTTTCAGGTTTTTATTGAGATCCATCAAAGTTTTGACCACTTGTATTTGTCCCTAATTTAAATATTAAGCTTATTTCAATAATACCTTTAATCGTGAATACTAGCTGGCTAACTAGCCCCAGGTAGCTTATCTGCCCTCCCTCCGTGCTTTTTGCCTCGGGATGCTCTGTTTGGTGGCAGAACTAACGTCTGCAACTGCACTATAAAGCGCAGAGTGATGAGCGCATAGATTACTACGACTTTACTAGCCTTTACCCCTCAGTCAACAAGTTTAAGGAGTACCCGGTAGGCCACCCTGTAATCATTTACAGTGATTTTGACAGCATTGAAAACTATTTTGGGCTGATCAAAGCCAAAGTTCACCCACCGAGAGGCCTTTACCTACCGGTTCTGCCTTACAGGTGCGGTGGTAAACTCATGTTCACACTTTTCAGAACATGCTGTGAAACCAAGACGCGGGGGTCTGTAATCATACAGATGAGCAGAGAGCTCTGATCGGCACGTGGTGCAGTGTCGAAATCAACAAGGCTGTCGAAAAGGGCTACAAAGTCGTAAAGATTTACGAGGTCTGGCATTTCCCCGACCGGACAGACACACTTTTTGCTGGCTATATTAATAATCATTTAAAGGGAAAACAGGAGGCTTCCGGCTACCCCTCTTGGGCAAAGAGTGCTGAGGATAAAGAGAGATACATTCAGACTTACTTTGAGAAGGAGGGCATCCGTTTGAACCCCGAGAACTTCGGTGTTAACAAAGTGAAACGCCAAATTTCCAAATTGTTTCTAAACAGTCTTTGGGGAAAGTTTGGTCAGAGAATAAATCAGGCGAGCACGACGCTCATCAAAGACCCCGATGAGTTTCTCACCTTCATTTTTTCAAAGCTGGTCAATGTGTCTCACTTTTCCTTCCTGAATGGCAATGTGGCCATGGTCCAATGGCGTCACATAAAGGTGTCCCCTAGCATGCCGCGGCACGTCAATGTTTTTATTGCCGCTTTCACTACAGCTTATGCCAGGCTTGAGCTGTACAATCTCATGGACCGCTTGGGACGGCGCACGCTGTATCATGATACAGACTCTGTCATTTTTGTCAGCAAACCGGGTGATTGGTTCAGGACTATGTGAGTAACCCACGTGATCCCCCTAGAGAGATCAGGACATCCACGCAGCATATTGTGCCGGATAAAAGGGGTTTCCATTTAAAAAATAAGACAGTCAGCAAGTGTTTCAAGGTCGTGTACACTAAGCGGCAGCTTCAGTCTGACTACACGACCTTACCTTATGGCTACTAGTGAAGGGTTCGACAATAGACTTCAGCATCCGTTCTCTTGTATTATATCGGGACCGAGTAACTCTGGCAAGTCATATTTCATTAAAAGACTGTTGGAAAATGTGGATTGTACATTATCCAGAGTTCCTGAAAATGTTGTATGGTGCTATTCTTGCTGGCAACCGCTGTATGATGAATTGCTGTGCAAAATAAAGAACATTAAATTTGTGGAAGGAATTCCGGAGTCACTGTGTGACGATGAACTTTTGCCTCCAAATAAAATCAACCTAATCATCATTGATGATCTAATGGAAAAGGCATGTGTCAATAACGAAGTCGAAAAAGCTTTCACCAAGTACACGCATCACAGAAATCTGAGTGTTATTTATCTGGTGCAGAATCTCTTCTTCCAAGGTAAGAAAAGTCGGACCATCAATCTGAATGCCAATTACATCGTATTATTTAAAACCCCCAGAGATAAATTACAGACGTGTGTACTTGCACGTCAGATGTGTAGTGTATGGACTAACTTTTGTGCGGAGTTGTCTCTTCTGTGTTCCCTGTGGTTCAAGCCTGAAAGGTGTTCGTCAGTTTTATGTGCATTGATATGCCTGTTCACAGTTGGCTGTGAGGCTCTCCGAAGCTGACAGTAAAGTCACTAACTCCCAGCCCGTGTCTGTTCTAATTAATCCATTCCGGTGTTCAAAAACACCACAAACTGGCGACGAGTCCGAACCTGCACGCAAACGAGAGTCCCCGGCTGCACTGACAGTTTTCGCGGAGACGGTGGAGCGAGGAAAACCAAGGTAAAAAGACGCCCGCGAGTACAAGGTAAGCTAACGGCTAAACGCGGAGGAACAAATGGCACACATAGGGAAAATAGAAGAGTTTGACGGCACAAATGAAGACTGGGAAGTATATATTGAGAGAGTTGAACTGTATTTCACAGCAAATGACGTGGAGGAGGAAAAAAAAGTCCCCACACTTCTTAGCCTCATAGGCGCTAAGACGTATAACCTGCTCAGAAACTTGCTTACCCCCGAAAAGCCTGCCACGAAGACGTTCCAAAGCATTGTAAACACGTTAAAAAACCACCTGAACCCAAAACCCCTAGTGATTGCGGAGAGATTCCGTTTTCACAACAGGAACCAGTACAAACACGAAAGCATCACTGAGTATATTGCTGAGCTGCGCAAACTGACTCAGTTCTGTGAATTTGGAACAGGACTTTCTGATGCATTGCGTGACAGACTGGTTTGTGGCATGCATTGTGGAAGCACACAAAAAAGACTCTTGTCAGAAAAGGATCTTACTCTAGAAAGAGCATTAGCTACTGCAGTGTCTATGGAGACCGCTGCCAAAGATGCCTTGGAGCTACAAAAAAGGGCTGTGGATAATGGGCTACATAAAATATCAATGAATGATGCCAAAGGACATAAACAGAAGTGCTACAGGTGTGGCAAAACATCACACAATGCTAATGATTGCTGGTTTAAGGACAAAAACTGCAGAAGGTGTAATAGACCTGGACATATTGAGCGGGTGTGCAAACAGAAATCCACCAGTAAGCAAACACATGAAAAAGATAAAAGAACAAAACGCAGGGACAAACATATACATAATGTGACTGAAGATGAAGGTGAATCAACTTCAGAGTCTGATACTAATGGACTGGGCTGTTTAAGGTTGCATAGTGTAACTGAGTGAAGATAGAAAAACTATCTGGGTTACACCAGATGTGTCTGGTGTGAGATTAAAGATGGAGCTAGATACCGGGTCAGCTTTATCAGTGATTTCATATGCTGACTACAAGAGGCTGCTCCCCAACCTACCATTGTTAAAAACATCTGTGCACCTAAAAACCTACACTGGTCAAAAGGTGTGCCCAAAGGGTAAACTTAAGGTGACAGTGACATACGAAGGGAAAACACTGCAGTTGATGCTGTATGTGCTAGGGAAGGGTGGACCACCACTGCTCGGACGTGAGTGGCTAAGAAAGATTAAACTGGACTGGTACACCATTAAGGCCTTAAAATGGTCGCAAACAGAAAACGACAGTCCCCATAGAACCACACAAAAACTGTCACAGCTACTTAATGCCCATGAGAAGGTGTTTGCAGAGGGCATAGGCAGGCTAAAAGGAATAAAAGCAAAAATCGAGCTGAATGGAAATGCATTGCCTAAATTCCACAAAGCTCGTCCCCTCCCATACGCACTGAGTCCAAAGGTGGAGGCCGAACTTCAAAGCTTGGTAGCATCTGG